>NW_027649935.1:0-329519 GCF_965287045.1 Carcharhinus amblyrhynchos | reverse complement strand
CTGTTAATCTCTCACTCTCTCTGTCTCTGCCTCTTTCTCTCACTCTGCCTCTCACTCTGTCTCTGTCTCTCTCTCTCGTCTCTCAATCTCTCTACCTCCTCTCTCACTCTCTCTCTCTCTCTGTCTCTCTCTGTCTCTCAATTTCTCTATCTCTCTCTCTCACTCTCTATGTCTCTCTGTCTCTCTCCCTCTCTGTCTGTCTCCCTCACTGTCTCTGTCTCTTACTCTCTGTCTCTCTCTCTCTCTCTCACTGTCTCTGTCTCTCTGTGTCTCTCTCTCCCTCTCTGTATCTCTCTCTCTCCCTATCTATCTCTCTCTGCCTCTCTTTCTGTCTCTCCCTCTGTCTCTCTCTCTCTCACTCTCTCACTTTGTCTCTCCGTCTCTCTCTCTCTCACACACTCTCCCTGTCTCTGTCTCTCTCTCTGTCTGTCTCTCTGTTTCTCACTTTCTCTCTCTCTCTCACTCTCGCTCTCTGTCTCACTCTCTCTGTCTCTCTCTCTCTCGGTCTCTCTCTCTCTCTCTCTCACTCTGTCTCTCTCTCTCTGTGCCTTTCTCTCTCATTCTGTCTCACTCTCTCTCTGCCTCACTCTCTCTCCGCCTCACTCGCTCTCTCTCACTGTCTGTCTCCCTATCTCTCTCTTTCCCTGCCTCTCTCTCACTCTCTCTCTCACTCCCTGTCTCTCTCTCTCACTCTCTCTGTCCCTCAATCTCACTGTCTCTCTCACTCTCGCTGTCACTCTATCTCTCTCACTCTCTGCCTCTCTCGATCTCTCTCTGTCTCTGACTCAGTGTCACTCTCTCTTCTTGTCTCTGTCTGTCTCTCTCTCTCCCTCTGTCTTTCTCTCTCTCTGTCTCTCCCTCTGTCTCTGTCTGTCTCTCCCTCTCTATCTTTCTCTATCTCTCCCTCTGCCTCTGTCTCTCCCTCACTCTCTCTCTCACTTTCTCTCTCTCTCTCCCTCTGTCTCTCTCTGTCTCCCTCTGCCTCTCTTTCTCTCTCTCCCTCTGTCACTCTCACTCAGCCTCTCTCTCCCTGTCCCTCTCTCTCTCTCTGACACTCTCTCTCTCTCTATCACTTTGTCTCTCCCTCTCTAATTCTCTCCCTCTGTCTCTCTCTCTCTCTCACACACACACTCTGTCTCTCTCTGTCTCCCATTCTGTCTCACTCTCTCTGTCCCTCTGTCTCTCTCTCTCTGTCTCTCTCTCTCTGTCTCTTTCCTTCTCTGTCACTCTCTCTCTGTCACTCTCTCTCTCACTTTCTCTCTCTCTCTCTCCCTCTGTCTTTCTCTCTCAGTGTCTCTGCATCTCAGAGTCTCAGAGTCTCAGAGTCTCTGCGTTTCTGCATCTCAGAGTCTCAGAGTCCCTGCGTCTCAGATTCTCTGCGTCCCAGAGGCTCTGCGTCTTTGCGTCTCTTTGTCTCTGCATCTCAGAGTCTCTTCGTCTCTGCGTATCAGAGTCTCAGCGCCTCAGAATCTCTGTGTCTCTGCGTCTCAGAGTCTCAGTGTCTCAGAGTCCCTGCATCTCAGAGACTCTGCGCATCAGAGTCTCTGCATCCCTGTGTCTCGGAATCTCAGATTCTCAGAGTCTCTGCGTCTCAGCGTCTCCGCATCTCAGAGACTCTGCGTCTCAGAGTCACTGCGTGTCAGAGTCTCAGAGCGTCTGCGTCTCAGAGTCTCAGCATCTCAGAACGTCTGCGTCTCTGCGTCTCAGAATCTGAGACTGAGCGTCTCAGAGTCTCCATGTCTCAGCGTCTCTGCGTCTCAGCGTCTCAGAGTCTCAGCGTCTCTGCGTCTCAGAGTCTCTGCGTCTCAGAATCTCTGCGTCTCAGCGTCTCCTCGTCTCAGGGTCTCAGCGTCCCTGCTTGTCTGCGTCTCAGTGTCTCAGGGTCTGTGCGTCTCAGCGTCTCTGTGTCTCTGCGTCTCGGCGTCTGTGCGTCTCAGCGTCTCAGCGTCTCTGCGTCTCTGAGCCTCAGAGTCTTTGCGTCTCAGTGCTTGTGAGCCTCAGAGTCTCAGAGTCTGCGTATCAGCATATCTGCGTCTCTGCGCCTCAGAGTCTCTGTGTCTCAGCGTGTCTGAGTCTCAGAGTCTCTGCGTCACTGTGTCTCTGCGTCTCAGAGTCTCTGCGTCTCAGCATCTCTGCGTCTCTGAGTCTCAGAGTCTCTGCGTCTCTACGTCTCAGAGCCTCTGCGTCTCTGCGTCTCTGAGTCTCTGCGTCTCTGCGTCTCAGAGTCTCTGCGCCTCTGCGTCTCAGAGTCTCTGCGTCTCTGAGTCTCTGCGTCTCTGCGTCTCAGAGTCTCTGCGTCTCTGCGTCTCAGAGTCTCTGCGCCTCTGCGTCTCTGAGTCTCTGCGTGTCTGCGTCTCAGAGTCTCAGAGTCTCTGCGTCTCAGTCTCTTTGCGTCTCAGAGTCTCTGCGCCTCTGCGTCTCTGCGTCTCAGAGTCTCTGCGTCTCTGCGTCTCTGAGTCTCTGCGTGTCTGCGTCTCAGTGTCTCTGCGTCTCAGAGTCTCTGCGTCTCAGCGTCTCTGCGTCCCAGAGTCTCTGACTCTCAATGTCTCTGCATCTCAGTGTCTCTGCGTCTCTGCGTCTCAGAGTCTCTGCGTCTCAGAGTCTCCGCGTCTCAGAGTCTCTGGGTCTCAGTGTCTCTGCGTCTCTGCGTCTCAGAGTCTCTGCGTCTCAGAGACTCTGCGTCCCAGAGTCTCTGGGTCTCTGTGTCTCTGAGTCTCTGTGTCTCAGAGCCTCTGCGTCTCAGAGCATCTGGCTCTCAATGTCTCTGCATCTCAGTGTCTCTGCGTCTCAGCGTCTCAGGGTCTCAGTGTCTCTGTGTCTCTGCGTCTCAGAGTCTCTGCGTCTCAGAGTCTCTGGGCCTCAGTGTCTCTGCATCTCAGTCTCTGTGTCTCAGAGTCTCTGCGCCGCAGAGTCTCTGTGTCTCAGTGTCCCTGCGTCTCTGCGTCTCTGAGTCTCTGGGCCTCAGAGTCTCTGCGTCTCAGTGTCTCTGCGTCTCTGGGCCTCAGCGTCTTTGCGTCTCAGAGTCTCTGCATCTCATGGTCTCTGCCTCTCTGCGTCTCTGCGTCTCTGGTTCTCAATGTCTCTGCGTCTCAGTGTCTCTGAGTCTCTGCGTCTCTGGGTCTCAGTCTCTCTGCATCTCAGGGTCTCTGCGTCTCTGGGTCTCAGTGTCTCTGCAACTCAGGGTCTCAGCATCTCTGAGTCTCTGCGTCTCAGGGCCTCTGCGTCTCTGTGTCTCTGCGTCTCAGAGTCTACGAGTCTCTGCGTGTATGTGTCTCCCGGTCTCAGGGTCTCTGCGTCTCAGTGCCTCTGCGTCTCTGAGTCTTACGGTCTCAGTGCCTCTGCGTCTCTGAGTCTCAGAGACTCTGAGTCTCAGAGTCTCTGGGTCTCAGTGTATCAGAGTCTCTGGGTCTCAGTGTCTCTGTGTCTCTGCGTCTCAGAGTCTCTGCGTCTCAGAGTCTCTGGGTCTCAGTGTCTCTGCGTCTCTGCGTCTCAGAGTCTCTGCGTCTCAGAGACTCTGCGTCCCAGAGTCTCTGGGTCTCTGTGTCTCTGAGTCTCTGTGTCTCAGAGCCTCTGCGTCTCAGAGCCTCTGGCTCTCAATGTCTCTGCATCTCAGTGTCTCTGCGTCTCAGCGTCTCAGGGTCTCAGTGTCTCTGTGTCTCTGCGTCTCAGAGTCTCTGCGTCTCAGAGTCTCTGGGCCTCAGTGTCTCTGCATCTCAGTCTCTGTGTCTCAGAGTCTCTGCGCCGCAGAGTCTCTGTGTCTCAGTGTCCCTGCGTCTCTGCGTCTCTGAGTCTCTGGGCCTCAGAGTCTCTGCGTCTCAGTGTCTCTGCGTCTCTGGGCCTCAGCGTCTTTGCGTCTCAGAGTCTCTGCATCTCATGGTCTCTGCCTCTCTGCGTCTCTGCGTCTCTGGTTCTCAATGTCTCTGCGTCTCAGTGTCTCTGAGTCTCTGCGTCTCTGGGTCTCAGTGTCTCTGCATCTCAGGGTCTCTGCGTCTCTGGGTCTCAGTGTCTCTGCAACTCAGGGTCTCAGCATCTCAGTGTCTCTGCGTCTCAGGGCCTCTGCGTCTCTGTGTCTCTGCGTCTCAGAGTCTACGAGTCTCTGCGTGTATGTGTCTCCCGGTCTCAGGGTCTCTGCGTCTCAGTGCCTCTGCGTCTCTGAGTCTTAGGGTCTCAGTGCCTCTGCGTCTCTGAGTCTCAGAGACTCTGAGTCTCAGAGTCTCTGGGTCTCAGTGTATCAGAGTCTCTGGGTCTCAGTGTCTCTGTGTCTCTGCGTCTCAGAGTCTCTGCGTCTCAGAGTCTCGGGGTCTCAATGTCTCTGTGCTTCTGCGTCTCAATGTCTCTACGTCTCAGAGTCTCTGCGTCTGAGGGTCTCTGGGTCTCAGTGTCTCTGCGTCTCAGAGTCTCTGGGTCTCAGAGTCTCTGGGTCTCAGTGTCTCTGTGCTTCTGCGTCTCAATGTCTCTACGTCTCAGAGTCTCTGCGTCTGAGGGTCTCTGGGTCTCAGTGTCTCTGCGTCTCAGAGTCTCTGCGTCTCAGAGTCTCGGGATCTCAATGTCTCTACGTCTCAGTGCCTCTGCGTCTCAGAGTCTCTGGGTCTCAGTGTCTCTGCGTCTCAGTGTCACTGCGTGTCTGCGTCTCTGAGTCTTTTGTTCTCAGAGTCTCTGGGTCTCAGTGTCTCTGCGTCTCAGAGACTCAGCGTCTCAGAGTCTGTGGGTCTCAGTACCTCTGCGTCTCTGCGTCTCAGAGTCTCTGCGTCTCAGAGTCTCTGGGTCTCAGTGTCTCAGTGTCTCTGCGTCTCAGAGTCTCTGGGTCTCAGTGTCTCTGCGTCTCAGAGTCTCTGGGTCTCAGTGTCTCTGAGTCTCTGCGTCTCAGAGTGTCTGCGTCTCAGAGCCTCTGGCTCTCAATGCCTCTGCATCTCAGTGTCTCTGCGTCTCAGTGTCTCTGCGTCTCAGCGTCTCAGGGTCTCTGGGTCTCAGTGTCTCTGTGTCTCTGCGTCTCAGAGTCTCTGCGTCTCAGTCTCTGTGTCTCAGAGTCCCTGCGTCTCAGAGTCTCTGTGCCTCTGGGCCTCAGTGTCTCTGCGTCTCTGTGTCTCAGAGTCTCTGCGTCTCAGAGTCTCTGGGTCTCAGTGTCTCTGCGTCTCAGTCTCTGTGTATCAGAGTCTCTGCGTCTCAGAGTCTCTGCGTCTCAGAGTCTCTGGGTCTCAGTGTCTCTGGGTCTCAGAGTCTCTGGGTCTCAGAGTCTCTGGGTCTCAGAGTCTCTGCGTCTCTGAGTCTCTGCGTCTCAGAGTCTCTGGGTCTCTGGGTCTCTGCGTCTCAGAGTCTCTGCGTCTCAGAGTCTCTGGGTCTCAGTGTCTCTGCGTCTCAGTGCCTCTGCGTCTCAGAGTCTTTGGGTCTCAGAGTCTCTGGGTCTCAGAGCGTCTGGGTCTCAGAGTCTTTGCGTCTCAGAGTCTCTGCGTCTCAGAGTCTCAGAGTCTCTGGGTCTCAGTGTCTTTGCGTCTCTGCGTCTCTGCGTCTCAGAGTCTCTGCGTCTCAGAGTCTCAGAGTCTCTGGGTCTCAGTGTCTCTGCGTCTCTGCGTCTCAGTGTCTCTGCGTCTCAGAGTCTCTGCGTCTCAGAGTCTCTGGGTCTCTGTGTCTCTGCGTCTCTGCGTCTCAGAGTCACTGCATCTCAGAGCCTCTGACTCTCAATGTCTCTGCATCTCAGTGTCTCTGCGTCTCAGCGTCTCAGGGTCTCTGGGTCTCAGTGTCTCTGTGTCTCTGCGTCTCATAGTCTCTGCGTCTCAGAGTCTCTGGGTCTCAGTGTCTCTGCGTCTCAGTCTCTGTGTATCAGAGTCTCTGCATCTCTGAGTCTCTGCGTCTCAGAGTCTCTGGTCTCAGTGTCTCTGCGTCTCAGAGTCTCTGGGTCTCAGAGTCTCTGGGTCTCAGTGTCTCTGCGTCTCAGTCTCTGTGTATCAGAGTTTCTGCGTCTCAGAGTCTCTGCGTCTCAGAGTCTCTGGGTCTCAGTGTCTCTGCGTCTCAGAGTCTCTGCGTCTCAGATTCTCTGGGTCTCAGTGTCTCTGCGTCTCAGAGTCTCTGCGTCTCAGAGTCTCAGAGTCTCTGGGTCTCAGTGCCTCTGTGTCTCAGAGTCTCTGCGTCTCAGAGTCTCTGCGTCTCAGTGTCTTTGCGTCTCTGCGTCTCAGAGTCTCTGCGTCTCAGAGTCTCTGGGTCTCAGTGTCTCTGCGTCTCTGCGTCTCAGAGTCTCTGCGTCTCAGAGACTCTGCGTCCCAGAGTCTCTGTGTCTCTGAGTCTCTGCGTCTCAGAGTCTCTGGGTCTCAGAGCCTCTGGCTCTCAATGTCTCTGCATCTCAGTGTCTCTGGTCTCAGGGTCTCTGGGTCTCAGTGTCTCTGTGTCTCTGCGTCTCAGAGTCTCTGCGTCTCAGAGTCACTGGGTCTCAGTGTCTCTGCGTCTCAGAGTCTCTGCGTCTCAGAGTCTCTGCGTCTCAGTGTCTTTGCGTCTCTGCGTCTCAGAGTCTCTGGGTCTCAATGTCTCTGCATCTCAGTGTCTCTGCGTCTCAGGGTCTCTGGGTCTCAGTGTCTCTGTGTCTCTGCGTCTCAGAGTCTCTGGGTCTCAGTGTCTCTGCGTCTCAGTGTCTCTGCGTCTCAGAGTCTCTGGGTCTCAGGGTCTCTGCGTCTCAGAGTCTCTGTGTCTCAGAGTCTCTGCGTCTCAGAGTCTCAGGGTCTCAGGGTCTCTGCGTCTCAGAGTCTCTGCGTCTCAGAGTCTCAGAGTCTCTGGGTCTCAGTGCCTCTGTGTCTCAGAGTCTCTGCGTCTCAGAGTCTCTGCGTCTCAGTGTCTTTGCGTCTCTGCGTCTCAGAGTCTCTGCGTCTCAGAGTCTCTGGGTCTCAGTGTCTCTGCGTCTCTGCGTCTCAGAGTCTCTGCGTCTCAGAGACTCTGCGTCCCAGAGTCTCTGTGTCTCTGAGTCTCTGCGTCTCAGAGTCTCTGGGTCTCAGAGCCTCTGGCTCTCAATGTCTCTGCATCTCAGTGTCTCTGGTCTCAGGGTCTCTGGGTCTCAGTGTCTCTGTGTCTCTGCGTCTCAGAGTCTCTGCGTCTCAGAGTCACTGGGTCTCAGTGTCTCTGCGTCTCAGAGTCTCTGCGTCTCAGAGTCTCTGCGTCTCAGTGTCTTTGCGTCTCTGCGTCTCAGAGTCTCTGGGTCTCAATGTCTCTGCATCTCAGTGTCTCTGCGTCTCAGGGTCTCTGGGTCTCAGTGTCTCTGTGTCTCTGCGTCTCAGAGTCTCTGGGTCTCAGTGTCTCTGCGTCTCAGTGTCTCTGCGTCTCAGAGTCTCTGGGTCTCAGGGTCTCTGCGTCTCAGAGTCTCTGTGTCTCAGAGTCTCTGCGTCTCAGAGTCTCAGGGTCTCAGGGTCTCTGCGTCTCTGCGTCTCAGAGTCTTTGCGTCTCAGAGACTCTGCGTCCCAGAGTCTCTGGGTCTCTGTGTCTCTGAGTCTCTGCGTCTCAGAGTGTCTGCGTCTCAGAGCCTCTGGCTCTCAGTGCCTCTGCATCTCAGTGTCTCTGCGTCTCAGCGTCTCAGGGTCTCTGGGTCTCAGTGTCTCTGTGTCTCTGCGTCTCAGAGTCTCTGCGTCTCAGTCTCTGTGTCTCAGAGTCCCTGCGTCTCAGAGTCTCTGTGTCTCTGGGCCTCAGTGTCTCTGCGTCTCTGTGTCTCAGAGTCTCTGCGTCTCAGAGTCTCTGGGTCTCAGTGTCTCTGCGTCTCAGTCTCTGTGTATCAGAGTCTCTGCGTCTCAGAGTCTCTGCGTCTCAGAGTCTCTGGGTCTCAGTGTCTCTGGGTCTCAGAGTCTCTGGGTCTCAGAGTCTCTGGGTCTCAGAGTCTCTGCGCCTCTGAGTCTCTGCGTCTCAGAGTCTCTGGGTCTCTGGGTCTCTGCGTCTCAGAGTCTCTGCGTCTCAGAGTCTCTGGGTCTCAGTGTCCATGCGTCTCAGTGTCTCTGCGTCTCAGAGTCTCTGGTTCTCAGAGTCTCTGGGTCTCAGAGCGTCTGGGTCTCAGAGTCTTTGCGTCTCAGAGTCTCTGCGTCTCAGAGTCTCAGAGTCTCTGCGTCTCAGAGTCTCTGCGTCTCAGAGTCTCTGGGTCTCAGTGTCTCTGTGTCTCAGAGTCTCTGCGTCTCAGAGTCTCAGAGTCTCTGGGTCTCAGTGTCTCTGCGTCTCAGAGTCTCTGCATCTCAGAGTCTCTGGGTCTCTGTGTCTCTGAGTCTCTGCGTCTCAGAGTCACTGCATCTCAGAGCCTCTGACTCTCAATGTCTCTGCATCTCAGTGTCTCTGCGTCTCAGCGTCTCAGGGTCTCTGGGTCTCAGTGTCTCTGTGTCTCTGCGTCTCAGAGTCTCTGCGTCTCAGAGTCTCTGGGTCTCAGTGTCTCTGCGTCTCAGTCTCTGTGTATCAGAGTCTCTGCATCTCTGAGTCTCTGCGTCTCAGAGTCTCTGGTCTCAGTGTCTCTGCGTCTCAGAGTCTCTGCGTCTCAGAGTCTCTGGGTCTCAGTGTCTCTGCGTCTCAGTCTCTGTGTATCAGAGTCTCTGCGTCTCTGAGTCTCTGCGTCTCAGACTCTCTGGGTCTCAGTGTCTCTGCGTCTCAGTGTCTCTGCGTCTCAGAGTCTCTGGGTCTTAGTGTCTCTGCGTCTCAGAGTCTCTGCGTCTCAGAGTCTCAGAGTCTCTGGGTCTCAGTGTCTCTGCGTCTCAGAGTCTCTGCGTCTCAGAGTCTCTGGGTCTCAGTGTCTCTGCGTCTCAGAGTCTCTGTGTCTCAGAGTCTCAGAGTCTCTGCGTCTCAGTGTCTTTGCGTCTCTGCGTCTCAGAGTCTCTGCGTCTCAGAGTCTCTGGGTCTCAGTGTCTCTGCGTCTCTGCGTCTCAGAGTCTCTGCGTCTCAGAGACTCTGCGTCCCAGAGTCTCTGTGTCTCTGAGTCTCTGCGTCTCAGAGTCTCTGGGTCTCAGAGCCTCTGGCTCTCCATGTCTCTGCATCTCAGTATCTCTGCGTCTCAGGGTCTCTGGGTCTCAGTGTCTCTGCGTCTCAGAGTCTCTGCGTCTCAGAGTGTCTGCGTCTCTGAGTCTCTGCGTCTCAGAGTCTCTGGGTCTCAGAGCCTCTGGCTCTCAATGTCTCGGCATCTCAGTGTCTCTGCGTCTCAGGGTCACTGGGTCTCAGTGTCTCTGCGTGTCAGAGTCTCTGCGTCTCAGAGTCTCTGCGTCTCAGTGTCTTTGCGTCTCTGCGTCTCAGAGTCTCTGCGTCTCAGAGTCTCTGGGTCTCAGTGTCTCTGCGTCTCTGCGTCTCAGAGTCTCTGCGTCTCAGAGCCTCTGGCTCTCAATGTCTCTGCATCTCAGCGTCTCAGGGTCTCTGCCTCTCTGCGTCTCTGCGTCTCTGGTTCTCAATGCCTCTGCGTCTCAGTGTCTCTGAGTCTCTGCGTCTCTGGGTCTCAGTGTCTCTGCATCTCAGGGTCTCTGTGTCTCTGGGTCTCAGTGTCTCTGCAACTCAGGGCCTCAGCATCTCTGAGTCTCTGCGTCTCAGGGCCTCTGCGTCTCTGTGTCTCTGCGTCTCAGAGTCTCCGAGTCTCTCCGTCTATGTGTCTCCCGGTCTCAGTGTCTCTGCGTCTCAGTGCCTCTGCGTCTCTGCGTCTCAGAGTCTCTGCGTCTCAGAGTCTCGGGGTCTCAATGTCTCTACGTCTCAGTGCCTCTGCGTCTCAGAGTCTCTGGGTCTCAGTGTCCCTGCGTGTCTGCGTCTCTGAGTCTTTTGTTCTCAGAGTCTCTGGGTCTCAGTGTCTCTGCGTCTCAGAGACTCAGCGTCTCAGAGTCTCTGGGTCTCAGTGTCTCAGTGTCTCTGCGTCTCAGAGTCTCTGGGTCTCAGTGTCTCAGTGTCTCTGCGTCTCAGAGTCTCTGCGTCTCAGTGTCTTTGCGTCTCTGCATCTCAGTGTCTCTGCGTCTCTGGGTCTCAGTGTCTCTGCATCTCAGAGTCTCAGAGTCTCTGGGTCTCAGTGTCTCTGCGTCTCTGCGTCTCAGAGTCTCTGCGTCTCAGAGACTCTGCGTCCCAGAGTCTCTGGGTCTCTGTGTCTCTGAGTCTCTGTGTCTCAGAGTCTCTGCGTCTCAGAGCTTCTGGCTCTCAATGTCTCTGCATCTCAGTGTCTCTGCGTCTCAGCGTGTCAGGGTCTCTGGGTCTCAGTGTCTCAGTGTCTCTGCGTCTCAGAGTCTCTGTGTCTCAGAGTCTCTGCGTCGCAGAGTCTCTGTGTCTCTGTGTCTCAGTGTCCCTGCGCCTCTGCGTCTCTGAGTCTCTGGGTCTCAGATTCTCTGTGTCTCAGTGTCTCTGCATCTCTGCGTCTCTGGGCCTCAGCGTCTTTGTGTCTCAGAGTCTCTGCATCTCATGGTCTCTGCCTCTCTGCGTCTCTGCGTCTCTGGTTCCCAATGCCTCTGCGTCTCAGTGTCTCTGAGTCTCTGCGTCTCTGCGTCTCAGAGTCTCTGGGTCTCAGTGTCTCTGTGTCTCTGCGTCTCAGTGTCTCTGCGTCTCAGTGTCTTTGCGTCTCTGCGTCTCAGAGTCTCTGGGTCTCAGTGTCTCTGCGTCTCTGCGTCTCAGAGCCTCTGGCTCTCAATGTCTCTGCATCTCAGGGTCTCTGGGTCTCAGTGTCTCTGCGTCTCAGTGTCTCAGAGTCTCTGGCTCTCAATGTCTCTGCGTCTCAGTGTATCTGCATCTCTGCGTCTCAGCGTCTCTGCGTCTCAGCGTCTCAGTGTCTCTGCGTCTCTGTGTCCCTGCGTGTCTGCGCCTCTGCGTCTCAGTGTCTTGGCGTCACAGTGTCCCTGCGTCTGTGTCTCTGCATCTCAGTGACTCAGCATCTCAAAGATTCTGCGTGTCAGAGTCTCAGAATCTCAGTGTCTCTGCGTCTCTGCGTCTCAGTGTCCCTGCGTCTCAGTGTCTCTGTGTCGATGTGTCTCAGTGTCTCAGTGTCTCTCTGTCTCTGTGTCTCAGCGTCTTAGTGTCTCTGTGTCTCAGTGTCGCACTGTCTCATAGTCTCAGTGTCTCTGTGTCTCAGTGTCTCGTTGTCTCAGTGTCTCGTTGTCTTAGAGTCTCAGTGTCTTAGTGTCTCAGAGTCTCAGTGCCTCTGTGTCTCTGTGTCTCTGTGTCTCGAGCCTCAGTGTCTCAGTGTCTCTGTGTCTCAGTGTCTCGTTGTCTCAGAGTCTCAGTGTCTTAGTGTCTCAGAGTCTCAGTGCCTCTGTGTCTCTGTGTCTCCGAGCCTCAGTGTCTCTGTGTCTCTGTGTCTCAGTGTCTCAGAGACTCAGTGTCTCCGTGTCTCAGTGTCTCAGTGTCTCTCTGTCACAGTCATAGTGTCTCTGTGTCTCAGTGTCTCTGAGTCTCAGTGTCTCTGTGTCACAGTGTCTCTGTGTCGATGTGTCTCAGTGTCTCAGTGTCTCTCTGTCTCTGTGTCTCAGCGTCTTAGTGTCTCTGTGTCTCTGTGTCTCCGAGCCTCAGTGTCTCAGTGTCTCTGTGTCTCAGTGTCTCAGAGTCTCAGTGTCTCTGTGTCTCTGTGTCTCAGTGTCTCAGAGTCTCAGTGTCTCTGCGTCACAGTGTCTCAGTGTCTCTGTGTCTTAGTGTCTCAGAGTCTCAGTGTCTCAGTGTCTCTGTGTCTCAGTGTCTCTGTGTCTCAGTGTCTCAGAGTCTCAGTGTCTCTGGGTCACAGTGTCTCAGTGTCTCTGTGTCTCAGTGTCTCTGTGTCTCAGTGTCGCGCTGTCTCATAGTCTCAGTGTCTCTGTGTCTCAGTGTGTCAGTGTCTCTGTGTCTCAGTGTCTCAGGGTCTCAGAGTCTCTGTGTCTCAGTGTCTCTGTGTCTCAGTGTCTCAGTGTCTCAGAGTTTCAGTGTCTCAGTGTCTCAGAGTCTCAGTGTCTCTGTGTCCCAGTGTCTCTGTGTCTCAGTGTCTCAGATTCTCTGTGTCTCTGTGTCTCAGTGTCTCAGAGTCTCAGTGTCTCAGTGTCTCAGATTCTCAGTGTCTCTATGTCTCAGTGTCTCTGTGTCTCTGTGTCTCAGTGTCTCAGAGTCTCAGTGTCTCAGAGTCTCAGTGTCTCTGTGTCTCAGTGTCTCAGTGTCTCAGTGTCTGTGTCTCAGCGTCTCTGAGTCTCAGTGTCTGTGTCTCTGTGTCTCAGTGTCTCTTTGTCTCAGTGTCTCTCTGTCTCAGTGTCTCTGTGTCTCTATGTCTCAGTGTCTCAGAGTCTCAGTGTTTGAGTGTCTAAGTGTCTCTGTGTCTCACTGTCTCAGGGTCTCAAAGTCTCTGTGTCTCAGTGTCTCTGTGTCTCAGAGTCACACTGTCTCAGAGTCTCAGTGTCTCTCTGTCTCAGTGCCTCTGTCTCTCAGTGTCTCAGTGTCTCTACGTCTCAGTGTCTCAGAGTCTCAGTGTCTCAGTGCCTCATAGTCTCAGTGTCTCTGTGTCTCTGTGTCTCAGTGTCTCAGAGTCTCAGTGTCTCCGTGTCTCTGTGCCTCAGTGTCTCAGTGTCTATGTGTCTCAGTGTCTCAGAGTCTCAGAGTCTCAGATTCTCAGTGCCTCTGTGTCTCAGTGTCTCTGCGTCTCAGTATCTCTGTGTATCAGTGTCTCAGTGTCTCAGTGTCTCAGAGTCTCTGTGTCTCTGTGTCACAGTGTATCAGTGTGTCTTTGATCTGTGTCTCAGAGTCTCAGTGTCTCAGCGTCTCTGTGTCTCTGTGTCTCACTGTCTCAGTGCCTGAGAGTCACAGTGTCTCCGTGTCTCCGTTTCTGTGTCTCAGAGTCTCTGTGACTCTTTGTCACTGTGTCTCAGTGTCTCGGTGTCTCTGTGTCTCAATGTCTCAGTGTCTCTGTGTCTCAGTGTCTCAGTGTCTCTGTGTCTCAGCGTCTCAGTGTCTCAGACTCTTAGTGTCTCAGTATCTCAGTGTCTCTCTGTCACAGTGTCTCTGTGTCTTTGTGTCTCAGCGTCTCGGGGCCTCAGAGTCTCAGTGTCTCTGTGTCTCAGTGTCTCTGTGTCTCTGTGTCTCAGTGTCTCTGTGTCACAGTGTCTCTGTGTCTCAGTGTCTCAGAGTCTCAGTGTCTATGTGTTTCCGGGTCTCAGAGTCTCAGAGTCTCAGTGTCTCAGTGTGTCAGAGTCTAAGTGTCTCTCTGCCTCTGTTTCTCTGTGTCTCTGTGTCTCTGCGTCTCTGTGTCTCAGAGTCTCTGTGTCTCAGTGTCTCAGAGTCTCAGTGCCTCTGTGTCCCAGTATCTCTGTGTCTCAGTGTCTCAGAGTCTCTGTGTCTCTGTGTCTCTGTGTCTCAGAGTATCAGTGTCTCTGTGTCTCAGTGTCGCAGTGTCTCTGTGTCTCAGTGTCTCTGTGTCTCTGTGTCTCTGTGCCTCGGTGTCTCAGAGTCTCAGTGTCTATTAGTCTCAGTGTCTCAGTGTCTCTGTGACTCAGAGTCTCAGTGTCTCAGAGCCTCAGTGTCTCTGTGTCTGTGATTCAGTGTCTCAGAGTGGCAGTGTCTCTGTGTCTCTGTGTCTCAGTGTCTGAGAGTCTCAGTGTTTGAGTGTCTGAGTGTCTCTGTGTCTCACTGTCTCAGGGTCTCAAAGTCTCTGTGTCTCAGTGTCTCTGTGTCTCAGTGTCTCAGAGTCTCAGTGTCTCTCTGTCTCAGTGCCTCTGTCTCTCAGTGTCTCAGTGTCTCTACGTCTCAGTGTCTCAGAGTCTCAGTGTCTCAGTGCCTCATAGTCTCAGTGTCTCAGTGTCTCTGTGTCTCAGTGTCTCAGTGTCTCAGTGTCTATGTGTCTCAGTGTCTCAGAGTCTCAGTGTCTCAGATTCTCAGTGCCTCTGTGTCTCAGTGTCTCAGTGTCTCAGTGTCTCTGCGTCTCAGTATCTCTGTGTATCAGTGTCTCAGTGTCTCAGTGTCTCAGAGTCTCTGTGTCTCTGTGTCACAGTGTATCAGTGTGTCTTTGATCTGTGTCTCAGAGTCTCAGTGTCCCAGCGTCTCAGTGTCTCTGTGTCTCACTGTCTCAGTGTCTGAGAGTCACAGTGTCTCCGTGTCTCCGTTTCTCTGTGTCTCAGAGTCTCTGTGACTCTTTGTCACTGTGTCTCAGTGTCTCGGTGTCACAGTGTCTATGTGTCTTAGTGTCTCTGTGTCTCAGTGTCTCTTCGTCTCAGTGTGTCTGTGTCTCAGTGTCACAGTGTCTCAGTTTCCCAGAGTCTCTGTGTCTCAGTGTCTCAGAGTCTCAGTGTCTCTGTGTCTCAGTGTCTCAGAGTCTCAGTGTCTCTGTGTCTCTGTGTCTCAGTGTCTCAGAGTCTCGGTGTCTCAGTGTCTGAGTGTCTCCGTGTCTCGGTGTCTCTGTGTCTCAGTGTCTGAGTGTCTCTGTGTCTCAGAGTCTCAGTGTCTCAGTGTATCAGTGTCTCAGATTCTCAGCGTCTCTCTGTCTCCGAGTCTCAGTGTCTCTGTGTCTCTGTGTTTCTGTGTCTCAGTGTCTCTGTGTCTCAGTGTCTCTATGTCTCAGTGACTCAGTGTCTCTGTGTCTCAGTGTCTCTGTGCCTCTGTGTCTCAGTGGCGCTGTGTCTCAGAGTCTCAGTGTCTCAGTGTCTCAGAGTCTCAGTGTCTCTGTGTCTCTGTGTCTCAGCGTCTCAGTGTCTCAGACTCTCAGTGTCTCAGTGTCTCTTTGTCTCAGTGTCTCTCTGCCTCAGTGTCTCTGTGTCTCTGTGTCTCAGTGTCTCAGTGTCTCAGGGTCTCAGAGTCTCTGTGTATCTGTGTCTCAGTGTCTCTGTGTCTCTGTGTCTCAGTGTCTCAGAGTCTCTGTGGCTCAGTGTCTCAGTGGCTCAGTGTCACAGAGTCTCAGTGTCTCTGTCTCTCTGTGTCACTGTGTCTCTGTTTCTCTGTGTCTCAGTGTCTCAGCGTCTCAGTGTCTCTGTGTATCTGTGTCCCAGTGTCTCTGTGTCTCAGTGTCTCAGTGTCTCTGTGTCTCAGTGTTTCAGTATCTCAGAGTCTCAGTGTCTCTGTGTCTCAGTGTCTCAGAGTCTCAGTGTCTCTGTATCTCAGTGTCTCAGTGTCCCCGTGTCTCTGTGTCTCAGTGTCTCTGTGTCTCTGTGTCTCAGTGGCTCAGAGTCTCAGTTTCTCCGTGTCTCTGTGTCTCAGTGTCTCTGCGTCTCTCTGTCTCAGCGTCTCAGAGTCTCAGTGTCTCTGTGTCTCTGTGTCTCAGATTCTCAGTGTCTCAGTGTCTCTGTGACTCTGTGTCTCAGTCTCTCAGTGTCTCAGAGTCTCAGTTTCTCTGTGTCCCAGTGTCTCAGTGTCTCAGTGTCTCAGTGTCTCTGTGTCTCTGTGACTCACTGTCTCTGTGTCTCTATGTCTCAGTGTCGCAGTGTCTCAGAGTCTCAGTGTCTCTGTGTCTCTGTGTTTCTGTGTCTCAGTGTCTCAGTGTCTCAGAGTCTCAGTGTCTCTGTGTCTCAGTGGCGCAGTGTCTCAGTGCCTCAGTGTCTCAGAGTCTCAGAGTCTCACTTTCTACGTGTCTCAGAGACGCAATGTCTCAGTGTCTCGGATTCTCAGTGTCTCAGAGTCTAAGTGTCTCTGTGTCTCTGCGTCTCTGTGTCTCAGCGTCTCTGTGTCTCCCTGTCTCAGAGTCTCAGTGTCTCAGAGTCTCAGTGTCTCTGGGTCTCAGTGTCTCTGTGTCTCTGTGTCTCAGTGTCTCAGAGTCTCAGTGTCTCTGGGTCTCAATGTCTCAGTGTCTCTGGGTCACAGTGTCTCTGTGTCTCTGTGTCTCAGTGTCTCAGAGTCTCAGTGTCTCAGAGTCTCAGTGGCTCAGTGTCTCTGTGTCTCTGTGTCTCAGTGTCTCAGATTCTCAGTGCCTCTGTGTCTCAGTGTGTCAGTGTCTCTGAGTCTCAGTGTCTCAGTGTCTCAGACTCTCAGTGTCTCTGTGTCTCAGTGCCTCTGTGTCTCTGTGTCTCAGTGTCTCAGAGTCTCAGAGTCTCAGTGTCTCTGTGTCTCTGTGTCTCTGTGTCTCTGTGTCTCAGTGTCTCAGAGTCTCAGTGTCTCAGTGTCTCAGAGTCTCAGTGTCTCTGTGTCTCAGTGTTTCAGTGTCTCAGTGTCTGTGTCTCAGCGTCTCTGAGTCTCAGTGTCTGTGTCTCTGTGTCTCTGTGTCTCAGTGTCTCTTTGTCTCAGTGTCTCTCTGTCTCAGTGTCTCTGTGTCTCTGTGTCTCAGTGTCTCAGTGTCTCAGGGTCTCAGAGTCTCTGTGTCTCTGTGTCTCTGTGTCTCTGTGTCTCAGTGTCTCAGAGTCTCTGTGGCTCAGTCTCTCAGTGTCTCAGTGTCACAGAGTCTCAGTGTCTCTGTCTCTCTGTGCCATAGTGTCTCAGTGTCTCTGTGTTTCATTGTCTCTGTTTCTCTGTGTCTCTGTGCCTCAGTGCCTCAGTGTCTCTTTGTCTCAGTGTCTCACTGCCTCAGTGTCACTGTGTCTCAATGTCTCAGTGTCTCTGTGCCTCAGTGCCTCAGTGTCTCTGTGTCTCAGCGTCTCAGTGTCTCAGACTCTTAGTGTCTCAGTATCTCAGTGTCTCTCTGTCACAGTGTCTCTGTGTCTTTGTGTCTCAGTATCTCAGTGTCTCGGGGTCTCAGAGTCTCAGTGTCTCTGTGTCTCAGTGCCTCTGTGTCTCTGTGTCTCAGTGTCTCTGTGTCACAGTGTCTCTGTGTCTCAGTGTCTCAGAGTCTCAGTGTCTATGTGTTTCAGGGTCTCAGAGTCTCAGAGTCTCAGTGTGTCAGAGTCTAAGTGTCTCTCTGTCTCTGTTTCTCTGTGTTTCTGTGTCTCTGTGTCTCAGAGTCTCTGTGTCTCAGTGTCTCAGAGTCTCAGTGTCTCTGTGTCCCAGTATCTCTGTGTCTCAGTGTCTCAGAGTCTCTGTGTCTCTGTGTCTCAGTGTCTCAGAGTATCAGTGTCTCTGTGTCTCAGTGTCGCAGTGTCTCTGTGTCTCAGTGTCTCTGTGTCTCTGTGCCTCGGTGTCTCAGAGTCTCAGTGTCTATTTGTCTCAGTGTCTCAGTGTCTCTGTGACTCAGAGTCTCAGTGTCTCAGAGCCTCAGTGTCTCTGTGTCTGTGATTCAGTGTCTCAGAGTGGCAGTGTCTCTGTGTCTCTGTGTCTCAGTGTCTCAGAGTCTCAGTGTTTGAGTGTCTGAGTGTCTCTGTGTCTCACTGTCTCAGGGTCTCAAAGTCTCTGTGTCTCAGTGTCTCTGTGTCTCAGTGTCACACTGTCTCAGAGTCTCAGTGTCTCTCTGTCTCAGTGCCTCTGTCTCTCAGTGTCTCTACGTCTCAGTGTCTCAGAGTCTCAGTGTCTCAGTGCCTCATAGTCTCAGTGTCTCTGTGTCTCAGTGTCTCAGTGTTTCTTTGTCACATTGTCTCCGTGTCTCAGTGTCTCAGAGTCTCAGTGTCTCCGTGTCTCTGTGTCTCAGTGTCTCAGTGTCTATGTGTCTCAGTGTCTCAGAGTCTCAGTGTCTCAGATTCTCAGTGCTTCTGTGTCTCAGTGTCTCAGTGTCTCTGCGTCTCAGTATCTCTGTGTATCAGTGTCTCAGTGTCTCAGTGTCTCAGAGTCTCTGTGTCTCTGTGCCACAGTGTATCAGTGTGTCTTTGATCTGTGTCTCAGAGTCTCAGTGTCTCACTGTCTCAGTGTCTGAGAGTCACAGTGTCTCCGTGTCTCCGTTTCTCTGTGTCTCAGAGTCTCTGTGACTCTTTGTCACTGTGTCTCAGTGTCTCGGTGTCACAGTGTCTATGTGTCTTAGTGTCTCTGTGTCTCAGTGTCTCTTCGTCTCAGTGTTTCTGTGTCTCAGTGTCTCAGTGTCTCAGAGTCTCTGTGTCTCAGTGTCTCAGTGTCTCTATGTCTCAGTGACTCAGTGTCTCTGTGTCCCAGTGTCTCAGAAAATCAGTGTCTCAATGTCTCAGAGTCTCGGTATCTCTGTGTATCTGTGTCTCTGTGTCTCAGCGTCTCAGTGTCTCTGTCTCAGTGTCTCTGTGTCTCAGTGTCTCGTTGTCTCAGAGTCTCAGTGTCTTAGTGTCTCAGAGTCTCAGTGCCTCTGTGTCTCTGTGTCTCAGTGTCTCAGAGTCTCAGTGTCTCTGTGTCTCTGTGTAACAGTTTCTCAGTGTCTCTGTGTCTCTGGGTCACAGTGTCTCAGTGTCTCTGTGTCTCAGTGTTTCTGTGTCTCAGTCTCGCACTGTCTCATAGTCTCAGTGTCTCTGTGTCTCAGTGTGTCAGTGTCTCTGTGTCTCAGTGTCTCAGGGTCTCAGAGTCTCTGTGTCTCAGTGTCACTGTGCCTCAGTGTCTCAGTGTCCCAGAGTCTCAGTGTCTCAGTGTCTCAGAGTCTCAGTGTCTCCGTGTCTCTGTGTCTCAGTGTCTCAGTGTCTATGTGTCTCAGTGTCTCAGAGTCTCAGTGTCTCAGATTCTCAGTGCCTCTGTGTCTCAGTGTCTCTGCGTCTCAGTATCTCTGTGTACCAGTGTCTCAGTGTCTCAGTGTCTCAGAGTCTCTGTGTCTCTGTGTCACAGTGTATCAGTGTGTCTTTGATCTGTGTCTCAGAGTCTCAGTGTCTCACTGTCTCAGTGTCTGAGAGTCACAGTGTCTCCGTGTCTCCGTTTCTCTGTGTCTCAGAGTCTCTGTGACTCTTTGTCACTGTGTCTCAGTGTCTCGGTGTCACAGTGTCTATGTGTCTTAGTGTCTCTGTGTCTCAGTGTCTCTTCGTCTCAGTGTTTCTGTGTCTCAGTGTCTCAGTGTCTCAGTGACTCAGTGTCTCTGTGTCCCAGTGTCTCAGAAAATCAGTGTCTCAATGTCTCAGAGTCTCGGTATCTCTGTGTATCTGTGTCTCTGTGTCTCAGCGTCTCAGTGTCTCTGTCTCAGTGTCTCTGTGTCTCAGTGTCTCGTTGTCTCAGAGTCTCAGTGTCTTAGTGTCTCAGAGTCTCAGTGCCTCTGTGTCTCTGTGTCTCAGTGTCTCAGAGTCTCAGTGTCTCTGTGTCGCTGTGTAACAGTTTCTCAGTGTCTCTGTGTCTCTGGGTCACAGTGTCTCAGTGTCTCTGTGTCTCAGTGTTTCTGTGTCTCAGTCTCGCACTGTCTCATAGTCTCAGTGTCTCTGTGTCTCAGTGTGTCAGTGTCTCTGTGTCTCAGTGTCTCAGGGTCTCAGAGTCTCTGTGTCTCAGTGTCACTGTGCCTCAGTGTCTCAGTGTCCCAGAGTCTCAGTGTCTCAGTGTCTCAGAGTCTCAGTGTCTCTGTGTCTCAGTGTCTCTGTGTCTCAGTGTCTCAGATTCTCTGTGTCCCTGTGTCTCAGTGTCTCAGAGTCTCAGTGTCACAGTGTCTCAGATTCTCAGTGTCTCTGTGTCTCAGTGTCTCTGTGTCTCTGTGTCTCAGTGTCTCAGAGTCTCAGTGTCTCAGAGTCTCAGTGTCTCTGTGTCTCTGTGTCTCAGTGTCTCAGAGTCTCAGTGTCTCAGAGTCTCAGTGTATCTGTCTCTCTGTGTCATAGTGTCTCCGTGACTCTGTGTTTTATTGTCTCTGTTTCTCTGTGTCTCAGTGTCTCGTTGTCTCAGAGTCTCAGTGTCTTAGTGTCTCAGAGTCTCAGTGCCTCTGTGTCTCTGTGTCTCAGTGTCTCAGAGTCTCAGTGTCTCTGTGTATCTGTGTCCCAGTGTCTCAGTGTCTCAGTGTCTCAGTGTTTCAGGGTCTCAGTGTGTCAGTGTCTCAGTGTGTCAGTGTCTCTGTGTCTCAGTGTCTCTGTGTCTCTGTTTCTCAGTGTATCAGTATCTCAGAGTCTCAGTGTCTCTGTGTCTCGGTTTCTCTGTGTCTCAGTGTCTCAGATTCTGAGTGTCTCAGTGTCTCTGTGTCTCCGTGTCTCTGTGTCTCAGTGGCTCAGAGTCTCAGTTTCTCCGTGTCTCTGTGTCTCTGTGTCACAGTGTCTCTGTGTCTCAGTGTCTCAGAGTCTCAGTGTCTATGTGTCTCAGTGTCTCAGAGTCTCCGTGTCTCAGTGTGTCAGAGTCTCAGTGTCTCTCTGTCTCTGTTTCTCTGTGTCTCAGTGTCTCTGTGTCTCAGTGTCTCAGAGTCTCAGTGGCTCTGTGTCCCAGTATCTCTGTTTCTCAGTGTCTCAGAGTCTCTGTGTCTCAGTGTCTCAGAGTATCAGTGTCTCTGTGTCTCAGTGTCTCTGAGTCTCAGTGTCTCTGTGTCTCTGTGTCTCAGTGTCTCAGAGTCTCAGTGTCTCTTTGTCTCAGTGTCTCAGTGTCTCTGTGACTCAAAGTCTCAGTGTCTCAGAGCCTCAGTGTCTCTGTGTCTGTGATTCAGTGTCTCAGAGTGGCAGTGTCTCTGTGTCTCTGTGTCTCTGTGTCTCAGTGTCTCAGAGTCTCAGGGTTTGACTGCCTGAGTGTCTCTGTGTCTCACTGTCTCAGGGTCTCAAATTCTCTGTGTCTCAGTGTCTCTGTGTCTCAGTGTCACAGTGTCTCAGTGTCTCAGTGTCTCTCTGTCTCAGTGCCTCTGTCTCTCGGTGTCTCAGTGTCTCTACGTCTCAGTGTCTCAGAGTCTCAGTGTCTCAGTGTCTCAGCTTCTCAGCGTCTCTGTGTCTCAGTGTCTCAGAGACTCAGTGTCTCTGTGTCTCAGTGTCTCAGTGTCCCTGTGTCTCAGAGTCTCAGTGTCTCAGTGTCTCTGTGTCTCTGTGTCTCAGTGCCTCTGTGTCTCAGTGTCTCTGTGTCTCAGTGTCTCTGTGTCTCTGCGTCTCAGTGTCTCAGAGTCTCAGTGTCTCAGTGTCTCTGTGTCTCAGTGTCTCAGAGTCTCAGTGTCTCTGTATCTCAGTGTCTCTGTGTCTCTGTGTCTCAGTGTCTCAGTTTCTCAGAGTCTCAGTGTCTCTGTGTCTCAGCGTCTCTTAGTCTCACTGTCTCAGAGTCTCAGTGTCTCTGTGCCTCAGTGTCTCTGTGTCTCAGTGTCTCAGAGTATCAGTGTCTCCGTGTCTCGGTGTCTCTGTGTCTGAGTGTCTCAGCGTCTCATAGTCTCACTGTCTCAGCGTGTCAGAGTCTCAGTGTCTCTGTGTATCTGTGTCTCAGTGTCTCAGTGTTTCAGGGTCTCAGTGTGTCAGTGTCTCTGTGTCTCAGTGTCTCAGTGTCTCGGTGTCTCAGTGTCTCTGTGTCTCTGTTTCTCAGTGTATCAATATCTCAGAGTCTCAGTGTCTCTGTGTCTCGGTTTCTCTGCGTCTCAGTGTCTCAGATTCTGAGTGTCTCAGTGTCTCAGTGTCTCCGTGTCTCTGTGTCTCAGTGTCTCTGTGTCTCAGTGGCTCAGAGTCTCAGTTTCTCCGTGTCTCAGAGTCTCAGTGTCTCTGTGTCTCTGTGTCTCAGTGTCTCAGTGTCTCTTTGTCTCAGTGTCTCAGTGCCTCAGTGTCTCTGTGTCTCAGAGGCGCAGTGTCTCAGTGTCTCAGGGTCTCAGTGTCTCAGTGTCTCCGTGTGTCAGTGTCTCAGAGTCTCTATGTCTCAGTGTCTCAGTGTCTCAGAGTCGCAATGTCTCAGTGTCTCAGTATCTCAGAGTCTCAGTGTCTCTGTGTCTCCGTGTCTCAGTGTCTCAGAGTCTCAGTGTCTCAGAGTCGCAATGTCTCAGTGTCTCAATATCTCAGAGTCTCAGTGTCTCTGTGTCTCCATGTCTCAGTGTCTTTGAGTCTCACTGTCTCAGTGCCTCAGTGTCTCAGAGTCTCAGTGCCTCATTGCCTGTGTGTCTCAGTGTCTCTCTGTCTCCGTGTCTCAGTGCCTCAGAGTCTCAGTGCCTCAGAGTCCCTGTGTCTCAGTGTCTCAGTGTCTAAGAGTCTCAGTGTCTCTGTCTCTCACAGTCTCAGTGTCTCAGTGTCTCTGTGTCTCAGTGTCTCAGAGTCTCAGCGTCCCAGTGTCTCAGTGTCTCAGTATCTCAGTGACTCTGTGTCTCTGTGTCTCTGTGTCTCAGTGTCTCAGAGTCTCAGTGTGTCTGTGTCTCCGTGTCTCAGTGTCTCAGTGTCCCAGAGTCTCAGTGTCTCAGTGTCTCAGAGTCTCAGTGTCTCTGTGTCTCTGTGTCTCTGTGTCTCAGTGTCTCAGATTCTCAGTGTCCCTGTGTCTCAGTGTCTCAGTGTCTCAGAGTCTCAGTGTCACAGTGTCTCAGATTCTCACTGTCTCTGTGTCTCAGTGTCTCTGTGTCTCTGTGTCTCAGGGTCTCAGAGTCTCAGTGTCTCAGAGTCTCAGTGTCTCTGTGTCTCTGTTTCTCAGTGTCTGAGAGTCTCAGTGTCTCAGAGCCTCAGTGTCTCTGTCTCTCTGTGTCATAGTGTCTCCGTGACTCTGTGTTTCATTGTCTCTGTTTCTCTGTGTCTCAGTGTCTCAGCGTGTCAGAGTCTCAGTGTCTCTGTGTATCTGTGTCTCAGTGTCTCAGTGTTTCAGGGTCTCAGTGTGTCAGTGTCTCTGTGTCTCAGTGTCTCGGTGTCTCAGTGTCTCTGTGTCTCTGTTTCTCAGTGTATCAGTATCTCAGAGTCTCAGTGTCTCTGTGTCTCGGTTTCTCTGTGTCTCAGTGTCTCAGTGTCTCAGTGTCTCCGTGTCTCTGTGTCTCAGTGTCTCTGTGTCTCAGTGGCTCAGAGTCTCAGTTTCTCCGTGTCTCAGAGTCTCAGTGTCTCTGTGTCTCTGTGTCTCAGTGTCTCTTTGTCTCAGTGTCTCAGTGCCTCAGTGTCTCTGTGTCTCAGAGGCGCAGTGTCTCAGATTCTCAGTGTCTCAGAGTCTCAGAGTCTCAGAGTCTCTGTGTCTCAGTGTCTCAGTGTCTCTGTGTCTCAGCGTCTCAGTGTCTCAGTCTCTCAGTGTCTCAGTGTCTCAGTGTCTCAGTCTCTCAGTGTCTCAGTGTCTCAGTGTCTCTGTGACTCAGTGTCTCGGGTCTCAGAGTCTCAGTGTCTCTGTGTCTCTGTGTCTCTGTGTCTCAGTGTCACAGTGTCTCAGTGTCTCTGTGTCTCAGTGTCTAAGAGTCTCAGTGTCTCAGAGTCTCAGTGTCTCAGAGTCTCAGTGTCTCTGTGTCTCCGTGTCTCAGTGTCTCGGAGTGTCAGTGTCTCAGTGCCTCAGTGTCTCAGAGTCTCCATGCCTCAGTGTCTGTGTGTCTCAGTGTATCTGTGTCTCAGTGTCTCAGAGTCTCAGTGTCTCCGTGTCTCTGTGTCTCAGTGTCTCTGTGTCTCTGTCTCTCAGTGTCTCTGTGTCTGCGTGTCTCAGTGTCTCAGAGTCTCAGAGTCTCAGTGTCTCTGTGTCTCAGTGTCTCTGCGTCTCAGTGTCTCAGTGTCACAGTGTCACAGTGTCACAGAGTCTCAGTGTCTCTGCGTCTCCGTGTCTCAGTGTCTCAGAGTTTCAGTGTCTCTGTGTTTCAGTGTTTCAGTGTCTCAGTGTCTCAGAGTCTCAGTGTCTCAGTGTCTCAGTGTCTCCGTGTCTCAGAGTCTCAGTGTCTCTGTGTCTCCATGTCTCAGTGTCTCAGAGTCACAGTTTCTCAGTGACTCTGTGTCTCAGTGTCTCTGAGTCTCAGTGTCTCAGTGTCTCAGAGTCTCAGTGTCTCAGTGTCTCTGTATCTCAGTGTCTCAGAGTTTCAGTGTCTCTGTGTCTCCGTGTCTCAGTGCCCCAGAGTCTCAGTGTCTCAGAGTCTCTGTGTCTCAGTGTCTCAGTGTCTAAGAGTCTCAGTGTCTCTGTCTCTCACAGTCTCAGTGTTTCAGTGTCTCTGTGTCTCAGTGTCTCAGAGTCTCAGCGTCCCAGTGTCTCAGTGTCTCAGTGTCTCAGTGTCTCAGAGTCTCAGAGTGTCTGTGTCTCCGTGTCTCAGTGTCTCTCTGTCTCAGTGTCTCAGTGTCTAAGAGTCTCAGTGTCTCTGTGTCTCAGATCTCCGTGTCTCAGTGTCTCAGTGTCTCAGAGTCTCAGTGTGTCTGTGTCTCAGTGTCTCAGAGTCTCAGAGTCTCTGTGTCTCTGTGTCTCAGTGTCTCTGTGTCTCTGTGTCTCAGTGTCTCAGAGTCTCAGTGTCTCAGTGTCTCAGAGACTCAGAGTCTCCCGTGTCTCTGTGTCTCAGTGTCTCTGTGTCTTAGTGTCTAAGAGTCTCAGTGTCTCTGTCACTCAGTGTCTCAGAGTCTCAGTGTCTCAGTGTATCTGTGTCTCCGTGTCTCAGTGTCTCAGAGTCTCAGTGTCTCTGTGTCTCCGTGTCTCAATGTCTCTGTGTATCAGTGTCTCTGTGCCTCAGTGTCTCAGTGTCTCAGTGTCTCTGTGTCTCAGTGTCTCCGTGTCTCCGTGTCTCAGTGTCTCAGTGTCTCTGTGTCTCCGTGTCTCAGTGTCTCAGAGTCTCAGTGTCTCTGTGTCTCAGTGTCTCAGTGTCTCCGAGTCTCAGTGTCTCTGTGTCTCAGTGTCACAGTGTATCTGAGTCTCAGTGTCTCAGTGTCTCAGGGTCTCAGTGTCTCAGTGTCTCCGTGTGTCAGTGTCTCAGAGTCTCTATGTCTCAGTGTCTCCGTGTCTCTGTGCCTCCGTGTCTCAGTATCTCAGAGTCTCAGTGTCTCTGTGTCTCCGTGTCTCAGTGTCTCAGAGTCTCAGTGTCTCAGAGTCGCAATGTCTCAGTGTCTCAATATCTCAGAGTCTCAGTGTCTCTGTGTCTCCATGTCTCAGTGTCTTTGAGTCTCACTGTCTCAGTGCCTCAGTGTCTCAGAGTCTCAGTGCCTCATTGCCTGTGTGTCTCAGTGTCTCTCTGTCTCCGTGTCTCAGTGCCTCAGAGTCTCAGTGCCTCAGAGTCCCTGTGTCTCAGTGTCTCACAGTCTCAGTGTCTCAGTGACTCTGTGTCTCTGTGTCTCAGTGTCTCAGTGTCTCAGAGTCTCCGTGTCTAAGTGTCTCAGAGTCTCCGTGTCTAAGTGTCTCAGAGTCTCAGTGTCTCTGTGTCTCAGACTCTCAGTGTCTCTGTGTCTCCGTGTCTCAGTGTCTCTGTGTCTCAGTGTCTCAGTGTCACTGTGTCTCAGTGTCTCTGTGTCTCAGTGTCTAAGAGTCTCAGTGTCTCAGAGTCTCAGTGTCTCAGAGTCTTAGAGTCTCCGTGCCTCAGTGTCTCTGTGTCTCAGTGTCCCAGTGTCTCAGAGTCTCATTGTCTCAGTGTCTCTGTGCCTCGGTGTCTCTGTCTCTCAGTGTCTCAGGGTGTCACAGTCTCAGTGTCTCTGTTTCTCAGACTCTCAGTGTCTCTGTGTCTGCGTGTCTCAGTGTCTCAGAGTCTCAGTGTCTCAGTGTCTCAGTGTCTCAGAGTCTCAGTGTCTCAGTGTCTCAGAGTCTCAGTGTCTCTGTGTCTCAGTGTCTCTGTGTCTCCGTGTCTCAGTGTCTCAGAGTCTCAGTGTGTCTGTGTCTCAGTGTCTCAGAGTCTCAGTGTCTCTGTGCCTCTGTGTCTCAGTGTCTTTGTGTCTCTGTGTCTCCGTGTCTCAGTGTCTCAGAGTCTCAGTGTCACTGTGTCTCAGTTTCTCAGTGTCTCAGTGTTTCAGTGTCTCAGAGTCTCAGTGTGTCTGTGTCTCCGTGTCTCAGTGTCTCAGTGTCTCTCTGTCTCAGTGTCTCATTGTCTCAGAGTCTCTGTGTCTCTGTGTCTCAGTGTCTCAGTGTCTGTGTGTCTCAGTGTCTCAGAGTCTCAGTGTCTCTGTGTCTCAGTGTCTCCGTGTCTCTGTGTCTCAGAGTCTCAGTGTCTCTGTGTGTCTGCGTCTCAGTGCCTCAGTGTCACAGTGTCTCGGATTCTCAGTGTCTCTGTGTCTCTGCGTCTCAGTGACTCAGTGTCACAGTGTCACAGTGTCTCAGAGTCTCAGTGTCTCTGTGTCTCCGTGTCTCAGTGTCTCAGAGTCACAGTGTCTCAGTGTCTCAGTGTCTCAGAGTCTCAGTGTCTCTTTGTCTCTGTGTTGGTGTCTCTGTGTCTCAGTGTCTCAGTGTCTCTGTGTCTAAGAGTCTCAGTGTCTCTGTGTCTCAGTGTATCGGTGTCTCAGTGCCTCAGTGTCTCTATGTCTCATTGTCTCAGTGTCTCAGAGTCTCAGTGTCTCTGTGTCTCAGTGCCTCTGTGTCTCCGTGTCTCAGTGTCTCAGAGTCTCAGTGTGTCTGTGTCTTAGTGTCCCAGTGTATCAGAGTCTCAGTGTCTCTGTGTCTCTATGTCTCAGTGTCTTAGTGTCTCTGTGTCTCCGTGTCTCAGTGTCTGTGAGTCTCAGTGTCTCTGTGTCCCTGTGTCTCAGTGTATCAGTGTCTCAGAGTCTCAGTGTGTCTGTGTCTCTGTGTCTCAGTGACTCTCTGTCTCAGTGTCTCAGTGTCTCAGAGTCTGAGTGTCTCTGTGTCTCAGTGTCTCAGAGTCTCAGTGTCTCTGTGTCTCAGTGCCTCTGTGTCTCCGTGTCTCAGTGTCTCAGAGTCTCAGTGTGTCTGTGTCTTAGTGTCCCAGTGTATCAGAGTCTCAGTGTCTCTGTGTCTCTATGTCTCAGTGTCTTAGTGTCTCTGTGTCTCCGTGTCTCAGTGTCTGTGAGTCTCAGTGTCTCTGTGTCCCTGTGTCTCAGTGTATCAGTGTCTCAGAGTCTCAGTGTGTCTGTGTCTCTGTGTCTCAGTGACTCTCTGTCTCAGTGTCTCAGTGTCTCAGAGTCTGAGTGTCTCTGTGTCTCAGTGTCTCAGAGACTCAGTGTCTCAGTGTCTCTGTGTCTCAGTGTCTCTGTGTCTCAGTGTCTAAGAGTCTCAGTGTCTCTGTGTCTCAGTGTCACAGTGTATCAGTGTCTCCGTGTCTCACTGTCTCAGTGTCTCAGTGTCTCTGTGTCTCAGTGTCTCAGAGTCTCAGCGTCCCAGTATCTCAGTGTCTCAGTGTCTCAGAGTCTCAATGTCTCTGTGTCTCCGTGTCTCAGTTTCTCAGCGTCTCAGTGTCTCTGTGTCTCAGTGTCTCAGAGTCTCAGTGTCTCTCTGTCTCAGTGTCTCAGTGTCTATGTGTCTCAGTGTCTCTGTGTCTCAGTATCTAAGAGTCTCAGTGTCTCTGTGTCTCAGTGTCTCTGTGTCTCAGTGTCTCAGAGTCTCAGTGTCTCTGTGTCTCCGTGTCTCTGTGTCTCAGTATCTAAGAGTCTCAGTGTCTCAGTGTCTATGTGTCTCAGTGTCTCTGTGTCTCAGTATCTAAGAGTCTCAGTGTCTCAGTGTCTCAGTGTCTATGTGTCTCAGTGTCTCTGTGTCTCAGTATCTAAGAGTCTCAGTGTCTCTGTGTCTCAGTGTCTCAGTGTCTCTGAGTCTCAGTGTCTCACTGTCTCAGAGTCTCAGTTTCTCAGTGTCTCAGAGTCTCAGTGTCTCTGTGTCTCAGTGCCTCTGTGTCTCCGTGTCTCAGTGTCTCGGAGTGTCAGTGTCTCTGAGTCTCAGTGTCTCTGAGTCTCAGTGTCTCAGAGTCTCAGTGTCTCTGAGTGTCAGTGTCTCTGAGTCTCAGTGCCTCAGTGTCTCAGAGTCTCAGTTTCTCAGTGTCTCAGAGTCTCAGTGTCTCTGTGTCTCAGTGTCTCAGAGTCTCAGTGTCTCTGAGTGTCAGTGTCTCTGAGTCTCAGTGTCTCAGTGTCTCAGAGTCTCAGTTTCTCAGTGTCTCAGAGTCTCAGTGTCTCTGAGTGTCAGTGTCTCTGAGTCTCAGTGTCTCAGTGTCTCAGAGTCTCAGTGACTCCGTGTCTCTGTGTCTCAGTTTCTCAGAGTCTGAGTGTCTCTGTGTCTCTGTGTCTCGGTGTCTCTGTGTCTCAGTGTCTCTGTGTCTCAGTGTCTCTGTTTCTCAGAGTTTCAGTGTTTCTGTTTCTCCGTGTCTCAGTTTCTCAGAGTCTCAGAGTCTCAGTGTCTCAGTGTCTCCGTGTCTCAGAGTCTCAGTGTCTCTGTGTCTCAGTGTCTCAGAGTCTGAGTGTCTCAGTGTTTCTGTGTTTCAATGTCTTAGAGTCTCAGAGTCTCAGTGTCTCAGTGTATCTGTGTCTCAGTGTCTCAGAGTCTCAGTGGGTCTGTGTCTCCGTGTCTCAGTGTCTCTGTGTCTCTGTGTCTCTGTGTCTCAGTGTCTCAGTGTCTGTGTGTCTCAGAGTCTCAGTGTCTCTGTGTCTCACTGTCACAGAGTCTCAGAGTCTCTGTGTCTCACTGTCTCAGTGTCTCAGAGTCTCAGTGTCTCTGTGTCTCAGTGTGTCAGTTTCTCAGAGTCTCACTGTCTCTCTGTCTCAGAGTCTCAGTGTCTCAGTGTCTCTGTGTCTCCGTGTCTCAGTGTCTCAGAGTCTCAGTGTCTCTGTGTCTCAGTGTCTCTGTGTCTCCGTGTCTCAGTGTCTCAGAGTCTCAGTGTGTCTGTGTCTCAGTGCCTCAGAGTCTCAGAGTCTCAGTGCCTCTGTGCCTCTGTGTCTCAGTGTCTTAGTGTGTCTGTGTCTCCGTGTCTCAGTGTCTCAGAGTCTCAGTGTCTCTCTGTCTCAGTGTCTCAGTGTCTCAGAGTCTCAGTGTCTCTGTGTCTCAGTGTCTCCGTGTCTCAGTGTCTCAGTGTCTCTGTGTCTCTGTGTCTCAGTGTCTCAGAGTCTCAGTTTTTGTGTGTCTCAGTGTCTCAGAGTCTCAGTGTCTCTCTGCCTCTGTGTCTCAGTGTCTTAGTGTCTCTGTGTCTCCGTGTCTCAGTGTCTCAGAGTCTCAGTGTCTCTGTGTCTCAGTGTCTCAGTGTCTCAGAGTCTCAGTGTCTCTCTGCCTCTGTGTCTCAGTGTCTTAGTGTCTCTGTGTCTCCGTGTCTCAGTGTCTCAGTGTCTCTCTGTCTCAGTGTCTCATTGTCTCAGAGTCTCAGTGTCTCAGTGTCTCTGTGTCTTTGTGTCTCAGTGTCTCAGTGACTGTGTGTCTCAGTGTCTCAGAGTCTCAGAGTCTCAGTGTCTCTGTGTCTCAGTGTCCCAGTGTCTCTGAGTCTCATTGTCTCAGTGTCTCTGTGTCTCTGTCTCTCAGTGTCTCAGTGTCTCTGTGTCTGCGTGTCTCAGTGTCTCAGAGTCTCAGTGTCTCTGAGTCTCAGTGTCTCAGAGTCTCAGAGTCTCAGTGTCTCTGTGTCTCTGCATCTCACTTTCTCAGTGTCACAGTGTCACAGTGTCTCAGAGTCTCAGTGTCTCTGTGTCTCCGTGTCTCAGTGTCTCAGGGTTTCAGTGTCTCTGTGTTTCAGTGTTTCAGTGTCTCTGTGTCTCAGAGTCTCAGTGTCTCAGTGTCTCAGTGTCTCCGTGTCTCAGAGTCTCAGTGTCTCTGTGTCTCAGTGTCTCTGAGTCTCAGTGTCTCTGAGTCTCAGTGTCTCAGTGTCTCTGTATCTCAGTGTCTCAGAGTCTCAGTGTCTCTGTGTCTCCGTGTCTCAGTGCCTCAGAGTCTCAGTGTCTCAGAGTCTCTGTGTCTCAGTGTCTCAGTGTCTAAGAGTCTCAGTGTGTCTGTGTCTCCGTGTCTCAGTGTCTCTCTGTCTCAGTGTCTCAGTGTCTCAGTGTCTAAGAGTCTCAGTGTCTCTGTGTCTCAGATCTCCGTGTCTCAGTGTCTCAGTGTCTCAGAGTCTCAGTGTATCTGTGTCTCAGTGTCTCAGAGTCTCAGTGTCTCAGAGTCTCAGAGTCTCAGAGTCTCTGTGTCTCCGTGTCTCAGTGTCTCAGTGTCTCTGTGTCTCCGTGTCTCAGTGTCTCAGAGTCTCAGTGTCTCTGTGTCTCAGTGTCTCAGTGTCTCCGAGTCTCAGTGTCTCTGTGTCTCAGTGTCACAGTGTATCTGAGTCTCAGTGTCTCAGTGTCTCAGGGTCTCAGTGTCTCAGTGTCTCCGTGTGTCAGTGTCTCAGAGTCTCTATGTCTCAGTGTCTCCGTGTCTCTGTGCCTCCGTGTCTCAGTATCTCAGAGTCTCAGTGTCTCTGTGTCTCCATGTCTCAGTGTCTTTGAGTCTCACTGTCTCAGTGCCTCAGTGTCTCAGAGTCTCAGTGCCTCATTGCCTGTGTGTCTCAGTGTCTCTCTGTCTCCGTGTCTCAGTGCCTCAGAGTCTCAGTGCCTCAGAGTCCCTGTGTCTCAGTGTCTCACAGTCTCAGTGTCTCAGTGACTCTGTGTCTCTGTGTCTCAGTGTCTCAGTGTCTCAGAGTCTCCGTGTCTAAGTGTCTCAGAGTCTCCGTGTCTAAGTGTCTCAGAGTCTCAGTGTCTCTGTGTCTCAGACTCTCAGTGTCTCTGTGTCTCCGTGTCTCAGTGTCTCTGTGTCTCAGTGTCTCAGTGTCACTGTGTCTCAGTGTCTCTGTGTCTCAGTGTCTAAGAGTCTCAGTGTCTCAGAGTCTCAGTGTCTCAGAGTCTTAGAGTCTCCGTGCCTCAGTGTCTCTGTGTCTCAGTGTCCCAGTGTCTCAGAGTCTCATTGTCTCAGTGTCTCTGTGCCTCGGTGTCTCTGTCTCTCAGTGTCTCAGGGTGTCACAGTCTCAGTGTCTCTGTTTCTCAGACTCTCAGTGTCTCTGTGTCTGCGTGTCTCAGTGTCTCAGAGTCTCAGTGTCTCAGTGTCTCAGTGTCTCAGAGTCTCAGTGTCTCAGTGTCTCAGAGTCTCAGTGTCTCTGTGTCTCAGTGTCTCTGTGTCTCCGTGTCTCAGTGTCTCAGAGTCTCAGTGTGTCTGTGTCTCAGTGTCTCAGAGTCTCAGTGTCTCTGTGCCTCTGTGTCTCAGTGTCTTTGTGTCTCTGTGTCTCCGTGTCTCAGTGTCTCAGAGTCTCAGTGTCACTGTGTCTCAGTTTCTCAGTGTCTCAGTGTTTCAGTGTCTCAGAGTCTCAGTGTGTCTGTGTCTCCGTGTCTCAGTGTCTCAGTGTCTCTCTGTCTCAGTGTCTCATTGTCTCAGAGTCTCTGTGTCTCTGTGTCTCAGTGTCTCAGTGTCTGTGTGTCTCAGTGTCTCAGAGTCTCAGTGTCTCTGTGTCTCAGTGTCTCCGTGTCTCTGTGTCTCAGAGTCTCAGTGTCTCTGTGTGTCTGCGTCTCAGTGTCTCAGTGTCACAGTGTCTCGGATTCTCAGTGTCTCTGTGTCTCTGCGTCTCAGTGACTCAGTGTCACAGTGTCACAGTGTCTCAGAGTCTCAGTGTCTCTGTGTCTCCGTGTCTCAGTGTCTCAGAGTCACAGTGTCTCAGTGTCTCAGTGTCTCAGAGTCTCAGTGTCTCTGTGTCTCTGTGTTGGTGTCTCTGTGTCTCAGTGTCTCAGTGTCTCTGTGTCTAAGAGTCTCAGTGTCTCTGTGTCTCAGTGTATCGGTGTCTCAGTGCCTCAGTGTCTCTATGTCTCATTGTCTCAGTGTCTCAGAGTCTCTGTGTCTCAGTGCCTCTGTGTCTCCGTGTCTCAGTGTCTCAGAGTCTCAGTGTGTCTGTGTCTTAGTGTCCCAGTGTATCAGAGTCTCAGTGTCTCTGTGTCTCTATGTCTCAGTGTCTTAGTGTCTCTGTGTCTCCGTGTCTCAGTGTCTGTGAGTCTCAGTGTCTCTGTGTCCCTGTGTCTCAGTGTATCAGTGTCTCAGAGTCTCAGTGTGTCTGTGTCTCTGTGTCTCAGTGACTCTCTGTCTCAGTGTCTCAGTGTCTCAGAGTCTCAGTGTCTCTGTGTCTCAGTGTCTCAGAGTCTCAGTGTCTCTGTGTCTCAGTGCCTCTGTGTCTCCGTGTCTCAGTGTCTCAGAGTCTCAGTGTGTCTGTGTCTTAGTGTCCCAGTGTATCAGAGTCTCAGTGTCTCTGTGTCTCTATGTCTCAGTGTCTTAGTGTCTCTGTGTCTCCGTGTCTCAGTGTCTGTGAGTCTCAGTGTCTCTGTGTCCCTGTGTCTCAGTGTATCAGTGTCTCAGAGTCTCAGTGTGTCTGTGTCTCTGTGTCTCAGTGACTCTCTGTCTCAGTGTCTCAGTGTCTCAGAGTCTGAGTGTCTCTGTGTCTCAGTGTCTCAGAGACTCAGTGTCTCAGTGTCTCTGTGTCTCAGTGTCTCTGTGTCTCAGTGTCTCTGTGTCTCAGTGTCTAAGAGTCTCAGTGTCTCTGTGTCTCAGTGTCACAGTGTATCAGTGTCTCCGTGTCTCACTGTCTCAGTGTCTCTGTGTCTCAGTGTCTCAGAGTCTCAGCGTCCCAGTATCTCAGTGTCTCAGTGTCTCAGAGTCTCAATGTCTCTGTGTCTCCGTGTCTCAGTTTCTCAGCGTCTCAGTGTCTCTGTGTCTCAGTGTCTCAGAGTCTCCGTGTCTCAGTGTCTCAGAGTCTCAGTGTCTCTCTGTCTCAGTGTCTCAGTGTCTATGTGTCTCAGTGTCTCTGTGTCTCAGTATCTAAGAGTCTCAGTGTCTCTGTGTCTCAGTGTCTCTGTGTCTCAGTGTCTCAGAGTCTCAGTGTCTCTGTGTCTCCGTGTCTCTGTGTCTCAGTATCTAAGAGTCTCAGTGTCTCAGTGTCTATGTGTCTCAGTGTCTCTGTGTCTCAGTATCTAAGAGTCTCAGTGTCTCAGTGTCTCAGTGTCTATGTGTCTCAGTGTCTCTGTGTCTCAGTATCTAAGAGTCTCAGTGTCTCTGTGTCTCAGTGTCTCAGTGTCTCTGAGTCTCAGTGTCTCACTGTCTCAGAGTCTCAGTTTCTCAGTGTCTCAGAGTCTCAGTGTCTCTGTGTCTCAGTGCCTCTGTGTCTCCGTGTCTCAGTGTCTCGGAGTGTCAGTGTCTCTGAGTCTCAGTGTCTCTGAGTCTCAGTGTCTCAGAGTCTCAGTGTCTCTGAGTGTCAGTGTCTCTGAGTCTCAGTGCCTCAGTGTCTCAGAGTCTCAGTTTCTCAGTGTCTCAGAGTCTCAGTGTCTCTGTGTCTCAGTGTCTCAGAGTCTCAGTGTCTCTGAGTGTCAGTGTCTCTGAGTCTCAGTGTCTCAGTGTCTCTGAGTCTCAGTGACTCCGTGTCTCTGTGTCTCAGTTTCTCAGAGTCTGAGTGTCTCTGTGTCTCTGTGTCTCGGTGTCTCTGTGTCTCAGTGTCTCTGTGTCTCAGTGTCTCTGTTTCTCAGAGTTTCAGTGTTTCTGTTTCTCCGTGTCTCAGTTTCTCAGAGTCTCAGTGTCTCAGTGTCTCCGTGTCTCAGAGTCTCAGAGTCTCAGAGTCTCAGTGTCTCAGAGTCTGAGTGTCTCAGTGTTTCTGTGTTTCAATGTCTTAGAGTCTCAGAGTCTCAGAGTCTCAGTGTCTCTGTGTCTCTGTGTTGGTGTCTCTGTGTCTCAGTGTCTCAGTGTCTCTGTGTCTAAGAGTCTCAGTGTCTCTGTGTCTCAGTGTATCGGTGTCTCAGTGCCTCAGTGTCTCTATGTCTCATTGTCTCAGTGTCTCAGAGTCTCAGTGTCTCTGTGTCTCAGTGCCTCTGTGTCTCCGTGTCTCAGTGTCTCAGAGTCTCAGTGTGTCTGTGTCTTAGTGTCCCAGTGTCTCAGAGTCTCAGTGTCTCTGTGTCTCTATGTCTCACTGTCTTAGTGTCTCTGTGTCTCCGTGTCTCAGTGTCTGTGAGTCTCAGTGTCTCTGTGTCCCTGTGTCTCAGTGTATCAGTGTCTCAGAGTCTCAGTGTGTCTCTGTCTCTGTGTCTCAGTGACTCTCTGTCTCAGTGTCTCAGAGTCTGAGTGTCTCTGTGTCTCAGTGTCTCAGAGACTCAGTGTCTCAGTGTCTCTGTGTCTCAGTGTCTCTGTGTCTCAGTGTCTAAGAGTCTCAGTGTCTCTGTGTCTCAGTGTCACAGTGTATCAGTGTCTCCGTGTCTCACTGTCTCAGAGTCTCAGTGTCTCAGTGTCTCTGTGTCTCAGTGTCTCAGAGTCACAGCGTCCCAGTGTCTCAGTGTCTCAGTGTCTCAGAGTCTCAATGTCTCTGTGTCTCCGTGTCTCAGTTTCTCAGCGTCTCAGTGTCTCTGTGTCTCAGTGTCTCAGAGTCTCCGTGTCTCAGTGTCTCAGAGTCTCAGTGTCTCTCTGTCTCAGTGTCTCAGTGTCTATGTGTCTCAGTGTCTCTGTGTCTCAGTATCTAAGAGTCTCAGTGTCTCTGTGTCTCAGTGTCTCTGTGTCTCAGTGTTTCAGAGTCTCAGTGTCTCTGTGTCTCCGTGTCTCTGTGTCTCAGTATCTAAGAGTCTCAGTGTCTCAGTGTCTATGTGTCTCAGTGTCTCTGTGTCTCAGTATCTAAGAGTCTCAGTGTCTCAGTGTCTCAGTGTCTATGTGTCTCAGTGTCTCTGTGTCTCAGTATCTAAGAGTCTCAGTGTCTCTGTGTCTCAGTGTCTCAGTGTCTCTGAGTCTCAGTGTCTCACTGTCTCAGAGTCTCAGTTTCTCAGTGTCTCAGAGTCTCAGTGTCTCTGCGTCTCAGTGCCTCTGTGTCTCCGTGTCTCAGTGTCTCGGAGTGTCAGTGTCTCTGAGTCTCAGTGTCTCTGAGTCTCAGTGTCTCAGAGTCTCAGTGTCTCTGAGTGTCAGTGTCTCTGAGTCTCAGTGCCTCAGTGTCTCAGAGTCTCAGTTTCTCAGTGTCTCAGAGTCTCAGTGTCTCTGTGTCTCAGTGTCTCAGAGTCTCAGTGTCTCTGTGTCTCCATGTCTCAGTGTCTCAGAGTCACAGTTTCTCAGTGACTCTGTGTCTCAGTGTCTCTGAGTCTCAGTGTCTCAGTGTCTCAGAGTCTCAGTGTCTCAGTGTCTCTGTATCTCAGTGTCTCAGAGTTTCAGTGTCTCTGTGTCTCCGTGTCTCAGTGCCCCAGAGTCTCAGTGTCTCAGAGTCTCTGTGTCTCAGTGTCTCAGTGTCTAAGAGTCTCAGTGTCTCTGTCTCTCACAGTCTCAGTGTTTCAGTGTCTCTGTGTCTCAGTGTCTCAGAGTCTCAGCGTCCCAGTGTCTCAGTGTCTCAGTGTCTCAGTGTCTCAGAGTCTCAGAGTGTCTGTGTCTCCGTGTCTCAGTGTCTCTCTGTCTCAGTGTCTCAGTGTCTAAGAGTCTCAGTGTCTCTGTGTCTCAGATCTCCGTGTCTCAGTGTCTCAGTGTCTCAGAGTCTCAGTGTGTCTGTGTCTCAGTGTCTCAGAGTCTCAGAGTCTCTGTGTCTCTGTGTCTCAGTGTCTCTGTGTCTCTGTGTCTCAGTGTCTCAGAGTCTCAGTGTCTCAGTGTCTCAGAGACTCAGAGTCTCCGTGTCTCTGTGTCTCAGTGTCTCTGTGTCTTAGTGTCTAAGAGTCTCAGTGTCTCTGTCACTCAGTGTCTCAGAGTCTCAGTGTCTCAGTGTATCTGTGTCTCCGTGTCTCAGTGTCTCAGAGTCTCAGTGTCTCTGTGTCTCCGTGTCTCAATGTCTCTGTGTATCAGTGTCTCTGTGCCTCAGTGTCTCAGTGTCTCAGTGTCTCTGTGTCTCAGTGTCTCCGTGTCTCAGTGTCTCAGTGTCTCTGTGTCTCCGTGTCTCAGTGTCTCACAGTCTCAGTGTCTCTGTGTCTCAGTGTCTCAGTGTCTCCGAGTCTCAGTGTCTCTGTGTCTCAGTGTCACAGTGTATCTGAGTCTCAGTGTCTCAGTGTCTCAGGGTCTCAGTGTCTCAGTGACTCCGTGTGTCAGTGTCTCAGAGTCTCTATGTCTCAGTGTCTCCGTGTCTCTGTGCCTCCGTGTCTCAGTATCTCAGAGTCTCAGTGTCTCTGTGTCTCCGTGTCTCAGTGTCTCAGAGTCTCAGTGTCTCAGAGTCGCAATGTCTCAGTGTCTCAATATCTCAGAGTCTCAGTGTCTCTGTGTCTCCATGTCTCAGTGTCTTTGAGTCTCACTGTCTCAGTGCCTCAGTGTCTCAGAGTCTCAGTGCCTCATTGCCTGTGTGTCTCAGTGTCTCTCTGTCTCCGTGTCTCAGTGCCTCAGAGTCTCAGTGCCTCAGAGTCCCTGTGTCTCAGTGTCTCACAGTCTCAGTGTCTCAGTGACTCTGTGTCTCTGTGTCTCAGTGTCTCAGTGTCTCAGAGTCTCCGTGTCTAAGTGTCTCAGAGTCTCCGTGTCTAAGTGTCTCAGAGTCTCAGTGTCTCTGTGTCTCAGACTCTCAGTGTCTCTGTGTCTCCGTGTCTCAGTGTCTCTGTGTCTCTGTGTCTCAGTGTCTCAGTGTCACTGTGTCTCAGTGTCTCTGTGTCTCAGTGTCTAAGAGTCTCAGTGTCTCAGAGTCTCAGTGTCTCAGAGTCTTAGAGTCTCCGTGCCTCAGTGTCTCTGTGTCTCAGTGTCCCAGTGTCTCAGAGTCTCATTGTCTCAGTGTCTCTGTGCCTCGGTGTCTCTGTCTCTCAGTGTCTCAGGGTGTCACAGTCTCAGTGTCTCTGTTTCTCAGACTCTCAGTGTCTCTGTGTCTGCGTGTCTCAGTGTCTCAGAGTCTCAGTGTCTCAGTGTCTCAGTGTCTCAGAGTCTCAGTGTCTCAGTGTCTCAGAGTCTCAGTGTCTCTGTGTCTCAGTGTCTCTGTGTCTCCGTGTCTCAGTGTCTCAGAGTCTCAGTGTGTCTGTGTCTCAGTGTCTCAGAGTCTCAGTGTCTCTGTGCCTCTGTGTCTCAGTGTCTTTGTGTCTCTGTGTCTCCGTGTCTCAGTGTCTCAGAGTCTCAGTGTCACTGTGTCTCAGTTTCTCAGTGTCTCAGTGTTTCAGTGTCTCAGAGTCTCAGTGTGTCTGTGTCTCCGTGTCTCAGTGTCTCAGTGTCTCTCTGTCTCAGTGTCTCATTGTCTCAGAGTCTCTGTGTCTCTGTGTCTCAGTGTCTCAGTGTCTGTGTGTCTCAGTGTCTCAGAGTCTCAGTGTCTCTGTGTCTCAGTGTCTCCGTGTCTCTGTGTCTCAGAGTCTCAGTGTCTCTGTGTGTCTGCGTCTCAGTGTCTCAGTGTCACAGTGTCTCGGATTCTCAGTGTCTCTGTGTCTCTGCGTCTCAGTGACTCAGTGTCACAGTGTCACAGTGTCTCAGAGTCTCAGTGTCTCTGTGTCTCCGTGTCTCAGTGTCTCAGAGTCACAGTGTCTCAGTGTCTCAGTGTCTCAGAGTCTCAGTGTCTCTGTGTCTCTGTGTTGGTGTCTCTGTGTCTCAGTGTCTCAGTGTCTCTGTGTCTAAGAGTCTCAGTGTCTCTGTGTCTCAGTGTATCGGTGTCTCAGTGCCTCAGTGTCTCTATGTCTCATTGTCTCAGTGTCTCAGAGTCTCTGTGTCTCAGTGCCTCTGTGTCTCCGTGTCTCAGTGTCTCAGAGTCTCAGTGTGTCTGTGTCTTAGTGTCCCAGTGTATCAGAGTCTCAGTGTCTCTGTGTCTCTATGTCTCAGTGTCTTAGTGTCTCTGTGTCTCCGTGTCTCAGTGTCTGTGAGTCTCAGTGTCTCTGTGTCCCTGTGTCTCAGTGTATCAGTGTCTCAGAGTCTCAGTGTGTCTGTGTCTCTGTGTCTCAGTGACTCTCTGTCTCAGTGTCTCAGTGTCTCAGAGTCTCAGTGTCTCTGTGTCTCAGTGTCTCAGAGTCTCAGTGTCTCTGTGTCTCAGTGCCTCTGTGTCTCCGTGTCTCAGTGTCTCAGAGTCTCAGTGTGTCTGTGTCTTAGTGTCCCAGTGTATCAGAGTCTCAGTGTCTCTGTGTCTCTATGTCTCAGTGTCTTAGTGTCTCTGTGTCTCCGTGTCTCAGTGTCTGTGAGTCTCAGTGTCTCTGTGTCCCTGTGTCTCAGTGTATCAGTGTCTCAGAGTCTCAGTGTGTCTGTGTCTCTGTGTCTCAGTGACTCTCTGTCTCAGTGTCTCAGTGTCTCAGAGTCTGAGTGTCTCTGTGTCTCAGTGTCTCAGAGACTCAGTGTCTCAGTGTCTCTGTGTCTCAGTGTCTCTGTGTCTCAGTGTCTCTGTGTCTCAGTGTCTAAGAGTCTCAGTGTCTCTGTGTCTCAGTGTCACAGTGTATCAGTGTCTCCGTGTCTCACTGTCTCAGTGTCTCTGTGTCTCAGTGTCTCAGAGTCTCAGCGTCCCAGTATCTCAGTGTCTCAGTGTCTCAGAGTCTCAATGTCTCTGTGTCTCCGTGTCTCAGTTTCTCAGCGTCTCAGTGTCTCTGTGTCTCAGTGTCTCAGAGTCTCCGTGTCTCAGTGTCTCAGAGTCTCAGTGTCTCTCTGTCTCAGTGTCTCAGTGTCTATGTGTCTCAGTGTCTCTGTGTCTCAGTATCTAAGAGTCTCAGTGTCTCTGTGTCTCAGTGTCTCTGTGTCTCAGTGTCTCAGAGTCTCAGTGTCTCTGTGTCTCCGTGTCTCTGTGTCTCAGTATCTAAGAGTCTCAGTGTCTCAGTGTCTATGTGTCTCAGTGTCTCTGTGTCTCAGTATCTAAGAGTCTCAGTGTCTCAGTGTCTATGTGTCTCAGTGTCTCTGTGTCTCAGTATCTAAGAGTCTCAGTGTCTCTGTGTCTCAGTGTCTCAGTGTCTCTGAGTCTCAGTGTCTCACTGTCTCAGAGTCTCAGTTTCTCAGTGTCTCAGAGTCTCAGTGTCTCTGTGTCTCAGTGCCTCTGTGTCTCCGTGTCTCAGTGTCTCGGAGTGTCAGTGTCTCTGAGTCTCAGTGTCTCTGAGTCTCAGTGTCTCAGAGTCTCAGTGTCTCTGAGTGTCAGTGTCTCTGAGTCTCAGTGCCTCAGTGTCTCAGAGTCTCAGTTTCTCAGTGTCTCAGAGTCTCAGTGTCTCTGTGTCTCAGTGTCTCAGAGTCTCAGTGTCTCTGAGTGTCAGTGTCTCTGAGTCTCAGTGTCTCAGTGTCTCTGAGTCTCAGTGACTCCGTGTCTCTGTGTCTCAGTTTCTCAGAGTCTGAGTGTCTCTGTGTCTCTGTGTCTCGGTGTCTCTGTGTCTCAGTGTCTCTGTGTCTCAGTGTCTCTGTTTCTCAGAGTTTCAGTGTTTCTGTTTCTCCGTGTCTCAGTTTCTCAGAGTCTCAGTGTCTCAGTGTCTCCGTGTCTCAGAGTCTCAGAGTCTCAAAGTCTCAGTGTCTCAGAGTCTGAGTGTCTCAGTGTTTCTGTGTTTCAATGTCTTAGAGTCTCAGAGTCTCAGAGTCTCAGTGTCTCTGTGTCTCTGTGTTGGTGTCTCTGTGTCTCAGTGTCTCAGTGTCTCTGTGTCTAAGAGTCTCAGTGTCTCTGTGTCTCAGTGTATCGGTGTCTCAGTGCCTCAGTGTCTCTATGTCTCATTGTCTCAGTGTCTCAGAGTCTCAGTGTCTCTGTGTCTCAGTGCCTCTGTGTCTCCGTGTCTCAGTGTCTCAGAGTCTCAGTGTGTCTGTGTCTTAGTGTCCCAGTGTCTCAGAGTCTCAGTGTCTCTGTGTCTCTATGTCTCACTGTCTTAGTGTCTCTGTGTCTCCGTGTCTCAGTGTCTGTGAGTCTCAGTGTCTCTGTGTCCCTGTGTCTCAGTGTATCAGTGTCTCAGAGTCTCAGTGTGTCTCTGTCTCTGTGTCTCAGTGACTCTCTGTCTCAGTGTCTCAGAGTCTGAGTGTCTCTGTGTCTCAGTGTCTCAGAGACTCAGTGTCTCAGTGTCTCTGTGTCTCAGTGTCTCTGTGTCTCAGTGTCTAAGAGTCTCAGTGTCTCTGTGTCTCAGTGTCACAGTGTATCAGTGTCTCCGTGTCTCACTGTCTCAGAGTCTCAGTGTCTCAGTGTCTCTGTGTCTCAGTGTCTCAGAGTCACAGCGTCCCAGTGTCTCAGTGTCTCAGTGTCTCAGAGTCTCAATGTCTCTGTGTCTCCGTGTCTCAGTTTCTCAGCGTCTCAGTGTCTCTGTGTCTCAGTGTCTCAGAGTCTCCGTGTCTCAGTGTCTCAGAGTCTCAGTGTCTCTCTGTCTCAGTGTCTCAGTGTCTATGTGTCTCAGTGTCTCTGTGTCTCAGTATCTAAGAGTCTCAGTGTCTCTGTGTCTCAGTGTCTCTGTGTCTCAGTGTTTCAGAGTCTCAGTGTCTCTGTGTCTCCGTGTCTCTGTGTCTCAGTATCTAAGAGTCTCAGTGTCTCAGTGTCTATGTGTCTCAGTGTCTCTGTGTCTCAGTATCTAAGAGTCTCAGTGTCTCAGTGTCTCAGTGTCTATGTGTCTCAGTGTCTCTGTGTCTCAGTATCTAAGAGTCTCAGTGTCTCTGTGTCTCAGTGTCTCAGTGTCTCTGAGTCTCAGTGTCTCACTGTCTCAGAGTCTCAGTTTCTCAGTGTCTCAGAGTCTCAGTGTCTCTGCGTCTCAGTGCCTCTGTGTCTCCGTGTCTCAGTGTCTCGGAGTGTCAGTGTCTCTGAGTCTCAGTGTCTCTGAGTCTCAGTGTCTCAGAGTCTCAGTGTCTCTGAGTGTCAGTGTCTCTGAGTCTCAGTGCCTCAGTGTCTCAGAGTCTCAGTTTCTCAGTGTCTCAGAGTCTCAGTGTCTCTGTGTCTCAGTGTCTCAGAGTCTCAGTGTCTCTGAGTGTCAGTGTCTCAGAGTCTCAGTGTCTCTGTGTCTCCATGTCTCAGTGTCTCAGAGTCACAGTTTCTCAGTGACTCTGTGTCTCAGTGTCTCTGAGTCTCAGTGTCTCAGTGTCTCAGAGTCTCAGTGTCTCAGTGTCTCTGTATCTCAGTGTCTCAGAGTTTCAGTGTCTCTGTGTCTCCGTGTCTCAGTGCCCCAGAGTCTCAGTGTCTCAGAGTCTCTGTGTCTCAGTGTCTCAGTGTCTAAGAGTCTCAGTGTCTCTGTCTCTCACAGTCTCAGTGTTTCAGTGTCTCTGTGTCTCAGTGTCTCAGAGTCTCAGCGTCCCAGTGTCTCAGTGTCTCAGTGTCTCAGTGTCTCAGAGTCTCAGAGTGTCTGTGTCTCCGTGTCTCAGTGTCTCTCTGTCTCAGTGTCTCAGTGTCTAAGAGTCTCAGTGTCTCTGTGTCTCAGATCTCCGTGTCTCAGTGTCTCAGTGTCTCAGAGTCTCAGTGTGTCTGTGTCTCAGTGTCTCAGAGTCTCAGAGTCTCTGTGTCTCTGTGTCTCAGTGTCTCTGTGTCTCTGTGTCTCAGTGTCTCAGAGTCTCAGTGTCTCAGTGTCTCAGAGACTCAGAGTCTCCGTGTCTCTGTGTCTCAGTGTCTCTGTGTCTTAGTGTCTAAGAGTCTCAGTGTCTCTGTCACTCAGTGTCTCAGAGTCTCAGTGTCTCAGTGTATCTGTGTCTCCGTGTCTCAGTGTCTCAGAGTCTCAGTGTCTCTGTGTCTCCGTGTCTCAATGTCTCTGTGTATCAGTGTCTCTGTGCCTCAGTGTCTCAGTGTCTCAGTGTCTCTGTGTCTCAGTGTCTCCGTGTCTCAGTGTCTCAGTGTCTCTGTGTCTCCGTGTCTCAGTGTCTCACAGTCTCAGTGTCTCTGTGTCTCAGTGTCTCAGTGTCTCCGAGTCTCAGTGTCTCTGTGTCTCAGTGTCACAGTGTATCTGAGTCTCAGTGTCTCAGTGTCTCAGGGTCTCAGTGTCTCAGTGACTCCGTGTGTCAGTGTCTCAGAGTCTCTATGTCTCAGTGTCTCCGTGTCTCTGTGCCTCCGTGTCTCAGTATCTCAGAGTCTCAGTGTCTCTGTGTCTCCGTGTCTCAGTGTCTCAGAGTCTCAGTGTCTCAGAGTCGCAATGTCTCAGTGTCTCAATATCTCAGAGTCTCAGTGTCTCTGTGTCTCCATGTCTCAGTGTCTTTGAGTCTCACTGTCTCAGTGCCTCAGTGTCTCAGAGTCTCAGTGCCTCATTGCCTGTGTGTCTCAGTGTCTCTCTGTCTCCGTGTCTCAGTGCCTCAGAGTCTCAGTGCCTCAGAGTCCCTGTGTCTCAGTGTCTCACAGTCTCAGTGTCTCAGTGACTCTGTGTCTCTGTGTCTCAGTGTCTCAGTGTCTCAGAGTCTCCGTGTCTAAGTGTCTCAGAGTCTCCGTGTCTAAGTGTCTCAGAGTCTCAGTGTCTCTGTGTCTCAGACTCTCAGTGTCTCTGTGTCTCCGTGTCTCAGTGTCTCTGTGTCTCTGTGTCTCAGTGTCTCAGTGTCACTGTGTCTCAGTGTCTCTGTGTCTCAGTGTCTAAGAGTCTCAGTGTCTCAGAGTCTCAGTGTCTCAGAGTCTTAGAGTCTCCGTGCCTCAGTGTCTCTGTGTCTCAGTGTCCCAGTGTCTCAGAGTCTCATTGTCTCAGTGTCTCTGTGCCTCGGTGTCTCTGTCTCTCAGTGTCTCAGGGTGTCACAGTCTCAGTGTCTCTGTTTCTCAGACTCTCAGTGTCTCTGTGTCTGCGTGTCTCAGTGTCTCAGAGTCTCAGTGTCTCAGTGTCTCAGTGTCTCAGAGTCTCAGTGTCTCAGTGTCTCAGAGTCTCAGTGTCTCTGTGTCTCAGTGTCTCTGTGTCTCCGTGTCTCAGTGTCTCAGAGTCTCAGTGTGTCTGTGTCTCAGTGTCTCAGAGTCTCAGTGTCTCTGTGCCTCTGTGTCTCAGTGTCTTTGTGTCTCTGTGTCTCCGTGTCTCAGTGTCTCAGAGTCTCAGTGTCACTGTGTCTCAGTTTCTCAGTGTCTCAGTGTTTCAGTGTCTCAGAGTCTCAGTGTGTCTGTGTCTCCGTGTCTCAGTGTCTCAGTGTCTCTCTGTCTCAGTGTCTCATTGTCTCAGAGTCTCTGTGTCTCTGTGTCTCAGTGTCTCAGTGTCTGTGTGTCTCAGTGTCTCAGAGTCTCAGTGTCTCTGTGTCTCAGTGTCTCCGTGTCTCTGTGTCTCAGAGTCTCAGTGTCTCTGTGTGTCTGCGTCTCAGTGTCTCAGTGTCACAGTGTCTCGGATTCTCAGTGTCTCTGTGTCTCTGCGTCTCAGTGACTCAGTGTCACAGTGTCACAGTGTCTCAGAGTCTCAGTGTCTCTGTGTCTCCGTGTCTCAGTGTCTCAGAGTCACAGTGTCTCAGTGTCTCAGTGTCTCAGAGTCTCAGTGTCTCTGTGTCTCTGTGTTGGTGTCTCTGTGTCTCAGTGTCTCAGTGTCTCTGTGTCTAAGAGTCTCAGTGTCTCTGTGTCTCAGTGTATCGGTGTCTCAGTGCCTCAGTGTCTCTATGTCTCATTGTCTCAGTGTCTCAGAGTCTCTGTGTCTCAGTGCCTCTGTGTCTCCGTGTCTCAGTGTCTCAGAGTCTCAGTGTGTCTGTGTCTTAGTGTCCCAGTGTATCAGAGTCTCAGTGTCTCTGTGTCTCTATGTCTCAGTGTCTTAGTGTCTCTGTGTCTCCGTGTCTCAGTGTCTGTGAGTCTCAGTGTCTCTGTGTCCCTGTGTCTCAGTGTATCAGTGTCTCAGAGTCTCAGTGTGTCTGTGTCTCTGTGTCTCAGTGACTCTCTGTCTCAGTGTCTCAGTGTCTCAGAGTCTCAGTGTCTCTGTGTCTCAGTGTCTCAGAGTCTCAGTGTCTCTGTGTCTCAGTGCCTCTGTGTCTCCGTGTCTCAGTGTCTCAGAGTCTCAGTGTGTCTGTGTCTTAGTGTCCCAGTGTATCAGAGTCTCAGTGTCTCTGTGTCTCTATGTCTCAGTGTCTTAGTGTCTCTGTGTCTCCGTGTCTCAGTGTCTGTGAGTCTCAGTGTCTCTGTGTCCCTGTGTCTCAGTGTATCAGTGTCTCAGAGTCTCAGTGTGTCTGTGTCTCTGTGTCTCAGTGACTCTCTGTCTCAGTGTCTCAGTGTCTCAGAGTCTGAGTGTCTCTGTGTCTCAGTGTCTCAGAGACTCAGTGTCTCAGTGTCTCTGTGTCTCAGTGTCTCTGTGTCTCAGTGTCTCTGTGTCTCAGTGTCTAAGAGTCTCAGTGTCTCTGTGTCTCAGTGTCACAGTGTATCAGTGTCTCCGTGTCTCACTGTCTCAGTGTCTCTGTGTCTCAGTGTCTCAGAGTCTCAGCGTCCCAGTATCTCAGTGTCTCAGTGTCTCAGAGTCTCAATGTCTCTGTGTCTCCGTGTCTCAGTTTCTCAGCGTCTCAGTGTCTCTGTGTCTCAGTGTCTCAGAGTCTCCGTGTCTCAGTGTCTCAGAGTCTCAGTGTCTCTCTGTCTCAGTGTCTCAGTGTCTATGTGTCTCAGTGTCTCTGTGTCTCAGTATCTAAGAGTCTCAGTGTCTCTGTGTCTCAGTGTCTCTGTGTCTCAGTGTCTCAGAGTCTCAGTGTCTCTGTGTCTCCGTGTCTCTGTGTCTCAGTATCTAAGAGTCTCAGTGTCTCAGTGTCTATGTGTCTCAGTGTCTCTGTGTCTCAGTATCTAAGAGTCTCAGTGTCTCAGTGTCTCAGTGTCTATGTGTCTCAGTGTCTCTGTGTCTCAGTATCTAAGAGTCTCAGTGTCTCTGTGTCTCAGTGTCTCAGTGTCTCTGAGTCTCAGTGTCTCACTGTCTCAGAGTCTCAGTTTCTCAGTGTCTCAGAGTCTCAGTGTCTCTGTGTCTCAGTGCCTCTGTGTCTCCGTGTCTCAGTGTCTCGGAGTGTCAGTGTCTCTGAGTCTCAGTGTCTCTGAGTCTCAGTGTCTCAGAGTCTCAGTGTCTCTGAGTGTCAGTGTCTCTGAGTCTCAGTGCCTCAGTGTCTCAGAGTCTCAGTTTCTCAGTGTCTCAGAGTCTCAGTGTCTCTGTGTCTCAGTGTCTCAGAGTCTCAGTGTCTCTGAGTGTCAGTGTCTCTGAGTCTCAGTGTCTCAGTGTCTCTGAGTCTCAGTGACTCCGTGTCTCTGTGTCTCAGTTTCTCAGAGTCTGAGTGTCTCTGTGTCTCTGTGTCTCGGTGTCTCTGTGTCTCAGTGTCTCTGTGTCTCAGTGTCTCTGTTTCTCAGAGTTTCAGTGTTTCTGTTTCTCCGTGTCTCAGTTTCTCAGAGTCTCAGTGTCTCAGTGTCTCCGTGTCTCAGAGTCTCAGTGTCTCTGTGTCTCAGTGTCTCAGAGTCTGAGTGTCTCAGTGTTTCTGTGTTTCAATGTCTTAGAGTCTCAGAGTCTCAGAGTCTCAGTGTCTCTGTGTCTCTGTGTTGGTGTCTCTGTGTCTCAGTGTCTCAGTGTCTCTGTGTCTAAGAGTCTCAGTGTCTCTGTGTCTCAGTGTATCGGTGTCTCAGTGCCTCAGTGTCTCTATGTCTCATTGTCTCAGTGTCTCAGAGTCTCAGTGTCTCTGTGTCTCAGTGCCTCTGTGTCTCCGTGTCTCAGTGTCTCAGAGTCTCAGTGTGTCTGTGTCTTAGTGTCCCAGTGTCTCAGAGTCTCAGTGTCTCTGTGTCTCTATGTCTCACTGTCTTAGTGTCTCTGTGTCTCCGTGTCTCAGTGTCTGTGAGTCTCAGTGTCTCTGTGTCCCTGTGTCTCAGTGTATCAGTGTCTCAGAGTCTCAGTGTGTCTCTGTCTCTGTGTCTCAGTGACTCTCTGTCTCAGTGTCTCAGAGTCTGAGTGTCTCTGTGTCTCAGTGTCTCAGAGACTCAGTGTCTCAGTGTCTCTGTGTCTCAGTGTCTCTGTGTCTCAGTGTCTAAGAGTCTCAGTGTCTCTGTGTCTCAGTGTCACAGTGTATCAGTGTCTCCGTGTCTCACTGTCTCAGAGTCTCAGTGTCTCAGTGTCTCTGTGTCTCAGTGTCTCAGAGTCACAGCGTCCCAGTGTCTCAGTGTCTCAGTGTCTCAGAGTCTCAATGTCTCTGTGTCTCCGTGTCTCAGTTTCTCAGCGTCTCAGTGTCTCTGTGTCTCAGTGTCTCAGAGTCTCCGTGTCTCAGTGTCTCAGAGTCTCAGTGTCTCTCTGTCTCAGTGTCTCAGTGTCTATGTGTCTCAGTGTCTCTGTGTCTCAGTATCTAAGAGTCTCAGTGTCTCTGTGTCTCAGTGTCTCTGTGTCTCAGTGTTTCAGAGTCTCAGTGTCTCTGTGTCTCCGTGTCTCTGTGTCTCAGTATCTAAGAGTCTCAGTGTCTCAGTGTCTATGTGTCTCAGTGTCTCTGTGTCTCAGTATCTAAGAGTCTCAGTGTCTCAGTGTCTCAGTGTCTATGTGTCTCAGTGTCTCTGTGTCTCAGTATCTAAGAGTCTCAGTGTCTCTGTGTCTCAGTGTCTCAGTGTCTCTGAGTCTCAGTGTCTCACTGTCTCAGAGTCTCAGTTTCTCAGTGTCTCAGAGTCTCAGTGTCTCTGCGTCTCAGTGCCTCTGTGTCTCCGTGTCTCAGTGTCTCGGAGTGTCAGTGTCTCTGAGTCTCAGTGTCTCTGAGTCTCAGTGTCTCAGAGTCTCAGTGTCTCTGAGTGTCAGTGTCTCTGAGTCTCAGTGCCTCAGTGTCTCAGAGTCTCAGTTTCTCAGTGTCTCAGAGTCTCAGTGTCTCTGTGTCTCAGTGTCTCAGAGTCTCAGTGTCTCTGAGTGTCAGTGTCTCAGAGTCTCAGTGTCTCTGTGTCTCCATGTCTCAGTGTCTCAGAGTCACAGTTTCTCAGTGACTCTGTGTCTCAGTGTCTCTGAGTCTCAGTGTCTCAGTGTCTCAGAGTCTCAGTGTCTCAGTGTCTCTGTATCTCAGTGTCTCAGAGTTTCAGTGTCTCTGTGTCTCCGTGTCTCAGTGCCCCAGAGTCTCAGTGTCTCAGAGTCTCTGTGTCTCAGTGTCTCAGTGTCTAAGAGTCTCAGTGTCTCTGTCTCTCACAGTCTCAGTGTTTCAGTGTCTCTGTGTCTCAGTGTCTCAGAGTCTCAGCGTCCCAGTGTCTCAGTGTCTCAGTGTCTCAGTGTCTCAGAGTCTCAGAGTGTCTGTGTCTCCGTGTCTCAGTGTCTCTCTGTCTCAGTGTCTCAGTGTCTAAGAGTCTCAGTGTCTCTGTGTCTCAGATCTCCGTGTCTCAGTGTCTCAGTGTCTCAGAGTCTCAGTGTGTCTGTGTCTCAGTGTCTCAGAGTCTCAGAGTCTCTGTGTCTCTGTGTCTCAGTGTCTCTGTGTCTCTGTGTCTCAGTGTCTCAGAGTCTCAGTGTCTCAGTGTCTCAGAGACTCAGAGTCTCCGTGTCTCTGTGTCTCAGTGTCTCTGTGTCTTAGTGTCTAAGAGTCTCAGTGTCTCTGTCACTCAGTGTCTCAGAGTCTCAGTGTCTCAGTGTATCTGTGTCTCCGTGTCTCAGTGTCTCAGAGTCTCAGTGTCTCTGTGTCTCCGTGTCTCAATGTCTCTGTGTATCAGTGTCTCTGTGCCTCAGTGTCTCAGTGTCTCAGTGTCTCTGTGTCTCAGTGTCTCCGTGTCTCAGTGTCTCAGTGTCTCTGTGTCTCCGTGTCTCAGTGTCTCACAGTCTCAGTGTCTCTGTGTCTCAGTGTCTCAGTGTCTCCGAGTCTCAGTGTCTCTGTGTCTCAGTGTCACAGTGTATCTGAGTCTCAGTGTCTCAGTGTCTCAGGGTCTCAGTGTCTCAGTGACTCCGTGTGTCAGTGTCTCAGAGTCTCTATGTCTCAGTGTCTCCGTGTCTCTGTGCCTCCGTGTCTCAGTATCTCAGAGTCTCAGTGTCTCTGTGTCTCCGTGTCTCAGTGTCTCAGAGTCTCAGTGTCTCAGAGTCGCAATGTCTCAGTGTCTCAATATCTCAGAGTCTCAGTGTCTCTGTGTCTCCATGTCTCAGTGTCTTTGAGTCTCACTGTCTCAGTGCCTCAGTGTCTCAGAGTCTCAGTGCCTCATTGCCTGTGTGTCTCAGTGTCTCTCTGTCTCCGTGTCTCAGTGCCTCAGAGTCTCAGTGCCTCAGAGTCCCTGTGTCTCAGTGTCTCACAGTCTCAGTGTCTCAGTGACTCTGTGTCTCTGTGTCTCAGTGTCTCAGTGTCTCAGAGTCTCCGTGTCTAAGTGTCTCAGAGTCTCCGTGTCTAAGTGTCTCAGAGTCTCAGTGTCTCTGTGTCTCAGACTCTCAGTGTCTCTGTGTCTCCGTGTCTCAGTGTCTCTGTGTCTCAGTGTCTCAGTGTCACTGTGTCTCAGTGTCTCTGTGTCTCAGTGTCTAAGAGTCTCAGTGTCTCAGAGTCTCAGTGTCTCAGAGTCTTAGAGTCTCCGTGCCTCAGTGTCTCTGTGTCTCAGTGTCCCAGTGTCTCAGAGTCTCATTGTCTCAGTGTCTCTGTGCCTCGGTGTCTCTGTCTCTCAGTGTCTCAGGGTGTCACAGTCTCAGTGTCTCTGTTTCTCAGACTCTCAGTGTCTCTGTGTCTGCGTGTCTCAGTGTCTCAGAGTCTCAGTGTCTCAGTGTCTCAGTGTCTCAGAGTCTCAGTGTCTCAGTGTCTCAGAGTCTCAGTGTCTCTGTGTCTCAGTGTCTCTGTGTCTCCGTGTCTCAGTGTCTCAGAGTCTCAGTGTGTCTGTGTCTCAGTGTCTCAGAGTCTCAGTGTCTCTGTGCCTCTGTGTCTCAGTGTCTTTGTGTCTCTGTGTCTCCGTGTCTCAGTGTCTCAGAGTCTCAGTGTCACTGTGTCTCAGTTTCTCAGTGTCTCAGTGTTTCAGTGTCTCAGAGTCTCAGTGTGTCTGTGTCTCCGTGTCTCAGTGTCTCAGTGTCTCTCTGTCTCAGTGTCTCATTGTCTCAGAGTCTCTGTGTCTCTGTGTCTCAGTGTCTCAGTGTCTGTGTGTCTCAGTGTCTCAGAGTCTCAGTGTCTCTGTGTCTCAGTGTCTCCGTGTCTCTGTGTCTCAGAGTCTCAGTGTCTCTGTGTGTCTGCGTCTCAGTGTCTCAGTGTCACAGTGTCTCGGATTCTCAGTGTCTCTGTGTCTCTGCGTCTCAGTGACTCAGTGTCACAGTGTCACAGTGTCTCAGAGTCTCAGTGTCTCTGTGTCTCCGTGTCTCAGTGTCTCAGAGTCACAGTGTCTCAGTGTCTCAGTGTCTCAGAGTCTCAGTGTCTCTTTGTCTCTGTGTTGGTGTCTCTGTGTCTCAGTGTCTCAGTGTCTCTGTGTCTAAGAGTCTCAGTGTCTCTGTGTCTCAGTGTATCGGTGTCTCAGTGCCTCAGTGTCTCTATGTCTCATTGTCTCAGTGTCTCAGAGTCTCAGTGTCTCTGTGTCTCAGTGCCTCTGTGTCTCCGTGTCTCAGTGTCTCAGAGTCTCAGTGTGTCTGTGTCTTAGTGTCCCAGTGTATCAGAGTCTAAGTGTCTCTGTGTCTCTATGTCTCAGTGTCTTAGTGTCTCTGTGTCTCCGTGTCTCAGTGTCTGTGAGTCTCAGTGTCTCTGTGTCCCTGTGTCTCAGTGTATCAGTGTCTCAGAGTCTCAGTGTGTCTGTGTCTCTGTGTCTCAGTGACTCTCTGTCTCAGTGTCTCAGTGTCTCAGAGTCTCAGTGTCTCTGTGTCTCAGTGTCTCAGAGTCTCAGTGTCTCTGTGTCTCAGTGCCTCTGTGTCTCCGTGTCTCAGTGTCTCAGAGTCTCAGTGTGTCTGTGTCTTAGTGTCCCAGTGTATCAGAGTCTCAGTGTCTCTGTGTCTCTATGTCTCAGTGTCTTAGTGTCTCTGTGTCTCCGTGTCTCAGTGTCTGTGAGTCTCAGTGTCTCTGTGTCCCTGTGTCTCAGTGTATCAGTGTCTCAGAGTCTCAGTGTGTCTGTGTCTCTGTGTCTCAGTGACTCTCTGTCTCAGTGTCTCAGTGTCTCAGAGTCTGAGTGTCTCTGTGTCTCAGTGTCTCAGAGACTCAGTGTCTCAGTGTCTCTGTGTCTCAGTGTCTCTGTGTCTCAGTGTCTCTGTGTCTCAGTGTCTAAGAGTCTCAGTGTCTCTGTGTCTCAGTGTCACAGTGTATCAGTGTCTCCGTGTCTCACTGTCTCAGTGTCTCAGTGTCTCTGTGTCTCAGTGTCTCAGAGTCTCAGCGTCCCAGTATCTCAGTGTCTCAGTGTCTCAGAGTCTCAATGTCTCTGTGTCTCCGTGTCTCAGTTTCTCAGCGTCTCAGTGTCTCTGTGTCTCAGTGTCTCAGAGTCTCAGTGTCTCTCTGTCTCAGTGTCTATGTGTCTCAGTGTCTCTGTGTCTCAGTATCTAAGAGTCTCAGTGTCTCTGTGTCTCAGTGTCTCTGTGTCTCAGTGTCTCAGAGTCTCAGTGTCTCTGTGTCTCCGTGTCTCTGTGTCTCAGTATCTAAGAGTCTCAGTGTCTCAGTGTCTATGTGTCTCAGTGTCTCTGTGTCTCAGTATCTAAGAGTCTCAGTGTCTCAGTGTCTCAGTGTCTATGTGTCTCAGTGTCTCTGTGTCTCAGTATCTAAGAGTCTCAGTGTCTCTGTGTCTCAGTGTCTCAGTGTCTCTGAGTCTCAGTGTCTCACTGTCTCAGAGTCTCAGTTTCTCAGTGTCTCAGAGTCTCAGTGTCTCTGTGTCTCAGTGCCTCTGTGTCTCCGTGTCTCAGTGTCTCGGAGTGTCAGTGTCTCTGAGTCTCAGTGTCTCTGAGTCTCAGTGTCTCAGAGTCTCAGTGTCTCTGAGTGTCAGTGTCTCTGAGTCTCAGTGCCTCAGTGTCTCAGAGTCTCAGTTTCTCAGTGTCTCAGAGTCTCAGTGTCTCTGTGTCTCAGTGTCTCAGAGTCTCAGTGTCTCTGAGTGTCAGTGTCTCTGAGTCTCAGTGTCTCAGTGTCTCAGAGTCTCAGTTTCTCAGTGTCTCAGAGTCTCAGTGTCTCTGAGTGTCAGTGTCTCTGAGTCTCAGTGTCTCAGTGTCTCAGAGTCTCAGTGACTCCGTGTCTCTGTGTCTCAGTTTCTCAGAGTCTGAGTGTCTCTGTGTCTCTGTGTCTCGGTGTCTCTGTGTCTCAGTGTCTCTGTGTCTCAGTGTCTCTGTTTCTCAGAGTTTCAGTGTTTCTGTTTCTCCGTGTCTCAGTTTCTCAGAGTCTCAGAGTCTCAGTGTCTCAGTGTCTCCGTGTCTCAGAGTCTCAGTGTCTCTGTGTCTCAGTGTCTCAGAGTCTGAGTGTCTCAGTGTTTCTGTGTTTCAATGTCTTAGAGTCTCAGAGTCTCAGTGTCTCAGTGTATCTGTGTCTCAGTGTCTCAGAGTCTCAGTGGGTCTGTGTCTCCGTGTCTCAGTGTCTCTGTGTCTCTGTGTCTCTGTGTCTCAGTGTCTCAGTGTCTGTGTGTCTCAGAGTCTCAGTGTCTCTGTGTCTCACTGTCACAGAGTCTCAGAGTCTCTGTGTCTCACTGTCTCAGTGTCTCAGAGTCTCAGTGTCTCTGTGTCTCAGTGTGTCAGTTTCTCAGAGTCTCACTGTCTCTCTGTCTCAGAGTCTCAGTGTCTCAGTGTCTCTGTGTCTCCGTGTCTCAGTGTCTCAGAGTCTCAGTGTCTCTGTGTCTCAGTGTCTCTGTGTCTCCGTGTCTCAGTGTCTCAGAGTCTCAGTGTGTCTGTGTCTCAGTGCCTCAGAGTCTCAGAGTCTCAGTGCCTCTGTGCCTCTGTGTCTCAGTGTCTTAGTGTGTCTGTGTCTCCGTGTCTCAGTGTCTCAGAGTCTCAGTGTCTCTCTGTCTCAGTGTCTCAGTGTCTCAGAGTCTCAGTGTCTCTGTGTCTCAGTGTCTCCGTGTCTCAGTGTCTCAGTGTCTCTGTGTCTCTGTGTCTCAGTGTCTCAGAGTCTCAGTTTTTGTGTGTCTCAGTGTCTCAGAGTCTCAGTGTCTCTCTGCCTCTGTGTCTCAGTGTCTTAGTGTCTCTGTGTCTCCGTGTCTCAGTGTCTCAGAGTCTCAGTGTCTCTGTGTCTCAGTGTCTCAGTGTCTCAGAGTCTCAGTGTCTCTCTGCCTCTGTGTCTCAGTGTCTTAGTGTCTCTGTGTCTCCGTGTCTCAGTGTCTCAGTGTCTCTCTGTCTCAGTGTCTCATTGTCTCAGAGTCTCAGTGTCTCAGTGTCTCTGTGTCTTTGTGTCTCAGTGTCTCAGTGACTGTGTGTCTCAGTGTCTCAGAGTCTCAGAGTCTCAGTGTCTCTGTGTCTCAGTGTCCCAGTGTCTCTGAGTCTCATTGTCTCAGTGTCTCTGTGTCTCTGTCTCTCAGTGTCTCAGTGTCTCTGTGTCTGCGTGTCTCAGTGTCTCAGAGTCTCAGTGTCTCTGAGTCTCAGTGTCTCAGAGTCTCAGAGTCTCAGTGTCTCTGTGTCTCTGCATCTCACTTTCTCAGTGTCACAGTGTCACAGTGTCTCAGAGTCTCAGTGTCTCTGTGTCTCCGTGTCTCAGTGTCTCAGGGTTTCAGTGTCTCTGTGTTTCAGTGTTTCAGTGTCTCTGTGTCTCAGAGTCTCAGTGTCTCAGTGTCTCAGTGTCTCCGTGTCTCAGAGTCTCAGTGTCTCTGTGTCTCAGTGTCTCTGAGTCTCAGTGTCTCTGAGTCTCAGTGTCTCAGTGTCTCTGTATCTCAGTGTCTCAGAGTCTCAGTGTCTCTGTGTCTCCGTGTCTCAGTGCCTCAGAGTCTCAGTGTCTCAGAGTCTCTGTGTCTCAGTGTCTCAGTGTCTAAGAGTCTCAGTGTGTCTGTGTCTCCGTGTCTCAGTGTCTCTCTGTCTCAGTGTCTCAGTGTCTCAGTGTCTAAGAGTCTCAGTGTCTCTGTGTCTCAGATCTCCGTGTCTCAGTGTCTCAGTGTCTCAGAGTCTCAGTGTATCTGTGTCTCAGTGTCTCAGAGTCTCAGTGTCTCAGAGTCTCAGAGTCTCAGAGTCTCTGTGTCTCCGTGTCTCAGTGTCTCAGTGTCTCTGTGTCTCCGTGTCTCAGTGTCTCAGAGTCTCAGTGTCTCTGTGTCTCAGTGTCTCAGTGTCTCCGAGTCTCAGTGTCTCTGTGTCTCAGTGTCACAGTGTATCTGAGTCTCAGTGTCTCAGTGTCTCAGGGTCTCAGTGTCTCAGTGTCTCCGTGTGTCAGTGTCTCAGAGTCTCTATGTCTCAGTGTCTCCGTGTCTCTGTGCCTCCGTGTCTCAGTATCTCAGAGTCTCAGTGTCTCTGTGTCTCCGTGTCTCAGTGTCTCAGAGTCTCAGTGTCACAGAGTCGCAATGTCTCAGTGTCTCAATATCTCAGAGTCTCAGTGTCTCTGTGTCTCCATGTCTCAGTGTCTTTGAGTCTCACTGTCTCAGTGCCTCAGTGTCTCAGAGTCTCAGTGCCTCATTGCCTGTGTGTCTCAGTGTCTCTCTGTCTCCGTGTCTCAGTGCCTCAGAGTCTCAGTGCCTCAGAGTCCCTGTGTCTCAGTGTCTCACAGTCTCAGTGTCTCAGTGACTCTGTGTCTCTGTGTCTCAGTGTCTCAGTGTCTCAGAGTCTCCGTGTCTAAGTGTCTCAGAGTCTCCGTGTCTAAGTGTCTCAGAGTCTCAGTGTCTCTGTGTCTCAGACTCTCAGTGTCTCTGTGTCTCCGTGTCTCAGTGTCTCTGTGTCTCAGTGTCTCAGTGTCACTGTGTCTCAGTGTCTCTGTGTCTCAGTGTCTAAGAGTCTCAGTGTCTCAGAGTCTCAGTGTCTCAGAGTCTTAGAGTCTCCGTGCCTCAGTGTCTCTGTGTCTCAGTGTCCCAGTGTCTCAGAGTCTCATTGTCTCAGTGTCTCTGTGCCTCGGTGTCTCTGTCTCTCAGTGTCTCAGGGTGTCACAGTCTCAGTGTCTCTGTTTCTCAGACTCTCAGTGTCTCTGTGTCTGCGTGTCTCAGTGTCTCAGAGTCTCAGTGTCTCAGTGTCTCAGTGTCTCAGAGTCTCAGTGTCTCAGTGTCTCAGAGTCTCAGTGTCTCTGTGTCTCAGTGTCTCTGTGTCTCCGTGTCTCAGTGTCTCAGAGTCTCAGTGTGTCTGTGTCTCAGTGTCTCAGAGTCTCAGTGTCTCTGTGCCTCTGTGTCTCAGTGTCTTTGTGTCTCTGTGTCTCCGTGTCTCAGTGTCTCAGAGTCTCAGTGTCACTGTGTCTCAGTTTCTCAGTGTCTCAGTGTTTCAGTGTCTCAGAGTCTCAGTGTGTCTGTGTCTCCGTGTCTCAGTGTCTCAGTGTCTCTCTGTCTCAGTGTCTCATTGTCTCAGAGTCTCTGTGTCTCTGTGTCTCAGTGTCTCAGTGTCTGTGTGTCTCAGTGTCTCAGAGTCTCAGTGTCTCTGTGTCTCAGTGTCTCCGTGTCTCTGTGTCTCAGAGTCTCAGTGTCTCTGTGTGTCTGCGTCTCAGTGTCTCAGTGTCACAGTGTCTCGGATTCTCAGTGTCTCTGTGTCTCTGCGTCTCAGTGACTCAGTGTCACAGTGTCACAGTGTCTCAGAGTCTCAGTGTCTCTGTGTCTCCGTGTCTCAGTGTCTCAGAGTCACAGTGTCTCAGTGTCTCAGTGTCTCAGAGTCTCAGTGTCTCTTTGTCTCTGTGTTGGTGTCTCTGTGTCTCAGTGTCTCAGTGTCTCTGTGTCTAAGAGTCTCAGTGTCTCTGTGTCTCAGTGTATCGGTGTCTCAGTGCCTCAGTGTCTCTATGTCTCATTGTCTCAGTGTCTCAGAGTCTCAGTGTCTCTGTGTCTCAGTGCCTCTGTGTCTCCGTGTCTCAGTGTCTCAGAGTCTCAGTGTGTCTGTGTCTTAGTGTCCCAGTGTATCAGAGTCTCAGTGTCTCTGTGTCTCTATGTCTCAGTATCTTAGTGTCTCTGTGTCTCCGTGTCTCAGTGTCTGTTAGTCTCAGTGTCTCTGTGTCCCTGTGTCTCAGTGTATCAGTGTCTCAGAGTCTCAGTGTGTCTGTGTCTCTGTGTCTCAGTGACTCTCTGTCTCAGTGTCTCAGTGTCTCAGAGTCTCAGTGTCTCTGTGTCTCAGTGTCTCAGAGTCTCAGTGTCTCTGTGTCTCAGTGCCTCTGTGTCTCCGTGTCTCAGTGTCTCAGAGTCTCAGTGTGTCTGTGTCTTAGTGTCCCAGTGTATCAGAGTCTCAGTGTCTCTGTGTCTCTATGTCTCAGTGTCTTAGTGTCTCTGTGTCTCCGTGTCTCAGTGTCTGTGAGTCTCAGTGTCTCTGTGTCCCTGTGTCTCAGTGTATCAGTGTCTCAGAGTCTCAGTGTGTCTGTGTCTCTGTGTCTCAGTGACTCTCTGTCTCAGTGTCTCAGTGTCTCAGAGTCTGAGTGTCTCTGTGTCTCAGTGTCTCAGAGACTCAGTGTCTCAGTGTCTCTGTGTCTCAGTGTCTCTGTGTCTCAGTGTCTCTGTGTCTCAGTGTCTAAGAGTCTCAGTGTCTCTGTGTCTCAGTGTCACAGTGTATCAGTGTCTCCGTGTCTCACTGTCTCAGTGTCTCTGTGTCTCAGTGTCTCAGAGTCTCAGCGTCCCAGTATCTCAGTGTCTCAGTGTCTCAGAGTCTCAATGTCTCTGTGTCTCCGTGTCTCAGTTTCTCAGCGTCTCAGTGTCTCTGTGTCTCAGTGTCTCAGAGTCTCCGTGTCTCAGTGTCTCAGAGTCTCAGTGTCTCTCTGTCTCAGTGTCTCAGTGTCTATGTGTCTCAGTGTCTCTGTGTCTCAGTATCTAAGAGTCTCAGTGTCTCTGTGTCTCAGTGTCTCTGTGTCTCAGTGTCTCAGAGTCTCAGTGTCTCTGTGTCTCCGTGTCTCTGTGTCTCAGTATCTAAGAGTCTCAGTGTCTCAGTGTCTATGTGTCTCAGTGTCTCTGTGTCTCAGTATCTAAGAGTCTCAGTGTCTCAGTGTCTCAGTGTCTATGTGTCTCAGTGTCTCTGTGTCTCAGTATCTAAGAGTCTCAGTGTCTCTGTGTCTCAGTGTCTCAGTGTCTCTGAGTCTCAGTGTCTCACTGTCTCAGAGTCTCAGTTTCTCAGTGTCTCAGAGTCTCAGTGTCTCTGTGTCTCAGTGCCTCTGTGTCTCCGTGTCTCAGTGTCTCGGAGTGTCAGTGTCTCTGAGTCTCAGTGTCTCTGAGTCTCAGTGTCTCAGTGTCTCTGAGTGTCAGTGTCTCTGAGTCTCAGTGCCTCAGTGTCTCAGAGTCTCAGTTTCTCAGTGTCTCAGAGTCTCAGTGTCTCTGTGTCTCAGTGTCTCAGAGTCTCAGTGTCTCTGAGTGTCAGTGTCTCTGAGTCTCAGTGTCTCAGTGTCTCTGAGTCTCAGTGACTCCGTGTCTCTGTGTCTCAGTTTCTCAGAGTCTGAGTGTCTCTGTGTCTCTGTGTCTCGGTGTCTCTGTGTCTCAGTGTCTCTGTGTCTCAGTGTCTCTGTTTCTCAGAGTTTCAGTGTTTCTGTTTCTCCGTGTCTCAGTTTCTCAGAGTCTCAGTGTCTCAGTGTCTCCGTGTCTCAGAGTCTCAGTGTCTCTGTGTCTCAGTGTCTCAGAGTCTGAGTGTCTCAGTGTTTCTGTGTTTCAATGTCTTAGAGTCTCAGAGTCTCAGAGTCTCAGTGTCTCTGTGTCTCTGTGTTGGTGTCTCTGTGTCTCAGTGTCTCAGTGTCTCTGTGTCTAAGAGTCTCAGTGTCTCTGTGTCTCAGTGTATCGGTGTCTCAGTGCCTCAGTGTCTCTATGTCTCATTGTCTCAGTGTCTCAGAGTCTCAGTGTCTCTGTGTCTCAGTGCCTCTGTGTCTCCGTGTCTCAGTGTCTCAGAGTCTCAGTGTGTCTGTGTCTTAGTGTCCCAGTGTCTCAGAGTCTCAGTGTCTCTGTGTCTCTATGTCTCAGTGTCTTAGTGTCTCTGTGTCTCCGTGTCTCAGTGTCTGTGAGTCTCAGTGTCTCTGTGTCCCTGTGTCTCAGTGTATCAGTGTCTCAGAGTCTCAGTGTGTCTCTGTCTCTGTGTCTCAGTGACTCTCTGTCTCAGTGTCTCAGAGTCTCAGTGTCTCTGTGTCTCAGTGTCTCAGAGACTCAGTGTCTCAGTGTCTCTGTGTCTCAGTGTCTCTGTGTCTCAGTGTCTAAGAGTCTCAGTGTCTCTGTGTCTCAGTGTCACAGTGTATCAGTGTCTCCGTGTCTCACTGTCTCAGAGTCTCAGTGTCTCAGTGTCTCTGTGTCTCAGTGTCTCAGAGTCACAGCGTCCCAGTGTCTCAGTGTCTCAGTGTCTCAGAGTCTCAATGTCTCTGTGTCTCCGTGTCTCAGTTTCTCAGCGTCTCAGTGTCTCTGTGTCTCAGTGTCTCAGAGTCTCCGTGTCTCAGTGTCTCAGAGTCTCAGTGTCTCTCTGTCTCAGTGTCTCAGTGTCTATGTGTCTCAGTGTCTCTGTGTCTCAGTATCTAAGAGTCTCAGTGTCTCTGTGTCTCAGTGTCTCTGTGTCTCAGTGTTTCAGAGTCTCAGTGTCTCTGTGTCTCCGTGTCTCTGTGTCTCAGTATCTAAGAGTCTCAGTGTCTCAGTGTCTATGTGTCTCAGTGTCTCTGTGTCTCACTATCTAAGAGTCTCAGTGTCTCAGTGTCTCAGTGTCTATGTGTCTCAGTGTCTCTGTGTCTCAGTATCTAAGAGTCTCAGTGTCTCTGTGTCTCAGTGTCTCAGTGTCTCTGAGTCTCAGTGTCTCACTGTCTCAGAGTCTCAGTTTCTCAGTGTCTCAGAGTCTCAGTGTCTCTGCGTCTCAGTGCCTCTGTGTCTCCGTGTCTCAGTGTCTCGGAGTGTCAGTGTCTCTGAGTCTCAGTGTCTCTGAGTCTCAGTGTCTCAGAGTCTCAGTGTCTCTGAGTGTCAGTGTCTCTGAGTCTCAGTGCCTCAGTGTCTCAGAGTCTCAGTTTCTCAGTGTCTCAGAGTCTCAGTGTCTCTGTGTCTCAGTGTCTCAGAGTCTCAGTGTCTCTGAGTGTCAGTGTCTCTGAGTCTCAGTGTCTCAGTGTCTCAGAGTCTCAGTTTCTCAGTGTCTCAGAGTCTCAGTGTCTCTGAGTGTCAGTGTCTCTGAGTCTCAGTATCTCAGTGTCTCAGAGTCTCAGTGACTCCGTGTCTCTGTGTCTCAGTTTCTCAGAGTCTGAGTGTCTCTGTGTCTCTGTGTCTCGGTGTCTCTGTGTCTCAGTGTCTCTGTGTCTCAGTGTCTCTGTTTCTCAGAGTTTCAGTGTTTCTGTTTCTCCGTGTCTCAGTTTCTCAGAGTCTCAGAGTCTCAGTGTCTCAGTGTCTCCGTGTCTCAGAGTCTCAGTGTCTCTGTGTCTCAGTGTCTCAGAGTCTGAGTGTCTCAGTGTTTCTGTGTTTCAATGTCTTAGAGTCTCAGAGTCTCAGTGTCTCAGTGTATCTTTGTCTCAGTGTCTCAGAGTCTCAGTGGGTCTGTGTCTCCGTGTCTCAGTGTCTCTGTGTCTCTGTGTCTCTGTGTCTCAGTGTCTCAGTGTCTGTGTGTCTCAGAGTCTCAGTGTCTCTGTGTCTCACTGTCACAGAGTCTCAGAGTCTCTGTGTCTCACTGTCTCAGTGTCTCAGAGTCTCAGTGTCTCTGTGTCTCAGTGTGTCAGTTTCTCAGAGTCTCACTGTCTCTCTGTCTCAGAGTCTCAGTGTCTCAGTGTCTCTGTGTCTCCGTGTCTCAGTGTCTCAGAGTCTCAGTGTCTCTGTGTCTCAGTGTCTCTGTGTCTCCGTGTCTCAGTGTCTCAGAGTCTCAGTGTGTCTGTGTCTCAGTGCCTCAGAGTCTCAGAGTCTCAGTGCCTCTGTGCCTCTGTGTCTCAGTGTCTTAGTGTGTCTGTGTCTCCGTGTCTCAGTGTCTCAGAGTCTCAGTGTCTCTCTGTCTCAGTGTCTCAGTGTCTCAGAGTCTCAGTGTCTCTGTGTCTCAGTGTCTCCGTGTCTCAGTGTCTCAGTGTCTCTGTGTCTCTGTGTCTCAGTGTCTCAGAGTCTCAGTTTTTGTGTGTCTCAGTGTCTCAGAGTCTCAGTGTCTCTCTGCCTCTGTGTCTCAGTGTCTTAGTGTCTCTGTGTCTCAGAGTCTCAGTGTCTCTGTGTCTCAGTGTCTCAGTGTCTCAGAGTCTCAGTGTCTCTCTGCCTCTGTGTCTCAGTGTCTTAGTGTCTCTGTGTCTCCGTGTCTCAGTGTCTCAGTGTCTCTCTGTCTCAGTGTCTCATTGTCTCAGAGTCTCAGTGTCTCAGTGTCTCTGTGTCTTTGTGTCTCAGTGTCTCAGTGACTGTGTGTCTCAGTGTCTCAGAGTCTCAGAGTCTCAGTGTCTCTGTGTCTCAGTGTCCCAGTGTCTCTGAGTCTCATTGTCTCAGTGTCTCTGTGTCTCTGTCTCTCAGTGTCTCAGTGTCTCAGTGTCTCTGTGTCTGCGTGTCTCAGTGTCTCAGAGTCTCAGTGTCTCTGAGTCTCAGTGTCTCAGAGTCTCAGAGTCTCAGTGTCTCTGTGTCTCTGCATCTCACTTTCTCAGTGTCACAGTGTCACAGTGTCTCAGAGTCTCAGTGTCTCTGTGTCTCCGTGTCTCAGTGTCTCAGGGTTTCAGTGTCTCTGTGTTTCAGTGTTTCAGTGTCTCTGTGTCTCAGAGTCTCAGTGTCTCAGTGTCTCAGTGTCTCCGTGTCTCAGAGTCTCAGTGTCTCTGTGTCTCAGTGTCTCTGAGTCTCAGTGTCTCTGAGTCTCAGTGTCTCAGTGTCTCTGTATCTCAGTGTCTCAGAGTCTCAGTGTCTCTGTGTCTCCGTGTCTCAGTGCCTCAGAGTCTCAGTGTCTCAGAGTCTCTGTGTCTCAGTGTCTCAGTGTCTAAGAGTCTCAGTGTGTCTGTGTCTCCGTGTCTCAGTGTCTCTCTGTCTCAGTGTCCCAGTGTCTCAGTGTCTAAGAGTCTCAGTGTCTCTGTGTCTCAGATCTCCGTGTCTCAGTGTCTCAGTGTCTCAGAGTCTCAGTGTATCTGTGTCTCAGAGTCTCAGAGTCTCAGAGTCTCTGTGTCTCTGTGTCTCAGTGTCTCAGTGTCTCTGTGTCTCAGTGTCTCAGAGTCTCAGTGTCTCAGTGTCTCTGTATCTCAGTGTCTCAGAGTCTCAGTGTCTCTGTGTCTCCGTGTCTCATTGCCCCAGAGTCTCAGTGTCTCAGAGTCTCTGTGTCTCAGTGTCTCAGTGTCTCTGTGTCTCAGTGTCTCAGCGTCCCAGTGTCTCAGTGTCTCAGTGTCTCAGTGACTCCGTGTCTCTGTGTCTCTGTGTCTCAGTGTCTCAGAGTCTCAGTGTGTCTGTGTCTCCGTGTCTCAGTGTCTCTCTGTCTCAGTGTCTCAGTGTCTAAGAGTCTCAGTGCCTCTGTTTCTCAGATCTCTGTGTCTCAGTGTCTCAGTGTCTCAGAGTCTCAGTGTGTCTGTGTCTCAGTGTCTCAGAGTCTCAGAGTCTCTGTGTCTCTGTGTCTCAGTGTCTCAGTGTCTCTGTGTCTCTTTGTCTCAGTGTCTCAGAGTCTCAGTGTCTCAGTGTCTCAGAGACTCAGAGTCTCCGTGTCTCTGTGTCTCAGTGTCTCTGTGTCTTAGTGTCTAAGAGTCTCAGTGTCCCTGTCTCTCAGTGTCTCAGAGTCTCAGTGTCTCAGTGTCTCTGTGTCTCAATGCCTAAGAGTCTCAGAGTCTCAGTGTCTCAGTGTATCTGTGTCTCCGTGTCTCAGTGTCTCAGTGTGTCAGTGTCTCTGTGTCTCCTTGTCTCAGTGTCTCTGTGTCTCAGTGTCTCTGTGCCTCAGTGTCTCAGTGTCTCTGTGTCTCAGTGTCTCCGTGTCTCAGTGTCTCAGTGTCTCAGTGACTCTGTGTCTCCGTGTCTCAGTGTCTCAGAGTCTCAGTGTCTCTGTGTCTCAGTGTCTCTGTGTCTCCGAGTCTCAGTGTCTCTGTGTCTCAGTTTCACAGTGTATCAGTGTCTCAGAGTCTCAGTGTCTCAGGGTCTCAGTGTCTCAGTGTCTCCGTGTGTCAGTGTCTCAGAGTCTCTATGTCTCAGTGTCTCAGTATCTCAGAGTCTCAGTGTCTCTGTGTCTCCGTGTCTCAGAGTCTCAGTGTCTCAGAGTCGCAATGTCTCAGTGTCTCAATATCTCAGAGTCTCAGTGTCTCTGTGTCTCCATGTCTCAGTGTCTTTGAGTCTCACTGTCTCAGTGCCTCAGTGTCTCAGAGTCTCAGTGCCTCATTGCCTGTGTGTCTCAGTGTCTCTCTGTCACCGTGTCTCAGTGCCACAGAGTCTCAGTGCCTCAGAGTCCCTGTGTCTCAGTGTCTCAGTGTCTCACAGTCTCAGTGTCTCAGTGACCCTGTGTCTCTGTGTCTCAGTGTCTCCGTGTCACAGTTTCTCAGAGTCTCAGTTTCTCTGTGTCAGTGTCTCAGTGTCTCAGTGTCTCAGAGTCTCCGTGTCTAAGTGTCTCAGAGTCTCAGTGTCTCTGTGTCTCAGACTCTCAGTGTCTCTGTGTCTCCGTGTCTCAGTGTCTCAGAGTCTCAGTGTCTCAGAGTCTCAGTGTCTCAGAGTCTCAGAGTCTCCGTGCCTCAGTGTCTGTGTGTCTCAGTGTCTCTGTGTCTCAGTGTCTCAGTGTCTGTGTGTCTCAGTGTCTCAGAGTCTCAGTGTCTCTGTGTCTCAGTGTCTCCGTGTCTCTGTGTCTCAGAGTCTCAGTGTCTCTGTGTGTCTGTGTCTCAGTGTCTCAGTGTCACAGTGTCTCGGATTCTCAGTGTCTCTGTGTCTCTGCGTCTCAGTGACTCAGTGTCACAGTGTCACAGTGTCTCAGAGTCTCAGTGTCTCTGTGTCTCCGTGTCTCAGTGTCTCAGAGTCACAGTGTCTCAGTGTCTCAGTGTCTCAGAGTCTCAGTGTCTCTGTGTCTCTGTGTTGGTGTCTCTGTGTCTCAGTGTCTCAGTGTCTCTGTGTCTAAGAGTCTCAGTGTCTCTGTGTCTCAGTGCATCGGTGTCTCAGTGCCTCAGTGTCTCTATGTCTCATTGTCTCCGTGTCTCAGAGTCTCAGTGTCTCTGTGTCTCAGTGCCTCTGTGTCTCCGTGTCTCAGTGTCTCAGAGTCTCAGTGTGTCTGTGTCTTAGTGTCCCAGTGTATCAGAGTCTCAGTGTCTCTGTGTCTCTATGTCTCAGTGTCTTAGTGTCTCTGTGTCTCCGTGTCTCAGTGTCTGTGAGTCTCAGTGTCTCTGTGTCCCTGTGTCTCAGTGTATCAGTGTCTCAGAGTCTCAGTGTGTCTGTGTCTCTGTGTCTCAGTGACTCTCTGTCTCAGTGTCTCAGTGTCTCAGAGTCTCAGTGTCTCTGTGTCTCAGTGTCTCAGAGACTCAGTGTCTCAGTGTCTCTGTGTCTCAGTGTCTCTGTGTCTCAGTGTCTCTGTGTCTCAGTGTCTAAGAGTCTCAGTGTCTCTGTGTCTCAGTGTCACAGTGTATCAGTGTCTCCGTGTCTCACTGTCTCAGAGTCTCAGTGTCTCAGTGTCTCTGTGTCTCGGTGTCTCTGTCTCTCAGTGTCTCAGGGTCTCACAGTCTCAGTCTCTCTGTGTCTCAGTGTCTCTGTTTCTCAGACTCTCAGTGTCTCTGTGTCTGCGTGTCTCAGTGTCTCAGAGTCTCAGTGTCTCAGTGTCTCAGAGTCTCAGTGTCTCAGTGTCTCAGAGTCTCAGTGTCTCTGTGTCTCAGTGTCTCTGTGTCTCCGTGTCTCAGTGTCTCAGAGTCTCAGTGTCTCTGTGTCTCAGTGTCTCTGTGTCTCCGTGTCTCAGTGTCTCAGAGACTCAGTGTCTCAGTGTCTCTGTGTCTCAGTGTCTCTGTGTCTCAGTGTCTAAGAGTCTCAGTGTCTCTGTGTCTCAGTGTCTCAGAGTCTCAGTGTCTCTGTGTCTCAATGTCTAAGAGTCTCAGAGTCTCAGTGTCTCAGTGTATCAGTGTCTCCGTGACTCACTGTCTCAGAGTCTCAGTGTCTCAGTGTCTCTGTGTCTCAGTGTCTCAGAGTCTCAGCGTCCCAGTGTCTCAGTGTCTCTGTGTCTCAGTGTCTCAGAGTCTCAATGTCTCTGTGTCTCCGTGTCTCAGTTTCTCAGCGTCTCAGTGTCTCAGTGTCTCAGTGTCTCAGAGTCTCAGTGTCTCAGTGTCTCAGTGTCTATGTGTCTCAGTGTCTCTGTGTCTCAGTATCTAAGAGTCTCAGTGTCTCTGTGTCTCCGTGTCTCTGTGTCTCAGTGTCTCAGTGTCTCTGTGTCTCAGTGTCTCAGAGTCTCAGTGTCTCTGTGTCTCCGTGTCTCAGTGTCTCGGAGTGTCAGTGTCTCTGAGTCTCAGTGTCTCTGAGTCTCAGTGTTTCAGAGTCTCAGTGTCTCTGAGTGTCAGTGTCTCAGTGTCTCTGAGTGTCAGTGTCTCAGAGTCTCAGTGTCTCAGTGTCTCCGAGTGTCAGTGTCTCTGAGTCTCAGTGTCTCAGTGTCTCAGAGTCTCAGTTTCTCAGTGTCTCAGTGCCTCTGTGTCTCAGTGTCTCAGTGACTCCGTGTCTCTGTGTCTCAGTTTCTCAGAGTCTGAGTGTCTCTGTGTCTCTGTGTCTCGGTGTCTCTGCGTCTCAGTGTCTCTGTGTCTCAGTGTCTCTGTTTCTCAGAGTTTCAGTGTTTCTGTTTCTCAGTGTCTCAGTTTCTCAGAGTCTCAGAGTCTCAGTGTCTCAGTGTCTCCGTGTCTCAGAGTCTCAGTGTCTCTGTGTCTCAGTGTCTTAGTGTCTCAGAGTCTCAGTGTCTCAGTGTATCTGTGTCTCAGTGTCTCAGAGTCTCAGTGGGTCTGTGTCTCCGTGTCTCAGTGTCTCTGTGTCTCAGTGTCTCTGTGTCTCTGTGTCTCAGTGTCTCAGTGTCTGTGTGTCTCAGAGTCTCAGTGTCTCTGTGTCTCACTGTCACAGAGTCTCAGAGTCTCTGTGTCTCACTGTCTCAGTGTCTCAGAGTCTCAGTGTCTCTGTGTCTCAGTGTGTCAGTTTCTCAGAGTCTCACTGTCTCTCTGTCTCAGTGTCTCAGTGTCTCAGTGTCTCTGTGTCTCCGTGTCTCAGTGTCTCAGAGTCTCAGTGTCTCTCTGTCTCAGTGTCTCAGTGTCTCAGTGTCTCAGTGTCTCAGAGTCTCAGTGTCTCTGTGTCTCAGTGTCTCCGTGTCTCAGTGTCTCAGTGTCTCTGTGTCTCCGTGTCTCAGTGTCTCAGAGTCTCAGTGTTTCTGTGTCTCAGTGTCTCAGAGTCTCAGTGTCTCTCTGCCTCTGTGTCTCAGTGTCTTAGTGTCTCTGTGTCTCCTTGTCTCAGTGTCTCAGAGTCTCAGTGTCTCTGTGTCTCAGTATCTCAGTGTGTCAGTGTCTCCGAGTCTCAGTGTGTCTGTGTCTCCGTGTCTCAGTGTCTCAGTGTCTCTCTGTCTCAGTGTCTCAGTCTCAGAGTCTCAGTGTCTCTGTGTCTCAGAGTCACAGTGTCTCAGAGTCTCATTGTCTCAGTGTCTTTGTGTCTCTGTCTCTCAGTGTCTCAGTGTCTCTGTGTCTGCGTGTCTCAGTGTCTCAGAGTCTCAGTGTCTCTCTGTCTCAGTGTCTCAGTGTCTCAGAGTCTCAGTGTCTCTGTGTCTCAGTGTCTCCGTGTCTCAGTGTCTCAGTGTCTCTGTGTCTCTGTGTCTCAGTGTCTCAGAGTCTCAGTTTTTGTGTGTCTCAGTGTCTCAGAGTCTCAGTGTCTCTCTGCCTCTGTGTCTCAGTGTCTTAGTGTCTCTGTGTCTCCGTGTCTCAGTGTCTCAGAGTCTCAGTGTCTCTGTGTCTCAGTGTCTCAGTGTCTCAGAGTCTCAGTGTCTCTCTGCCTCTGTGTCTCAGTGTCTTAGTGTCTCTGTGTCTCCGTGTCTCAGTGTCTCAGTGTCTCTCTGTCTCAGTGTCTCAGAGTCTCAGAGTCTCAGTGTCTCAGTGTCTCAGTGTCTCCGTGTCTCAGAGTCTCAGTGTCTCTGTGTCTCAGTGTCTCAGAGTCTGAGTGTCTCAGTGTTTCTGTGTCTCAATGTCTTAGAGTCTCAGAGTCTCAGTGTCTCAGTGTATCTGTGTCTCAGTGTCTCAGAGTCTCAGTGGGTCTGTGTCTCCGTGTCTCAGGGTCTCTGTGTCTCAGTGTCTCTGTGTCTCTGTGTCTCTGTGTCTCAGTGTCTCAGTGTCTCAGTGTCTCTGTGTCTCAGAGTCTCAGTGTCTCTGCGTCTCACTGTCACAGAGTCTCAGATTCTCTGTGTCTCAGTGTCTCAGTGTCTCAGTGTCTCTGTGTCTCAGTGTGTCAGTTTCTCAGAGTCTCACTGTCTCAGTGTCTCAGTGTCTCAGTGTCTCTGTGTCTCCGTGTCTCAGTGTCTCAGAGTCTCAGTGTCTCTGTGTCTCAGTGTCTCTGTGTCTCCGTGTCTCAGTGTCTCAGAGTCTCAGTGTGTCTGTGTCTCAGTGTCTCAGAGTCTCAGTGCCTCTGTGCCTCTGTGTCTCAGTGTCTTAGTGTGTCTGTGTCTCCGTGTCTCAGTGTCTCAGAGTCTCAGTGTCTCTCTGTCTCAGTGTCTCAGTGTCTCAGAGTCTCAGTGTCTCTGTGTCTCAGTGTCTCCGTGTCTCAGTGTCTCTGTGTCTCCGTGTCTCAGTGTCTCAGAGTCTCAGTGTTTCTGTGTCTCAGTGTCTCAGAGTCTCAGTGTCTCTCTGCCTCTGTGTCTCAGAGTCTTAGTGTCTCTGTGTCTCCGTGTCTCAGTATCTCAGTGTGTCAGTGTCTCAGAGTCTCAGTGTGTCTGTGTCTCCGTGTCTCAGTGTCTCAGTGTCTCTCTGTCTCAGTGTCTCATTGTCTCAGAGTCTCTGTGTCTCTGTGTCTCAGTGTCTCAGTGACTGTGTGTCTCAGTGTCTCAGAGTCTCAGTGTCTCTGTGTCTCAGTGTCTCCATGTCTCAGTGTCTCAGAGTCTCAGTTTCTCTGTGTCTCAGTGTCTCTGCGTCTCCGTGTCTCAGTGTCTCTGAGTCTCTGTGTCTCAGTGTCTCAGAGTCTCAGTGTCTCTCTGCGTCAGTGTCTCAGTGTCTCTGTGTCTCAGTGTCTAAGAGTCTCAGTGTCTCAGAGTCTCAGTGTCTCAGAGTCTCAGTGTCTCAGAGTCTCAGAGTCTCCGTGACTCAGTGTCTGTGTGTCTCAGTGTCTCTGTGTCTCAGAGTCTTAGAGTCTCAGTGTCTCTGTGTCTCAGTGTCCCAGTGTCTCAGAGTCTCATTGTCTCAGTGTCTCTGTGTCTCGGTGTCTCTGCCTCTCAGTGTCTCAGGGTCTCACAGTCTCAGTGTCTCTGTGTCTCAGTGTCTCTGTTTCTCAGACTCTCAGTGTCTCTGTGTCTGCGTGTCTCAGTGTCTCAGAGTCTCAGTGTCACAGTGTCTCAGAGTCTCAGTGTCTCAGTGTCTCAGTGTCTCAGTGTCTCAGTGTCTCAGTGTCTCCGTGTCTCAGAGTCTCAGTGTCTCTGTGTCTCCATGTCTCAGTGTCTCAGAGTCACAGTGTCTCAGTGACTCTGTGTCTCAGTGTCTCAGAGTTTCAGTGTCTCAGTGTCTCAGAGTCTCAGTGTCTCAGTGTCTCCGTGTCTCAGAGTCTCAGAGTCTCAGTGTCTCAGTGTCTCAGTGTCTCAGTGTCTCCGTGTCTCAGAGTCTCAGTGTCTCTGTGTCTCCATGTCTCAGTGTCTCAGAGTCACAGTTTCTCAGTGACTCTGTGTCTCAGTGTCTCTGAGTCTCAGTGTCTAAGACTCTCAGTGTCTCTGTGTCTCAGTGTCTTAGTGTCTCAGAGTCTCAGTGTCTCAGTGTCTCTGTGTCTCAGTGTCTCAGAGTCTCAGTGTCTCAGAGTCTCAGAGTCTCAGTATCTCTGTGTCTCTGTGTCTCAGAGTCTCAGTGTCTCAGTGTCTCAGAGTCTCAGTGTCTCAGATTCTCAGTGCCTCAGTGTCTCAGAGTCTCTGAGTCTCTGTGTCTCTGTGTCTCAGTGTCTCTGTGTCTCTGTGTCTCAGTGTCTCAGTGTCTAAGTGTCTCTGTGTCTCTGTGTCTCAGTGTCTCAGAGACTCAGAGCCTCAATGTCTGAGTGCCTCAGTGTCTCTGTGTCTCAGTGTCTCTGTGTCTCAGTGTCTCAGTGTCTGTGTGTCTCAGAGTCTCAGTGTCTCATTGTCTCACTGTCTCAGAGTCTCAGAGTCGCAGAGTGTCAGTGTCTCATTGTCTCAGAGTCTCACTGTCTCTGTGTCTCAGTGTCTCAGTTTCTCAGAGTCTCACTGTCTCTGTGTCTCAGAGTCTCAGTGTCTCAGTGTCTCTGTGTCTCCGTGTCCCAGTGTCTCAGAGTCTCAGTGTCTCTGTGTCTCAGTGTCTCTGTGTCTCCGTGTCTCAGTGTCTCAGAGTCTCAGTGTGTCTGTGTCTCAGTGTCTCAGAGTCTCAGTGTCTCTGTGCCTCTGTGTCTCAGTGTCTTAGTGTCTCTGTGTCTCCGTGTCTCAGTGTCTCAGTGTCTCAGTGTCTCAGAGTCTCAGTGTCTCAGAGTCTCAGAGTCTCAGTGTCTCAGTGCCTCAGTGTCTCCGTGTCTCAGAGTCTCAGAGTCTCAGTGTCTCAGTGTCTCAGAGTCTCAGTGTCTCAGTGTCTCAGTGTCTCCATGTCTCAGAGTCTCAGTGTCTCTGTGTCTCCATGTCTCAGTGTCTCAGAGTCACAGTGTCTCAGTGACTCTGTGTCTCAGTGTCTCTGAGTCTCAGTGTCTCAGGCTCTCAGTGTCTCAGTGTCTCAGTGTCTTAGTGTCTCAGAGTCTCAGTGTCTCAGTGTCTCTGTGTCTCAGTGTCTCTGTGTCTCAGTGTCTCAGAGTCTCAGAGTCTCAGTATCTCTGTGTCTCTGTGTCTCAGAGTCTCAGTGTCTCAGTGTCTCAGAGTCTCAGTGTCTCAGAGTCTCAGTGTCTCAGTGTCTCAGAGTCTCAGAGTCTCTGTGTCTCTGTGTCTCAGTGTCTCTGTGTCTCTGTGTCTCATTGTCTCAGAGTCTCAGAGTCTCAGTGTCTCAGTGTCTCTGTGTCTCAGTGTCTCAGAGTCTCAGAGCCTCAATGTCTGAGTGTCTCCGTGTCTCAGTGTCTCTGTGTCTCAGAGTCTCAGTGTCTCTGTGTCTCCATGTCTCAGTGTCTCAGAGTCACAGTGTCTCAGTGACTCGGTGTCTCAGTGTCTCAGAGTCTCAGTGTCTCAGTGTCTCTGTGTTTCAGTGTCTCAGAGTCTCAGTGTCTCTGTGTCTCCGTGTCTCAGTGCCTCAGAGTCTCAGTGTCTCAGAGTCTCTGTGTCTCAGTGTCTCAGTGTCTCACCGTCTCAGTGTCTCAGTGACTCTGTGTCTCTGTGTCTCAGTGTCTCCGTGTCACCGTTTCTCAGAGTCTCAGTGTCTCTGTGCCTCTGCGTCTCAGTGTCTCAGTGTCACAGTGTCACAGTGTCTCAGCGTCTCAGTGTCTCTGTGTCTCCGTGTCTCAGTGTCTCAGAGTCTCAGTGTCTCAGAGTCTCATTGCCTCAGAGTCTCAGTGTCTCAGAGACTCAGTGTCTCTGTGTCTGAGTGTCTCCGTGTCTCTGTGTCTCAGTGTCTAAGTGTCTCTGCGTCTCAGTGTCTCAGTGTCACAGTGTCACAGTGTCTCAGCATCTCAGTGTCTCTGTGTCTCCGTGTCTCAGTGTCTCAGAGTCTCAGTGTCTCATTGCCTCAGAGTCTCAGTGTCTCAGAGACTCCGTGTCTCTGTGTCTGAGTGTCTCCGTGTCTCTGTGTCTCAGTGTCTCTGCGTCTCAGTGTCTCAGTGTCACAGTGTCACAGTGTCTCAGAGTCTCAGTGTCTCAGAGTCTCAGTGTCTCAGAGTCTCATTGCCTCAGAGTCTCAGTGTCTCAGAGACTCAGTGTCTCTGTGTCTGAGTGTCTCCGTGTCTCTGTGTCTCAGTGCCTCAGTGTCTCTGCGTCTCAGTGTCTCAGTGTCACAGTGTCACAGTGTCTCAGCGTCTCAGTGTCTCTGTGTCTCCGTGTCTCAGTGTCTCAGAGTCTCAGTGTCTCAGAGTCTCATTGCCTCAGAGTCTCAGTGTCTCAGAGACTCAGTGTCTCTGTGTCTGAGAGTCTCCGTGTCTCTGTGTCTCAGTGTCTCAGTGTCTCTGCGTCTCAGTGTCTCAGTGTCACAGTGTCACAGTGTCTCAGAGTCTCAGTGTCTCTGTGTCTCCGTGTCTCAGAGTCTCAGTGTTTCTGTGTCTCAGTGTATCAGTGTCTCTGTGTCTCAGAGTCTCAGTGTCTTTGTGTCTCAGTGTCTCAGTCTCTCAGAGTCTCAGTGTCTCTGTGCCTCCGTGTCTAAGTGTCTCAGTGTCTCAGAGTCACAGTGTCTCAGTGACTCTGTGTCTCAGTGTCTCAGTGTCTCAGAGTCTCAGTGTCTCTGTGTCTCTCTGTCTTGGTGTCTCTGTGTCTCAGGGTCTCTTTGTCTCAGTGTCTCAGTGTCTCAGAGTCTCAGTGTCTCATTGCCTCAGAGTCTCAGTGTCTCAGAGACTCAGTGTCTCTGTGTCTGAGTGTCTCCGTGTCTCTGTGTCTCAGTGTCTCTGCGTCTCAGTGTCTCAGTGTCACAGTGTCACAGTGTCTCAGAGTCTCAGTGTCTCTGTGTCTCCGTGTCTCAGTGACTCAGAGTCTCAGTGTCTCAGTGTCTCAGAGTCTCAGTGTCTCAGAATCTCAGTGTCTCAGTTTCTCAGAGTCTCAGAGTCTCTGTGTCTCTGTGTCTCAGTGTCTCTGTGTCTCTGTGTCTCATTGTCTCAGAGTCTCAGAGTCTCAGTGTCTCAGTGTCTCTGTGTCTCTGTGTCTCAGTGTCTCAGAGTCTCAGAGCCTCAATGTCTGAGTGTCTCCGTGTCTCAGTGTCTCCGTGTCTCAGAGTCTCAGTGTCTCTGTGTCTCAATGTCTCAGTGTCTCAGAGTCACAGTGTCTCAGTGACTCGGTGTCTCAGTGTCTCTGAGTCTCAGTGTCTCTGAGTCTCAGTGTCTCAGTGTCTCAGAGTCTCAGTGTCTCAGTGTCTCTGTGTTTCAGTGTCTCAGAGTCTCAGTGTCTCTTTGTCTCCGTGTCTCAGTGCCTCAGAGTCTCAGTGTCTCAGAGTCTCTGTGTCTCAGTGTCTCAGTGTCTCACCGTCTCAGTGTCTCAGTGACTCTGTGTCTCTGTGTCTCAGTGTCTCCGTGTCACCGTTTCTCAGAGTCTCAGTGTCTCTCAGTCTCAGTGTCTCTGTGCCTCTGCGTCTCAGTGTCTCAGTGTCACAGTGTCACAGTGTCTCAGCGTCTCAGTGTCTCTGTGTCTCCGTGTCTCAGTGTCTCAGAGTCTCAGTGTCTCAGAATCTCATTGCCTCAGAGTCTCAGTGTCTCAGAGACTCAGTGTCTCTGTGTCTGAGTGTCTCCGTGTCTCTGTGTCTCAGTGTCTCAGTGTCTCTGCGTCTCAGTGTCTCAGTGTCACAGTGTCACAGTGTCTCAGCATCTCAGTGTCTCTGTGTCTCCGTGTCTCAGTGTCTCAGAGTCTCAGTGTCTCAGAGTCTCATTGCCTCAGAGTCTCAGAGTCTCAGTGTCTCAGAGACTCAGTGTCTCTGTGTCTGAGTGTCTCCGTGTCTCTGTGTCTCAGTGTCTCTGCGTCTCAGTGTCTCAGTGTCACAGTGTCACAGTGTCTCAGAGTCTCAGTGTCTCTGTGTCTCCGTGTCTCAGTGACTCAGAGTCTCAGTGTCTCTGTGTCTCAGTGTTTCAGTGTCTCTGTGTCTCAGAGTCTCAGTGTCTTTGTGTCTCAGTGTCTCAGTGTCTCAGTCTCTCAGAGTCTCAGTGTCTCTGTGTCTCCGTGTCTAAGAGTCTCAGTGTCTCAGAGTCACAGTGTCTCAGTGACTCTGTGTCTCAGTGTCTCAGTGTCTCAGAGTCTCAGTGTCTCTGTGTCTCTCTGTCTTGGTGTCTCTGTGTCTCAGGGTCTCTTTGTCTCAGTGTCTCAGTGTCTCAGAGTCTCAGTGTCTCAGTGTCTCCGTGTCTCAGAGTCTCAGTGTCTCAGAGTCTGAGTGTCTCAGTGTTTCTGTGTCTCAATGTCTTAGAGTCTCAGAGTCTCAGTGTCTCAGTGTATCTGTGTCTCAGTGTCTCAGAGTCTCACTGGGTCTGTGTCTCCGTTTCTCAGTGTCTCAGTGTCTCTGTGTCTCTGTGTCTCAGTGTCTCAGTGTCTGTGTGTCTCAGAGTCTCAGTGTCTCTGTGTCTCACTGTCACAGAGTCTCAGAGTCTCTGTGTCTCAGTGTCTCAGTGTCTCAGAGTCTCAGTGTCTCTGTGTCTCAGTGTGTCAGTTTCTCAGAGTCTCACTGTCTCTCTGTCTCAGAGTCTCAGTGTCTCAGTGTCTCTGTGTCTCCGTGTCTCAGTGTCTCAGAGTCTCAGTGTCTCTGTGTCTCAGTGTCTTTGTGTCTCCGTGTCTCAGTGTCTCAGAGTCTCAGTGTCTCAGTGTCTCAGTGTCACAGTGTCACAGTGTCTCAGCGTCTCAGTGTCTCTGTGTCTCCGTGTCTCAGTGTCTCAGTGTCTCAGTGTCTATGTGTCTCAGTGTCTCTGTGTCTCAGTATCTAAGAGTCTCAGTGTCTCTGTGTCTCAGTGTCTCAGTGTCTCTGAGTCTCAGTGTCTCACTGTCTCAGAGTCTCAGTTTCTCAGTGTCTCAGAGTCTCAGTGTCTCTGTGTCTCAGTGCCTCTGTGTCTCCGTGTCTCAGTGTCTCGGAGTGTCAGTGTCTCTGAGTCTCAGTGTCTCTGAGTCTCAGTGTCTCAGAGTCTCAGTGTCTCTGAGTGTCAGTGTCTCTGAGTCTCAGTGCCTCAGTGTCTCAGAGTCTCAGTTTCTCAGTGTCTCAGAGTCTCAGTGTCTCTGTGTCTCAGTGTCTCAGAGTCTCAGTGTCTCTGAGTGTCAGTGTCTCTGAGTCTCAGTGTCTCAGTGTCTCAGAGTCTCAGTTTCTCAGTGTCTCAGAGTCTCAGTGTCTCTGAGTGTCAGTGTCTCTGAGTCTCAGTGTCTCAGTGTCTCAGAGTCTCAGTGACTCCGTGTCTCTGTGTCTCAGTTTCTCAGAGTCTGAGTGTCTCTGTGTCTCTGTGTCTCGGTGTCTCTGTGTCTGAGTGTCTCTGTGTCTCAGTGTCTCTGTTTCTCAGAGTTTCAGTGTTTCTGTTTCTCCGTGTCTCAGTTTCTCAGAGTCTCAGAGTCTCAGTGTCTCAGTGTCTCCGTGTCTCAGAGTCTCAGTGTCTCTGTGTCTCAGTGTCTCAGAGTCTGAGTGTCTCAGTGTTTCTGTGTTTCAATGTCTTAGAGTCTCAGAGTCTCAGTGTCTCAGTGTATCTGTGTCTCAGTGTCTCAGAGTCTCAGTGGGTCTGTGTCTCCGTGTCTCAGTGTCTCTGTGTCTCTGTGTCTCTGTGTCTCAGTGTCTCAGTGTCTGTGTGTCTCAGAGTCTCAGTGTCTCTGTGTCTCACTGTCACAGAGTCTCAGAGTCTCTGTGTCTCACTGTCTCAGTGTCTCAGAGTCTCAGTGTCTCTGTGTCTCAGTGTGTCAGTTTCTCAGAGTCTCACTGTCTCTCTGTCTCAGAGTCTCAGTGTCTCAGTGTCTCTGTGTCTCCATGTCTCAGTGTCTCAGAGTCTCAGTGTCTCTGTGTCTCAGTGTCTCTGTGTCTCCGTGTCTCAGTGTCTCAGAGTCTCAGTGTGTCTGTGTCTCAGTGCCTCAGAGTCTCAGAGTCTCAGTGCCTCTGTGCCTCTGTGTCTCAGTGTCTTAGTGTGTCTGTGTCTCCGTGTCTCAGTGTCTCAGAGTCTCAGTGTCTCTCTGTCTCAGTGTCTCAGTGTCTCAGAGTCTCAGTGTCTCTGTGTCTCAGTGTCTCCGTGTCTCAGTGTCTCAGTGTCTCTGTGTCTCTGTGTCTCAGTGTCTCAGAGTCTCAGTTTTTGTGTGTCTCAGTGTCTCAGAGTCTCAGTGTCTCTCTGCCTCTGTGTCTCAGTGTCTTAGTGTCTCTGTGTCTCCGTGTCTCAGTGTCTCAGAGTCTCAGTGTCTCTGTGTCTCAGTGTCTCAGTGTCTCAGAGTCTCAGTGTCTCTCTGCCTCTGTGTCTCAGTGTCTTAGTGTCTCTGTGTCTCCGTGTCTCAGTGTCTCAGTGTCTCTCTGTCTCAGTGTCTCATTGTCTCAGAGTCTCTGTGTCTCAGTGTCTCTGTGTCTTTGTGTCTCAGTGTCTCAGTGACTGTGTGTCTCAGTGTCTCAGAGTCTCAGAGTCTCAGTGTCTCTGTGTCTCAGTGTCCCAGTGTCTCTGAGTCTCATTGTCTCAGTGTCTCTGTGTCTCTGTCTCTCAGTGTCTCAGTGTCTCTGTGTCTGCGTGTCTCAGTGTCTCAGAGTCTCAGTGTCTCTGAGTCTCAGTGTCTCAGAGTCTCAGAGTCTCAGTGTCTCTGTGTCTCTGCATCTCACTTTCTCAGTGTCACAGTGTCACAGTGTCTCAGAGTCTCAGTGTCTCTGTGTCTCCGTGTCTCAGTGTCTCAGGGTTTCAGTGTCTCTGTGTTTCAGTGTTTCAGTGTCTCTGTGTCTCAGAGTCTCAGTGTCTCAGTGTCTCAGTGTCTCCGTGTCTCAGAGTCTCAGTGTCTCTGTGTCTCAGTGTCTCTGAGTCTCAGTGTCTCTGAGTCTCAGTGTCTCAGTGTCTCTGTATCTCAGTGTCTCAGAGTCTCAGTGTCTCTGTGTCTCCGTGTCTCAGTGCCTCAGAGTCTCAGTGTCTCAGAGTCTCTGTGTCTCAGTGTCTCAGTGTCTAAGAGTCTCAGTGTGTCTGTGTCTCCGTGTCTCAGTGTCTCTCTGTCTCAGTGTCTCAGTGTCTCAGTGTCTAAGAGTCTCAGTGTCTCTGTGTCTCAGATCTCCGTGTCTCAGTGTCTCAGTGTCTCAGAGTCTCAGTGTATCTGTGTCTCAGTGTCTCAGAGTCTCAGTGTCTCAGAGTCTCAGAGTCTCAGAGTCTCTGTGTCTCCGTGTCTCAGTGTCTCAGTGTCTCTGTGTCTCCGTGTCTCAGTGTCTCAGAGTCTCAGTGTCTCTGTGTCTCAGTGTCTCAGTGTCTCCGAGTCTCAGTGTCTCTGTGTCTCAGTGTCACAGTGTATCTGAGTCTCAGTGTCTCAGTGTCTCAGGGTCTCAGTGTCTCAGTGTCTCCGTGTGTCAGTGTCTCAGAGTCTCTATGTCTCAGTGTCTCCGTGTCTCTGTGCCTCCGTGTCTCAGTATCTCAGAGTCTCAGTGTCTCTGTGTCTCCGTGTCTCAGTGTCTCAGAGTCTCAGTGTCACAGAGTCGCAATGTCTCAGTGTCTCAATATCTCAGAGTCTCAGTGTCTCTGTGTCTCCATGTCTCAGTGTCTTTGAGTCTCACTGTCTCAGTGCCTCAGTGTCTCAGAGTCTCAGTGCCTCATTGCCTGTGTGTCTCAGTGTCTCTCTGTCTCCGTGTCTCAGTGCCTCAGAGTCTCAGTGCCTCAGAGTCCCTGTGTCTCAGTGTCTCACAGTCTCAGTGTCTCAGTGACTCTGTGTCTCTGTGTCTCAGTGTCTCAGTGTCTCAGAGTCTCCGTGTCTAAGTGTCTCAGAGTCTCCGTGTCTAAGTGTCTCAGAGTCTCAGTGTCTCTGTGTCTCAGACTCTCAGTGTCTCTGTGTCTCCGTGTCTCAGTGTCTCTGTGTCTCAGTGTCTCAGTGTCACTGTGTCTCAGTGTCTCTGTGTCTCAGTGTCTAAGAGTCTCAGTGTCTCAGAGTCTCAGTGTCTCAGAGTCTTAGAGTCTCCGTGCCTCAGTGTCTCTGTGTCTCAGTGTCCCAGTGTCTCAGAGTCTCATTGTCTCAGTGTCTCTGTGCCTCGGTGTCTCTGTCTCTCAGTGTCTCAGGGTGTCACAGTCTCAGTGTCTCTGTTTCTCAGACTCTCAGTGTCTCTGTGTCTGCGTGTCTCAGTGTCTCAGAGTCTCAGTGTCTCAGTGTCTCAGAGTCTCAGTGTCTCAGTGTCTCAGAGTCTCAGTGTCTCTGTGTCTCAGTGTCTCTGTGTCTCCGTGTCTCAGTGTCTCAGAGTCTCAGTGTGTCTGTGTCTCAGTGTCTCAGAGTCTCAGTGTCTCTGTGCCTCTGTGTCTCAGTGTCTTTGTGTCTCTGTGTCTCCGTGTCTCAGTGTCTCAGAGTCTCAGTGTCACTGTGTCTCAGTTTCTCAGTGTCTCAGTGTTTCAGTGTCTCAGAGTCTCAGTGTGTCTGTGTCTCCGTGTCTCAGTGTCTCAGTGTCTCTCTGTCTCAGTGTCTCATTGTCTCAGAGTCTCTGTGTCTCTGTGTCTCAGTGTCTCAGTGTCTGTGTGTCTCAGTGTCTCAGAGTCTCAGTGTCTCTGTGTCTCAGTGTCTCCGTGTCTCTGTGTCTCAGAGTCTCAGTGTCTCTGTGTGTCTGCGTCTCAGTGTCTCAGTGTCACAGTGTCTCGGATTCTCAGTGTCTCTGTGTCTCTGCGTCTCAGTGACTCAGTGTCACAGTGTCACAGTGTCTCAGAGTCTCAGTGTCTCTGTGTCTCCGTGTCTCAGTGTCTCAGAGTCACAGTGTCTCAGTGTCTCAGTGTCTCAGAGTCTCAGTGTCTCTGTGTCTCTGTGTTGGTGTCTCTGTGTCTCAGTGTCTCAGTGTCTCTGTGTCTAAGAGTCTCAGTGTCTCTGTGTCTCAGTGTATCGGTGTCTCAGTGCCTCAGTGTCTCTATGTCTCATTGTCTCAGTGTCTCAGAGTCTCAGTGTCTCTGTGTCTCAGTGCCTCTGTGTCTCCGTGTCTCAGTGTCTCAGAGTCTCAGTGTGTCTGTGTCTTAGTGTCCCAGTGTATCAGAGTCTCAGTGTCTCTGTGTCTCTATGTCTCAGTGTCTTAGTGTCTCTGTGTCTCCGTGTCTCAGTGTCTCTGTGTCCCTGTGTCTCAGTGTATCAGTGTCTCAGAGTCTCAGTGTGTCTGTGTCTCTGTGTCTCAGTGACTCTCTGTCTCAGTGTCTCAGTGTCTCAGAGTCTCAGTGTCTCTGTGTCTCAGTGTCTCAGAGTCTCAGTGTCTCTGTGTCTCAGTGCCTCTGTGTCTCCGTGTCTCAGTGTCTCAGAGTCTCAGTGTGTCTGTGTCTTAGTGTCCCAGTGTATCAGAGTCTCAGTGTCTCTGTGTCTCTATGTCTCAGTGTCTTAGTGTCTCTGTGTCTCCGTGTCTCAGTGTCTGTGAGTCTCAGTGTCTCTGTGTCCCTGTGTCTCAGTGTATCAGTGTCTCAGAGTCTCAGTGTGTCTGTGTCTCTGTGTCTCAGTGACTCTCTGTCTCAGTGTCTCAGTGTCTCAGAGTCTGAGTGTCTCTGTGTCTCAGTGTCTCAGAGACTCAGTGTCTCAGTGTCTCTGTGTCTCAGTGTCTCTGTGTCTCAGTGTCTCTGTGTCTCAGTGTCTAAGAGTCTCAGTGTCTCTGTGTCTCAGTGTCACAGTGTATCAGTGTCTCCGTGTCTCACTGTCTCAGTGTCTCAGTGTCTCTGTGTCTCAGTGTCTCAGAGTCTCAGCGTCCCAGTATCTCAGTGTCTCAGTGTCTCAGAGTCTCAATGTCTCTGTGTCTCCGTGTCTCAGTTTCTCAGCGTCTCAGTGTCTCTGTGTCTCAGTGTCTCAGAGTCTCCGTGTCTCAGTGTCTCAGAGTCTCAGTGTCTCTCTGTCTCAGTGTCTCAGTGTCTATGTGTCTCAGTGTCTCTGTGTCTCAGTATCTAAGAGTCTCAGTGTCTCTGTGTCTCAGTGTCTCTGTGTCTCAGTGTCTCAGAGTCTCAGTGTCTCTGTGTCTCCGTGTCTCTGTGTCTCAGTATCTAAGAGTCTCAGTGTCTCAGTGTCTATGTGTCTCAGTGTCTCTGTGTCTCAGTATCTAAGAGTCTCAGTGTCTCAGTGTCTCAGTGTCTATGTGTCTCAGTGTCTCTGTGTCTCAGTATCTAAGAGTCTCAGTGTCTCTGTGTCTCAGTGTCTCAGTGTCTCTGAGTCTCAGTGTCTCACTGTCTCAGAGTCTCAGTTTCTCAGTTTCTCAGTGTCTCAGAGTCTCAGTGTCTCTGTGTCTCAGTGCCTCTGTGTCTCCGTGTCTCAGTGTCTCGGAGTGTCAGTGTCTCTGAGTCTCAGTGTCTCTGAGTCTCAGTGTCTCAGAGTCTCAGTGTCTCTGAGTGTCAGTGTCTCTGAGTCTCAGTGCCTCAGTGTCTCAGAGTCTCAGTTTCTCAGTGTCTCAGAGTCTCAGTGTCTCTGTGTCTCAGTGTCTCAGAGTCTCAGTGTCTCTGAGTGTCAGTGTCTCTGAGTCTCAGTGTCTCAGTGTCTCTGAGTCTCAGTGACTCCGTGTCTCTGTGTCTCAGTTTCTCAGAGTCTGAGTGTCTCTGTGTCTCTGTGTCTCGGTGTCTCTGTGTCTCAGTGTCTCTGTGTCTCAGTGTCTCTATTTCTCAGAGTTTCAGTGTTTCTGTTTCTCCGTGTCTCAGTTTCTCAGAGTCTCAGTGTCTCAGTGTCTCCGTGTCTCAGAGTCTCAGTGTCTCTGTGTCTCAGTGTCTCAGAGTCTGAGTGTCTCAGTGTTTCTGTGTTTCAATGTCTTAGAGTCTCAGAGTCTCAGAGTCTCAGTGTCTCTGTGTCTCTGTGTTGGTGTCTCTGTGTCTCAGTGTCTCAGTGTCTCTGTGTCTAAGAGTCTCAGTGTCTCTGTGTCTCAGTGTATCGGTGTCTCAGTGCCTCAGTGTCTCTATGTCTCATTGTCTCAGTGTCTCAGAGTCTCAGTGTCTCTGTGTCTCAGTGCCTCTGTGTCTCCGTGTCTCAGTGTCTCAGAGTCTCAGTGTGTCTGTGTCTTAGTGTCCCAGTGTCTCAGAGTCTCAGTGTCTCTGTGTCTCTATGTCTCAGTGTCTTAGTGTCTCTGTGTCTCCGTGTCTCAGTGTCTGTGAGTCTCAGTGTCTCTGTGTCCCTGTGTCTCAGTGTATCAGTGTCTCAGAGTCTCAGTGTGTCTCTGTCTCTGTGTCTCAGTGACTCTCTGTCTCAGTGTCTCAGAGTCTCAGTGTCTCTGTGTCTCAGTGTCTCAGAGACTCAGTGTCTCAGTGTCTCAGTGTCTCAGTGTCTCTGTGTCTCAGTGTCTAAGAGTCTCAGTGTCTCTGTGTCTCAGTGTCACAGTGTATCAGTGTCTCCGTGTCTCACTGTCTCAGAGTCTCAGTGTCTCAGTGTCTCTGTGTCTCAGTGTCTCAGAGTCTCAGCGTCCCAGTGTCTCAGTGTCTCAGTGTCTCAGAGTCTCAATGTCTCTGTGTCTCCGTGTCTCAGTTTCTCAGCGTCTCAGTGTCTCTGTGTCTCAGTGTCTCAGAGTCTCCGTGTCTCAGTGTCTCAGAGTCTCAGTGTCTCTCTGTCTCAGTGTCTCAGTGTCTATGTGTCTCAGTGTCTCTGTGTCTCAGTATCTAAGAGTCTCAGTGTCTCTGTGTCTCAGTGACTCTGTGTCTCAGTGTTTCAGAGTCTCAGTGTCTCTGTGTCTCCGTGTCTCTGTGTCTCAGTATCTAAGAGTCTCAGTGTCTCAGTGTCTATGTGTCTCAGTGTCTCTGTGTCTCACTATCTAAGAGTCTCAGTGTCTCAGTGTCTATGTGTCTCAGTGTCTCTGTGTCTCAGTATCTAAGAGTCTCAGTGTCTCTGTGTCTCAGTGTCTCAGTGTCTCTGAGTCTCAGTGTCTCACTGTCTCAGAGTCTCAGTTTCTCAGTGTCTCAGAGTCTCAGTGTCTCTGCGTCTCAGTGCCTCTGTGTCTCCGTGTCTCAGTGTCTCGGAGTGTCAGTGTCTCTGAGTCTCAGTGTCTCTGAGTCTCAGTGTCTCAGAGTCTCAGTGTCTCTGAGTGTCAGTGTCTCTGAGTCTCAGTGCCTCAGTGTCTCAGAGTCTCAGTTTCTCAGTGTCTCAGAGTCTCAGTGTCTCTGTGTCTCAGTGTCTCAGAGTCTCAGTGTCTCTGAGTGTCAGTGTCTCTGAGTCTCAGTGTCTCAGTGTCTCAGAGTCTCAGTTTCTCAGTGTCTCAGAGTCTCAGTGTCTCTGAGTGTCAGTGTCTCTGAGTCTCAGTATCTCAGTGTCTCAGAGTCTCAGTGACTCCGTGTCTCTGTGTCTCAGTTTCTCAGAGTCTGAGTGTCTCTGTGTCTCTGTGTCTCGGTGTCTCTGTGTCTCAGTGTCTCTGTGTCTCAGTGTCTCTGTTTCTCAGAGTTTCAGTGTTTCTGTTTCTCCGTGTCTCAGTTTCTCAGAGTCTCAGTGTCTCAGTGTCTCCGTGTCTCAGAGTCTCAGTGTCTCTGTGTCTCAGTGTCTCAGAGTCTGAGTGTCTCAGTGTTTCTGTGTTTCAATGTCTTAGAGTCTCAGAGTCTCAGTGTCTCAGTGTATCTTTGTCTCAGTGTCTCAGAGTCTCAGTGGGTCTGTGTCTCCGTGTCTCAGTGTCTCTGTGTCTCTGTATCTCTGTGTCTCAGTGTCTCAGTGTCTGTGTGTCTCAGAGTCTCAGTGTCTCTGTGTCTCACTGTCACAGAGTCTCAGAGTCTCTGTGTCTCACTGTCTCAGTGTCTCAGAGTCTCAGTGTCTCTGTGTCTCAGTGTGTCAGTTTCTCAGAGTCTCACTGTCTCTCTGTCTCAGAGTCTCAGTGTCTCAGTGTCTCTGTGTCTCCGTGTCTCAGTGTCTCAGAGTCTCAGTGTCTCTGTGTCTCAGTGTCTCTGTGTCTCCGTGTCTCAGTGTCTCAGAGTCTCAGTGTGTCTGTGTCTCAGTGCCTCAGAGTCTCAGAGTCTCAGTGCCTCTGTGCCTCTGTGTCTCAGTGTCTTAGTGTGTCTGTGTCTCCGTGTCTCAGTGTCTCAGAGTCTCAGTGTCTCTCTGTCTCAGTGTCTCAGTGTCTCAGAGTCTCAGTGTCTCTGTGTCTCAGTGTCTCCGTGTCTCAGTGTCTCAGTGTCTCTGTGTCTCTGTGTCTCAGTGTCTCAGAGTCTCAGTTTTTGTGTGTCTCAGTGTCTCAGAGTCTCAGTGTCTCTCTGCCTCTGTGTCTCAGTGTCTTAGTGTCTCTGTGTCTCAGAGTCTCAGTGTCTCTGTGTCTCAGTGTCTCAGTGTCTCAGAGTCTCAGTGTCTCTCTGCCTCTGTGTCTCAGTGTCTTAGTGTCTCTGTGTCTCCGTGTCTCAGTGTCTCAGTGTCTCTCTGTCTCAGTGTCTCATTGTCTCAGAGTCTCAGTGTCTCAGTGTCTCTGTGTCTTTGTGTCTCAGTGTCTCAGTGACTGTGTGTCTCAGTGTCTCAGAGTCTCAGAGTCTCAGTGTCTCTGTGTCTCAGTGTCCCAGTGTCTCTGAGTCTCATTGTCTCAGTGTCTCTGTGTCTCTGTCTCTCAGTGTCTCAGTGTCTCTGTGTCTGCGTGTCTCAGTGTCTCAGAGTCTCAGTGTCTCTGAGTCTCAGTGTCTCAGAGTCTCAGAGTCTCAGTGTCTCTGTGTCTCTGCATCTCACTTTCTCAGTGTCACAGTGTCACAGTGTCTCAGAGTCTCAGTGTCTCTGTGTCTCCGTGTCTCAGTGTCTCAGGGTTTCAGTGTCTCTGTGTTTCAGTGTTTCAGTGTCTCTGTGTCTCAGAGTCTCAGTGTCTCAGTGTCTCCGTGTCTCAGAGTCTCAGTGTCTCTGTGTCTCAGTGTCTCTGAGTCTCAGTGTCTCTGAGTCTCAGTGTCTCAGTGTCTCTGTATCTCAGTGTCTCAGAGTCTCAGTGTCTCTGTGTCTCCGTGTCTCAGTGCCTCAGAGTCTCAGTGTCTCAGAGTCTCTGTGTCTCAGTGTCTCAGTGTCTCAGTGTCTAAGAGTCTCAGTGTGTCTGTGTCTCCGTGTCTCAGTGTCTCTCTGTCTCAGTGTCTCAGTGTCTCAGTGTCTAAGAGTCTCAGTGTCTCTGTGTCTCAGATCTCCGTGTCTCAGTGTCTCAGTGTCTCAGAGTCTCAGTGTATCTGTGTCTCAGTGTCTCAGAGTCTCAGAGTCTCTGTGTCTCTGTGTCTCAGTGTCTCAGTGTCTCTGTGTCTCAGTGTCTCAGAGTTTCAGTGTCTCAGTGTCTCTGTATCTCAGTGTCTCAGAGTCTCAGTGTCTCTGTGTCTCCGTGTCTCATTGCCCCAGAGTCTCAGTGTCTCAGAGTCTCTGTGTCTCAGTGTCTCAGTGTCTCTGTGTCTCAGTGTCTCAGAGTCTCAGCGTCCCAGTGTCTCAGTGTCTCAGTGTCTCAGTGACTCCGTGTCTCTGTGTCTCTGTGTCTCAGTGTCTCAGAGTCTCAGTGTGTCTGTGTCTCCGTGTCTCAGTGTCTCTCTGTCTCAGTGTCTCAGTGTCTAAGAGTCTCAGTGCCTCTGTTTCTCAGATCTCTGTGTCTCAGTGTCTCAGTGTCTCAGAGTCTCAGTGTGTCTGTGTCTCAGTGTCTCAGAGTCTCAGAGTCTCTGTGTCTCTGTGTCTCAGTGTCTCAGTGTCTCTGTGTCTCTTTGTCTCAGTGTCTCAGAGTCTCAGTGTCTCAGTGTCTCAGAGACTCAGAGTCTCCGTGTCTCTGTGTCTCAGTGTCTCTGTGTCTTAGTGTCTAAGAGTCTCAGTGTCCCTGTCTCTCAGTGTCTCAGAGTCTCAGTGTCTCAGTGTCTCCGTGTCTCAATGCCTAAGAGTCTCAGAGTCTCAGTGTCTCAGTGTATCTGTGTCTCCGTGTCTCAGTGTCTCAGTGTGTCAGTGTCTCTGTGTCTCCTTGTCTCAGTGTCTCTGTGTCTCAGTGTCTCTGTGCCTCAGTGTCTCAGTGTCTCTGTGTCTCAGTGTCTCCGTGTCTCAGTGTCTCAGTGTCTCAGTGACTCTGTGTCTCCGTGTCTCAGTGTCTCAGAGTCTCAGTGTCTCTGTGTCTCAGTGTCTCTGTGTCTCCGAGTCTCAGTGTCTCTGTGTCTCAGTTTCACAGTGTATCAGTGTCTCAGAGTCTCAGTGTCTCAGGGTCTCAGTGTCTCAGTGTCTCCGTGTGTCAGTGTCTCAGAGTCTCTATGTCTCAGTGTCTCAGTATCTCAGAGTCTCAGTGTCTCTGTGTCTCCGTGTCTCAGAGTCTCAGTGTCTCAGAGTCGCAATGTCTCAGTGTCTCAATATCTCAGAGTCTCAGTGTCTCTGTGTCTCCATGTCTCAGTGTCTTTGAGTCTCACTGTCTCAGTGCCTCAGTGTCTCAGAGTCTCAGTGCCTCATTGCCTGTGTGTCTCAGTGTCTCTCTGTCTCCGTGTCTCAGTGCCACAGAGTCTCAGTGCCTCAGAGTCCCTGTGTCTCAGTGTCTCAGTGTCTCACAGTCTCAGTGTCTCAGTGACCCTGTGTCTCTGTGTCTCAGTGTCTCCGTGTCACAGTTTCTCAGAGTCTCAGTTTCTCTGTGTCAGTGTCTCAGTGTCTCAGTGTCTCAGAGTCTCCGTGTCTAAGTGTCTCAGAGTCTCAGTGTCTCTGTGTCTCAGACTCTCAGTGTCTCTGTGTCTCCGTGTCTCAGTGTCTCAGAGTCTCAGTGTCTCAGAGTCTCAGTGTCTCAGAGTCTCAGAGTCTCCGTGCCTCAGTGTCTGTGTGTCTCAGTGTCTCTGTGTCTCAGTGTCTCAGTGTCTGTGTGTCTCAGTGTCTCAGAGTCTCAGTGTCTCTGTGTCTCAGTGTCTCCGTGTCTCTGTGTCTCAGAGTCTCAGTGTCTCTGTGTGTCTGTGTCTCAGTGTCTCAGTGTCACAGTGTCTCGGATTCTCAGTGTCTCTGTGTCTCTGCGTCTCAGTGACTCAGTGTCACAGTGTCACAGTGTCTCAGAGTCTCAGTGTCTCTGTGTCTCCGTGTCTCAGTGTCTCAGAGTCACAGTGTCTCAGTGTCTCAGTGTCTCAGAGTCTCAGTGTCTCTGTGTCTCTGTGTTGGTGTCTCTGTGTCTCAGTGTCTCAGTGTCTCTGTGTCTAAGAGTCTCAGTGTCTCTGTGTCTCAGTGCATCGGTGTCTCAGTGCCTCAGTGTCTCTATGTCTCATTGTCTCCGTGTCTCAGAGTCTCAGTGTCTCTGTGTCTCAGTGCCTCTGTGTCTCCGTGTCTCAGTGTCTCAGAGTCTCAGTGTGTCTGTGTCTTAGTGTCCCAGTGTATCAGAGTCTCAGTGTCTCTGTGTCTCTATGTCTCAGTGTCTTAGTGTCTCTGTGTCTCCGTGTCTCAGTGTCTGTGAGTCTCAGTGTCTCTGTGTCCCTGTGTCTCAGTGTATCAGTGTCTCAGAGTCTCAGTGTGTCTGTGTCTCTGTGTCTCAGTGACTCTCTGTCTCAGTGTCTCAGTGTCTCAGAGTCTCAGTGTCTCTGTGTCTCAGTGTCTCAGAGACTCAGTGTCTCAGTGTCTCTGTGTCTCAGTGTCTCTGTGTCTCAGTGTCTCTGTGTCTCAGTGTCTAAGAGTCTCAGTGTCTCTGTGTCTCAGTGTCACAGTGTATCAGTGTCTCCGTGTCTCACTGTCTCAGAGTCTCAGTGTCTCAGTGTCTCTGTGTCTCGGTGTCTCTGTCTCTCAGTGTCTCAGGGTCTCACAGTCTCAGTCTCTCTGTGTCTCAGTGTCTCTGTTTCTCAGACTCTCAGTGTCTCTGTGTCTGCGTGTCTCAGTGTCTCAGAGTCTCAGTGTCTCAGTGTCTCAGAGTCTCAGTGTCTCAGTGTCTCAGAGTCTCAGTGTCTCTGTGTCTCAGTGTCTCTGTGTCTCCGTGTCTCAGTGTCTCAGAGTCTCAGTGTCTCTGTGTCTCAGTGTCTCTGTGTCTCCGTGTCTCAGTGTCTCAGAGACTCAGTGTCTCAGTGTCTCTGTGTCTCAGTGTCTCTGTGTCTCAGTGTCTAAGAGTCTCAGTGTCTCTGTGTCTCAGTGTCTCAGAGTCTCAGTGTCTCTGTGTCTCAATGTCTAAGAGTCTCAGAGTCTCAGTGTCTCAGTGTATCAGTGTCTCCGTGACTCACTGTCTCAGAGTCTCAGTGTCTCAGTGTCTCTGTGTCTCAGTGTCTCAGAGTCTCAGCGTCCCAGTGTCTCAGTGTCTCTGTGCCTCAGTGTCTCAGAGTCTCAATGTCTCTGTGTCTCCGTGTCTCAGTTTCTCAGCGTCTCAGTGTCTCAGTGTCTCAGAGTCTCAGAGTCTCCGTGTCTCAGTGTCTCAGAGTCTCAGTGTCTCAGTGTCTCAGTGTCTATGTGTCTCAGTGTCTCTGTGTCTCAGTATCTAAGAGTCTCAGTGTCTCTGTGTCTCCGTGTCTCTGTGTCTCAGTGTCTCAGTGTCTCTGTGTCTCAGTGTCTCAGAGTCTCAGTGTCTCTGTGTCTCCGTGTCTCAGTGTCTCGGAGTGTCAGTGTCTCTGAGTCTCAGTGTCTCTGAGTCTCAGTGTTTCAGAGTCTCAGTGTCTCTGAGTGTCAGTGTCTCAGTGTCTCTGAGTGTCAGTGTCTCAGAGTCTCAGTGTCTCAGTGTCTCCGAGTGTCAGTGTCTCTGAGTCTCAGTGTCTCAGTGTCTCAGAGTCTCAGTTTCTCAGTGTCTCAGTGCCTCTGTGTCTCAGTGTCTCAGTGACTCCGTGTCTCTGTGTCTCAGTTTCTCAGAGTCTGAGTGTCTCTGTGTCTCTGTGTCTCGGTGTCTCTGTGTCTCAGTGTCTCTGTGTCTCAGTGTCTCTGTTTCTCAGAGTTTCAGTGTTTCTGTTTCTCAGTGTCTCAGTTTCTCAGAGTCTCAGAGTCTCAGTGTCTCAGTGTCTCCGTGTCTCAGAGTCTCAGTGTCTCTGTGTCTCAGTGTCTTAGTGTCTCAGAGTCTCAGTGTCTCAGTGTATCTGTGTCTCAGTGTCTCAGAGTCTCAGTGGGTCTGTGTCTCCGTGTCTCAGTGTCTCTGTGTCTCAGTGTCTCTGTGTCTCTGTGTCTCAGTGTCTCAGTGTCTGTGTGTCTCAGAGTCTCAGTGTCTCTGTGTCTCACTGTCACAGAGTCTCAGAGTCTCTGTGTCTCACTGTCTCAGTGTCTCAGAGTCTCAGTGTCTCTGTGTCTCAGTGTGTCAGTTTCTCAGAGTCTCACTGTCTCTCTGTCTCAGTGTCTCAGTGTCTCAGTGTCTCTGTGTCTCCGTGTCTCAGTGTCTCAGAGTCTCAGTGTCTCTCTGTCTCAGTGTCTCAGTGTCTCAGTGTCTCAGAGTCTCAGTGTCTCTGCGTCTCAGTGTCTCCGTGTCTCAGTGTCTCTGTGTCTCCGTGTCTCAGTGTCTCAGAGTCTCAGTGTTTCTGTGTCTCAGTGTCTCAGAGTCTCAGTGTCTCAGTGTCTCCGTGTCTCAGAGTCTCAGTGTCTCTGTGTCTCAGTGTCTTAGTGTCTCAGAGTCTCAGTGTCTCAGTGTATCTGTGTCTCAGTGTCTCAGAGTCTCAGTGGGTCTGTGTCTCCGTGTCTCAGTGTCTCTGTGTCTCAGTGTCTCTGGGTCTCTGTGTCTCAGTGTCTCAGTGTCTGTGTGTCTCAGAGTCTCAGTGTCTCTGTGTCTCACTGTCACAGAGTCTCAGAGTCTCTGTGTCTCACTGTCTCAGTGTCTCAGAGTCTCAGTGTCTCTGTGTCTCAGTGTGTCAGTTTCTCAGAGTCTCACTGTCTCTCTGTCTCAGTGTCTCAGTGTCTCAGTGTCTCTGTGTCTCCGTGTCTCAGTGTCTCACTGTCTCAGTGTCTCAGAGTCTCAGTGTCTCTGTGTCTCAGTGTGTCAGTGTCTCAGAGTCTCAGTGTCTCTGTGTCTCAGTGTCTCCGTGTCTCAGTGTCTCAGTGTCTCTGTGTCTCCGTGTCTCAGTTTCTCAGAGTCTCAGTGTTTCTGTGTCTCAGTGTCTCAGAGTCTCAGTGTCTCTCTGCCTCTGTGTCTCAGTGTCTTAGTGTCTCTGTGTCTCCTTGTCTCAGTGTCTCAGAGTCTCAGTGTCTCTGTGTCTCAGTATCTCAGTGTGTCAGTGTCTCCGAGTCTCAGTGTGTCTGTGTCTCCGTGTCTCAGTGTCTCAGTGTCTCTCTGTCTCAGTGTCTCAGTCTCAGAGTCTCAGTGTCTCTGTGTCTCAGAGTCACAGTGTCTCAGAGTCTCATTGTCTCAGTGTCTTTGTGTCTCTGTCTCTCAGTGTCTCAGTGTCTCTGTGTCTGCGTGTCTCAGTGTCTCAGAGTCTCAGTGTCTCTCTGTCTCAGTGTCTCAGTGTCTCAGAGTCTCAGTGTCTCTGTGTCTCAGTGTCTCAGTGTCTCCGTGTCTCAGTGTCTCTGTGTCTCAGTGTCTCAGAGTCTCAGTTTTTGTGTGTCTCAGTGTCTCAGAGTCTCAGTGTCTCTCTGCCTCTGTGTCTCAGTGTCTTAGTGTCTCTGTGTCTCCGTGTCTCAGTGTCTCAGAGTCTCAGTGTCTCTGTGTCTCAGTGTCTCAGTGTCTCAGAGTCTCAGTGTCTCTCTGCCTCTGTGTCTCAGTGTCTTAGTGTCTCTGTGTCTCCGTGTCTCAGTGTCTCAGTGTCTCTCTGTCTCAGTGTCTCAGAGTCTCAGAGTCTCAGTGTCTCAGTGTCTCAGTGTCTCCGTGTCTCAGAGTCTCAGTGTCTCTGTGTCTCAGTGTCTCAGAGTCTGAGTGTCTCAGTGTTTCTGTGTCTCAATGTCTTAGAGTCTCAGAGTCTCAGTGTCTCAGTGTATCTGTGTCTCAGTGTCTCAGAGTCTCAGTGGGTCTGTGTCTCCGTGTCTCAGGGTCTCTGTGTCTCAGTGTCTCTGTGTCTCTGTGTCTCTGTGTCTCAGTGTCTCAGTGTCTCAGTGTCTCTGTGTCTCAGAGTCTCAGTGTCTCTGCGTCTCACTGTCACAGAGTCTCAGATTCTCTGTGTCTCAGTGTCTCAGTGTCTCAGAGACTCAGTGTCTCTGTGTCTCAGTGTGTCAGTTTCTCAGAGTCTCACTGTCTCAGTGTCTCAGTGTCTCAGTGTCTCTGTGTCTCCGTGTCTCAGTGTCTCAGAGTCTCAGTGTCTCTGTGTCTCAGTGTCTCTGTGTCTCCGTGTCTCAGTGTCTCAGAGTCTCAGTGTGTCTGTGTCTCAGTGTCTCAGAGTCTCAGAGTCTCAGTGCCTCTGTGCCTCTGTGTCTCAGTGTCTTAGTGTGTCTGTGTCTCCGTGTCTCAGTGTCTCAGAGTCTCAGTGTCTCTCTGTCTCAGTGTCTCAGTGTCTCAGAGTCTCAGTGTCTCTGTGTCTCAGTGTCTCCGTGTCTCAGTGTCTCTGTGTCTCCGTGTCTCAGTGTCTCAGAGTCTCAGTGTTTCTGTGTCTCAGTGTCTCAGAGTCTCAGTGTCTCTCTGCCTCTGTGTCTCAGAGTCTTAGTGTCTCTGTGTCTCCGTGTCTCAGTATCTCAGTGTGTCAGTGTCTCAGAGTCTCAGTGTGTCTGTGTCTCCGTGTCTCAGTGTCTCAGTGTCTCTCTGTCTCAGTGTCTCATTGTCTCAGAGTCTCTGTGTCTCTGTGTCTCAGTGTCTCAGTGACTGTGTGTCTCAGTGTCTCAGAGTCTCAGTGTCTCTGTGTCTCAGTGTCTCCATGTCTCAGTGTCTCAGAGTCTCATTTTCTCTGTGTCTCAGTGTCTCTGCGTCTCCGTGTCTCAGTGTCTCTGAGTCTCTGTGTCTCAGTGTCTCAGAGTCTCAGTGTCTCTCTGCGTCAGTGTCTCAGTGTCTCTGTGTCTCAGTGTCTCAGAGTCTCAGTGTCTCAGAGTCTCAGTGTCTCAGAGTCTCAGTGTCTCAGAGTCTCAGAGTCTCCGTGACTCAGTGTCTGTGTGTCTCAGTGTCTCTGTGTCTCAGAGTCTTAGAGTCTCAGTGTCTCTGTGTCTCAGTGTCCCAGTGTCTCAGAGTCTCATTGTCTCAGTGTCTCTGTGTCTCGGTGTCTCTGCCTCTCAGTGTCTCAGGGTCTCACAGTCTCAGTGTCTCTGTGTCTCAGTGTCTCTGTTTCTCAGACTCTCAGTGTCTCTGTGTCTGCGTGTCTCAGTGTCTCAGAGTCTCAGTGTCACAGTGTCTCAGAGTCTCAGTGTCTCAGTGTCTCAGTGTCTCAGAGTCTCAGTGTCTCAGTGTCTCAGTGTCTCCGTGTCTCAGAGTCTCAGTGTCTCTGTGTCTCCATGTCTCAGTGTCTCAGAGTCACAGTGTCTCAGTGACTCTGTGTCTCAGTGTCTCAGAGTTTCAGTGTCTCAGTGTCTCAGAGTCTCAGTGTCTCAGTGTCTCCATGTCTCAGAGTCTCAGAGTCTCAGTGTCTCAGTGTCTCAGTGTCTCCGTGTCTCAGAGTCTCAGTGTCTCTGTGTCTCCATGTCTCAGTGTCTCAGAGTCACAGTTTCTCAGTGACTCTGTGTCTCAGTGTCTCTGAGTCTCAGTGTCTAAGACTCTCAGTGTCTCAGTGTCTCAGTGTCTTAGTGTCTCAGAGTCTCAGTGTCTCAGTGTCTCTGTGTCTCAGTGTCTCTGTGTCTCAGTGTCTCAGAGTCTCAGAGTCTCAGTATCTCTGTGTCTCTGTGTCTCAGAGTCTCAGTGTCTCAGTGTCTCAGAGTCTCAGTGTCTCAGATTCTCAGTGCCTCAGTGTCTCAGAGTCTCTGAGTCTCTGTGTCTCTGTGTCTCAGTGTCTCTGTGTCTCTGTGTCTCAGTGTCTCAGTGTCTAAGTGTCTCTGTGTCTCTGTGTCTCAGTGTCTCAGAGACTCAGAGCCTCAATGTCTGAGTGCCTCAGTGTCTCTGTGTCTCAGTGTCTCTGTGTCTCAGTGTCTCAGTGTCTGTGTGTCTCAGAGTCTCAGTGTCTCATTGTCTCACTGTCTCAGAGTCTCAGAGTCGCAGAGTGTCAGTGTCTCATTGTCTCAGAGTCTCACTGTCTCTGTGTCTCAGTGTCTCAGTTTCTCAGAGTCTCACTGTCTCTGTGTCTCAGAGTCTCAGTGTCTCAGTGTCTCTGTGTCTCCGTGTCCCAGTGTCTCAGAGTCTCAGTGTCTCTGTGTCTCAGTGTCTCTGTGTCTCCGTGTCTCAGTGTCTCAGAGTCTCAGTGTGTCTGTGTCTCAGTGTCTCAGAGTCTCAGTGTCTCTGTGCCTCTGTGTCTCAGTGTCTTAGTGTCTCTGTGTCTCCGTGTCTCAGTGTCTCAGTGTCTCAGTGTCTCAGAGTCTCAGTGTCTCAGAGTCTCAGAGTCTCAGTGTCTCAGTGCCTCAGTGTCTCCGTGTCTCAGAGTCTCAGAGTCTCAGAGTCTCAGTGTCTCAGTGTCTCAGAGTCTCAGTGTCTCAGTGTCTCAGTGTCTCCATGTCTCAGAGTCTCAGTGTCTCTGTGTCTCCATGTCTCAGTGTCTCAGAGTCACAGTGTCTCAGTGACTCTGTGTCTCAGTGTCTCTGAGTCTCAGTGTCTCAGGCTCTCAGTGTCTCAGTGTCTCAGTGTCTTAGTGTCTCAGAGTCTCAGTGTCTCAGTGTCTCTGTGTCTCAGTGTCTCTGTGTCTCAGTGTCTCAGAGTCTCAGAGTCTCAGTATCTCTGTGTCTCTGTGTCTCAGAGTCTCAGTGTCTCAGTGTCTCAGAGTCTCAGTGTCTCAGAGTCTCAGTGTCTCAGTGTCTCAGAGTCTCAGAGTCTCTGTGTCTCTGTGTCTCAGTGTCTCTGTGTCTCTGTGTCTCATTGTCTCAGAGTCTCAGAGTCTCAGTGTCTCAGTGTCTCTGTGTCTCTGTGTCACAGTGTCTCAGAGTCTCAGAGCCTCAATGTCTGAGTGTCTCCGTGTCTCAGTGTCTCTGTGTCTCAGAGTCTCAGTGTCTCTGTGTCTCCATGTCTCAGTGTCTCAGAGTCACAGTGTCTCAGTGACTCGGTGTCTCAGTGTCTCAGAGTCTCAGTGTCTCAGTGTCTCTGTGTTTCAGTGTCTCAGAGTCTCAGTGTCTCTGTGTCTCCGTGTCTCAGTGCCTCAGAGTCTCAGTGTCTCAGAGTCTCTGTGTCTCAGTGTCTCAGTGTCTCACCGTCTCAGTGTCTCAGTGACTCTGTGTCTCTGTGTCTCAGTGTCTCCGTGTCACCGTTTCTCAGAGTCTCAGTGTCTCTGTGCCTCTGCGTCTCAGTGTCTCAGTGTCACAGTGTCACAGTGTCTCAGCGTCTCAGTGTCTCTGTGTCTCCGTGTCTCAGTGTCTCAGAGTCTCAGTGTCTCAGAGTCTCATTGCCTCAGAGTCTCAGTGTCTCAGAGACTCAGTGTCTCTGTGTCTGAGTGTCTCCGTGTCTCTGTGTCTCAGTGTCTCTGCGTCTCAGTGTCTCAGTGTCACAGTGTCACAGTGTCTCAGAGTCTCAGTGTCTCAGAGTCTCAGTGTCTCAGAGTCTCATTGCCTCAGAGTCTCAGTGTCTCAGAGACTCAGTGTCTCTGTGTCTGAGTGTCTCCGTGTCTCTGTGTCTCAGTGCCTCAGTGTCTCTGCGTCTCAGTGTCTCAGTGTCACCGTGTCACAGTGTCTCAGCGTCTCAGTGTCTCTGTGTCTCCGTGTCTCAGTGTCTCAGAGTCTCAGTGTCTCAGAGTCTCATTGCCTCAGAGTCTCAGTGTCTCAGAGACTCAGTGTCTCTGTGTCTGAGAGTCTCCGTGTCTCTGTGTCTCAGTGTCTCAGTGTCTCTGCGTCTCAGTGTCTCAGTGTCACAGTGTCACAGTGTCTCAGAGTCTCAGTGTCTCTGTGTCTCCGTGTCTCAGTGTCTCAGAGTCTCAGTGTCTCTGTGTCTCAGTGTATCAGTGTCTCTGTGTCTCAGAGTCTCAGTGTCTTTGTGTCTCAGTGTCTCAGTCTCTCAGAGTCTCAGTGTCTCTGTGCCTCCGTGTCTAAGTGTCTCAGTGTCTCAGAGTCACAGTGTCTCAGTGACTCTGTGTCTCAGTGTCTCAGTGTCTCAGAGTCTCAGTGTCTCTGTGTCTCTCTGTCTTGGTGTCTCTGTGTCTCAGGGTCTCTTTGTCTCAGTGTCTCAGTGTCTCAGAGTCTCAGTGTCTCAGAGTCTCAGTGTCTCATTGCCTCAGAGTCTCAGTGTCTCAGAGACTCAGTGTCTCTGTGTCTGAGTGTCTCCGTGTCTCTGTGTCTCAGTGTCTCTGCGTCTCAGTGTCTCAGTGTCACAGTGTCACAGTGTCTCAGAGTCTCAGTGTCTCTGTGTCTCCGTGTCTCAGTGACTCAGAGTCTCAGTGTCTCAGTGTCTCAGAGTCTCAGTGTCTCAGAATCTCAGTGTCTCAGTTTCTCAGAGTCTCAGAGTCTCTGTGTCTCTGTGTCTCATTGTCTCAGAGTCTCAGAGTCTCAGTGTCTCAGTGTCTCTGTGTCTCTGTGTCTCAGTGTCTCAGAGTCTCAGAGCCTCAATGTCTGAGTGTCTCCGTGTCTCAGTGTCTCCGTGTCTCAGAGTCTCAGTGTCTCTGTGTCTCAATGTCTCAGTGTCTCAGAGTCACAGTGTCTCAGTGACTCGGTGTCTCAGTGTCTCTGAGTCTCAGTGTCTCTGAGTCTCAGTGTCTCAGTGTCTCAGAGTCTCAGTGTCTCAGTGTCTCTGTGTTTCAGTGTCTCAGAGTCTCAGTGTCTCTTTGTCTCCGTGTCTCAGTGCCTCAGAGTCTCAGTGTCTCAGATTCTCTGTGTCTCAGTGTCTCAGTGTCTCACCGTCTCAGTGTCTCAGTGACTCTGTGTCTCTGTGTCTCAGTGTCTCCGTGTCACCGTTTCTCAGAGTCTCAGTGTCTCTCAGTCTCAGTGTCTCTGTGCCTCTGCGTCTCAGTGTCTCAGTGTCACAGTGTCACAGTGTCTCAGCGTCTCAGTGTCTCTGTGTCTCCGTGTCTCAGTGTCTCAGAGTCTCAGTGTCTCAGAATCTCATTGCCTCAGAGTCTCAGTGTCTCAGAGACTCAGTGTCTCTGTGTCTGAGTGTCTCCGTGTCTCTGTGTCTCAGTGTCTCAGTGTCTCTGCGTCTCAGTGTCTCAGTGTCACAGTGTCACAGTGTCTCAGCATCTCAGTGTCTCTGTGTCTCCGTGTCTCAGTGTCTCAGAGTCTCAGTGTCTCAGAGTCTCATTGCCTCAGAGTCTCAGAGTCTCAGTGTCTCAGAGACTCAGTGTCTCTGTGTCTGAGTGTCTCCGTGTCTCTGTGTCTCAGTGTCTCTGCGTCTCAGTGTCTCAGTGTCACAGTGTCACAGTGTCTCAGAGTCTCAGTGTCTCTGTGTCTCCGTGTCTCAGTGACTCAGAGTCTCAGTGTCTCTGTGTCTCAGTGTTTCAGTGTCTCTGTGTCTCAGAGTCTCAGTGTCTTTGTGTCTCAGTGTCTCAGTGTCTCAGTCTCTCAGAGTCTCAGTGTCTCTGTGTCTCCGTGTCTAAGAGTCTCAGTGTCTCAGAGTCACAGTGTCTCAGTGACTCTGTGTCTCAGTGTCTCAGTGTCTCAGAGTCTCAGTGTCTCTGTGTCTCTCTGTCTTGGTGTCTCTGTGTCTCAGGGTCTCTTTGTCTCAGTGTCTCAGTGTCTCAGAGTCTCAGTGTCTCAGTGTCTCCGTGTCTCAGAGTCTCAGTGTCTCAGAGTCTGAGTGTCTCAGTGTTTCTGTGTCTCAATGTCTTAGAGTCTCAGAGTCTCAGTGTCTCAGTGTATCTGTGTCTCAGTGTCTCAGAGTCTCACTGGGTCTGTGTCTCCGTTTCTCAGTGTCTCAGTGTCTCTGTGTCTCTGTGTCTCAGTGTCTCAGTGTCTGTGCGTCTCAGAGTCTCAGTGTCTCTGTGTCTCACTGTCACAGAGTCTCAGAGTCTCTGTGTCTCAGTGTCTCAGTGTCTCAGAGTCTCAGTGTCTCTGTGTCTCAGTGTGTCAGTTTCTCAGAGTCTCACTGTCTCTCTGTCTCAGAGTCTCAGTGTCTCAGTGTCTCTGTGTTTCCGTGTCTCAGTGTCTCAGAGTCTCAGTGTCTCTGTGTCTCAGTGTCTTTGTGTCTCCGTGTCTCAGTGTCTCAGAGTCTCAGTGTGTCAGTGTCTCAGTGTCTCAGAGTCTCAGTGCCTCTGTGCCTCTGTGTCTCAGTGTCTTAGTGTGTCTGTGTCTCCGTGTCTCAGTGTCTCAGAGTCTCAGTGTCTCTCTGTCTCAGTGTCTCAGTGTCTCAGAGTCTCAGTGTCTCTGTGTCTCAGTGTCTCTGTGTCTCAGTGTCTCAGAGTCTCAGTGTCTCTGTGCCTCTGTGTCTCAGTGTCTTAGTGTCTCCGTGTCTCCGTGTCTCAGTGTCTCAGTGTCTCAGTGTCTCAGAGTCTCAGTTTCTCAGTGTCTCAGTGTCTTAGTGTCTCTGTGTCTCCGTGTCTCAGTGTCTCAGTGTCTCAGAGTCTCAGAGTCTCAGTGTCTCAGTGTCTCCGTGTCTCAGAGTCTCAGAGTCTCAGTGTCTCAGTGTCTCAGAGTCTCAGTGTCTCAGTGTCTCCATGTCTCAGAGTCTCAGTGTCTCTGTGTCTCCATGTCTCAGTGTCTCAGAGTCACAGTGTCTCAGTGACTCTGTGTCTCAGTGTCTCTGAGTCTCAGTGTCTCAGGCTCTCAGTGTCTCAGTGTCTCAGTGTCTTAGTGTCTCAGAGTCTCAGTGTCTCAGTGTCTCTGTGTCTCAGTGTCTCTGTGTCTCAGTGTCTCAGAGTCTCAGAGTCTCAGTATCTCTGTGTCTCTGTGTCTCAGAGTCTCAGTGTCTCAGTGTCTCAGAGTCTCAGTGTCTCAGAGTCTCAGTGTCTCAGTGTCTCAGAGTCTCAGAGTCTCTGTGTCTCTGTGTCTCAGTGTCTCTGTGTCTCATTGTCTCAGAGTCTCAGAGTCTCAGTGTCTCAGTGTCTCTGTGTCTCTGTGTCTCAGTGTCTCAGAATCTCAGAGCCTCAATGTCTGAGTGTCTCCGTGTCTCAGTGTCTCTGTGTCTCAGAGTCTCAGTGTCTCTGTGTCTCCATGTCTCAGTGTCTCAGAGTCACAGTGTCTCAGTGACTCGGTGTCTCAGTGTCTCAGAGTCTCAGTGTCTCAGTGTCTCTGTGTTTCAGTGTCTCAGAGTCTCAGTGTCTCTGTGTCTCCGTGTCTCAGTGCCTCAGAGTCTCAGTGTCTCAGAGTCTCTGTGTCTCAGTGTCTCAGTGTCTCACCGTCTCAGTGTCTCAGTGACTCTGTGTCTCTGTGTCTCAGTGTCTCCGTGTCACCGTTTCTCAGAGTCTCAGTGTCTCTCAGTCTCAGTGTCTCTGTGCCTCTGCGTCTCAGTGTCTCAGTGTCACAGTATCACAGTGTCTCAGCGTCTCAGTGTCTCTGTGTCTCCGTGTCTCAGTGTCTCAGAGTCTCAGTGTCTCAGAGTCTCATTGCCTCAGAGTCTCAGTGTCTCAGAGACTCAGTGTCTCTGTGTCTGAGTGTCTCCGTGTCTCTGTGTCTCAGTGTCTCTGCGTCTCAGTGTCTCAGTTTCACAGTGTCACAGTGTCTCAGCATCTCAGTGTCTCTGTGTCTCCGTGTCTCAGTGTCTCAGAGTCTCAGTGTCTCATTGCCTCAGAGTCTCAGTGTCTCAGAGACTCAGTGTCTCTGTGTCTGAGTGTCTCCGTGTCTCTGTGTCTCAGTGTCTCTGCGTCTCAGTGTCTCAGTGTCACAGTGTCACAGTGTCTCATTGCCTCAGAGTCTCAGTGTCTCAGAGACTCAGTGTCTCAGTGTCTCAGAGTCTCAGTGTCTCTGTGTCTCCGTGTCTCAGTGACTCAGAGTCTCAGTGTCTCAGTGTCTCAGAGTCTCAGTGTCTCAGAGTCTCAGTGTCTCAGTTTCTCAGAGTCTCAGAGTCTCTGTGTCTCTGTGTCTCAGTGTCTCTGTGTCTCTGTGTCTCATTGTCTCAGAGTCTCAGTGTCTCAGTGTCTCTGTGTCTCTGTGTCTCAGTGTCTCAGAGTCTCAGAGCCTCAATGTCTGAGTGTCTCCGTGTCTCAGTGTCTCCGTGTCTCAGAGTCTCAGTGTCTCTGTGTCTCAATGTCTCAGTGTCTCAGAGTCACAGTGTCTCAGTGACTCGGTGTCTCAGTGTCTCTGAGTCTCAGTGTCTCTGAGTCTCAGTGTCTCAGTGTCTCAGAGTCTCAGTGTCTCAGTGTCTCTGTGTTTCAGTGTCTCAGAGTCTCAGTGTCTCTTTGTCTCCGTGTCTCAGTGCCTCAGAGTCTCAGTGTCTCAGATTCTCTGTGTCTCAGTGTCTCAGTGTCTCACCGTCTCAGTGTCTCAGTGACTCTGTGTCTCTGTGTCTCAGTGTCTCCGTGTCACCGTTTCTCAGAGTCTCAGTGTCTCTCAGTCTCAGTGTCTCTGTGCCTCTGCGTCTCAGTGTCTCAGTGTCACAGTGTCACAGTGTCTCAGCGTCTCAGTGTCTCTGTGTCTCCGTGTCTCAGGTTCTCAGAGTCTCAGTGTCTCAGAATCTCATTGCCTCAGAGTCTCAGTGTCTCAGAGACTCAGTGTCTCTGTGTCTGAGTGTCTCCGTGTCTCTGTGTCTCAGTGTCTCAGTGTCTCTGCGTCTCAGTGTCTCAGTGTCACAGTGTCACAGTGTCTCAGCATCTCAGTGTCTCTGTGTCTCCGTGTCTCAGTGTCTCAGAGTCTCAGTGTCTCAGAGTCTCATTGCCTCAGAGTCTCAGAGTCTCAGTGTCTCAGAGACTCAGTGTCTCTGTGTCTGAGTGTCTCCGTGTCTCTGTGTCTCAGTGTCTCTGCGTCTCAGTGTCTCAGTGTCACAGTGTCACAGTGTCTCAGAGTCTCAGTGTCTCTGTGTCTCCGTGTCTCAGTGACTCAGAGTCTCAGTGTCTCTGTGTCTCAGTGTTTCAGTGTCTCTGTGTCTCAGAGTCTCAGTGTCTTTGTGTCTCAGTGTCTCAGTCTCTCAGCGTCTCAGTGTCTCTGTGTCTCCGTGTCTAAGAGTCTCAGTGTCTCAGAGTCACAGTGTCTCAGTGACTCTGTGTCTCAGTGTCTCAGTGTCTCAGTGTCTCAGAGTCTCAGTGTCTCTGTGTCTCTCTGTCTTTGTGTCTCTTTGTCTCAGGGTCTCTTTGTCTCAGTGTCTCAGTGTCTCAGAGTCTCAGTGTCTCAGTTTCTCCGTGTCTCAGAGTCTCAGTGTCTCAGAGTCTGAGTGTCTCAGTGTTTCTGTGTCTCAATGTCTTAGAGTCTCAGAGTCTCAGTGTCTCAGTGTATCTGTGTCTCAGTGTCTCAGAGTCTCACTGGGTCTGTGTCTCCGTTTCTCAGTGTCTCTGTGTCTCTGTGTCTCTGTGTCTCAGTGTCTCAGTGTCTGTGTGTCTCAGAGTCTCAGTGTCTCTGTGTCTCACTGTCACAGAGTCTCAGAGTCTCTGTGTCTCAGTGTCTCAGAGTCTCAGTGTCTCTGTGTCTCAGTGTGTCAGTTTCTCAGAGTCTCACTGTCTCTCTGTCTCAGAGTCTCAGTGTCTCAGTGTCTCTGTGTCTCCGTGTCTCAGTGTCTCAGAGTCTCAGTGTCTCTGTGTCTCAGTGTCTTTGTGTCTCCGTGTCTCAGTGTCTCAGAGTCTCAGTGTGTCTGTGTCTCAGTGTCTCAGAGTCTCAGAGTCTCAGTGCCTCTGTGCCTCTGTGTCTCAGTGTCTTAGTGTGTCTGTGTCTCCGTGTCTCAGTGTCTCAGAGTCTCAGTGTCTCTCTGTCTCAGTGTCTCAGTGTCTCAGAGTCTCAGTGACTCTGTGTCTCAGTGTCTCTGTGTCTCAGTGTCTCAGTGTCTCTTTCTCTCCGTGTCTCAGTGTCTCAGAGTCTCAGTGTTTCTGTGTCTCAGTGTCTCAGAGTCTCAGTGTCTCTCTGCCTCTGTGTCTCAGTGTCTTAGTGTCTCTGTGTCTCCGTGTCTCAGTGTCTCAGAGTCTCAGTGTCTCTGTGTCTCAGTATCTCAGTGTGTCAGTGTCTCAGAGTCTCAGTGTGTCTGTGTCTCCGTGTCTCAGTGTCTCAGTGTCTCTCTGTCTCAGTGTCTCATTGTCTCAGATTCTCTGTGTCTCTGTGTCTCAGTGTCTCAGTGACTGTGTGTCTCAGTGTCTCCGTGTCTCAGTTTCTCTGTGTCTCAGTGTCTCTGCGTCTCAGTGACTCAGTGTCACAGCGTCACAGTGTCTCAGAGTCTCAGTGTCTCTGTGTTTCCGTGTCTCAGTGTCTCAGAGTCACAGTGTCTCTGTGTCTCAGTGTCTCAGAGTCTCAGTGTCTCTGTGTCTCTGTGTGTTGGTGTCTCTGTGTCTCAGGGTCTCTTTGTCTCAGTGTCTCAGTGTCTCAGTGCCTCAGTGACTACGAGTCTCTGTGTCTCAGTGTCTCAGTGTCTCAGTGACTCTGTGTCTCAGTGTCTCAGTGTCTCAGAGTCTCCGTGTCTCAGAGTCTCAGAGTCTCAGTGTCTCAGTGTCTCAGAGTCTCAGTGTCTCAGTGTCTCAGTGTCTCCATGTCTCAGAGTCTCAGTGTCTCTGTGTCTCCATGTCTCAGTGTCTCAGAGTCACAGTGTCTCAGTGACTCTGTGTCTCAGTGTCTCTGAGTCTCAGTGTCTCAGGCTCTCAGTGTCTCAGTGTCTCAGTGTCTTAGTGTCTCAGAGTCTCAGTGTCTCAGTGTCTCTGTGTCTCAGTGTCTCTGTGTCTCAGTGTCTCAGACTCTCAGAGTCTCAGTATCTCTGTGTCTCTGTGTCTCAGAGTCTCAGTGTCTCAGAGTCTCAGTGTCTCAGAGTCTCAGTGTCTCAGTGTCTCAGAGTCTCAGAGTCTCTGTGTCTCTGTGTCTCAGTGTCTCTGTGTCTCATTGTCTCAGAGTCTCAGAGTCTCAGTGTCTCAGTGTCTCTGTGTCTCTGTGTCTCAGTGTCTCAGAATCTCAGAGCCTCAATGTCTGAGTGTCTCCGTGTCTCAGTGTCTCTGTGTCTCAGAGTCTCAGTGTCTCTGTGTCTCCATGTCTCAGTGTCTCAGAGTCACAGTGTCTCAGTGACTCGGTGTCTCTGTGCCTCTGCGTCTCAGTGTCTCAGTGTCACAGTGTCACAGTGTCTCAGCGTCTCAGTGTCTCTGTGTCTCCGTGTCTCAGTGTCTCAGAGTCTCAGTGTCTCAGAGTCTCATTGCCTCAGAGTCTCAGTGTCTCAGAGACTCAGTGTCTCTGTGTCTGAGTGTCTCCGTGTCTCTGTGTCTCAGTGTCTCTGCGTCTCAGTGTCTCAGTGTCACAGTGTCACAGTGTCTCAGCATCTCAGTGTCTCTGTGTCTCCGTGTCTCAGTGTCTCAGAGTCTCAGTGTCTCATTGCCTCAGAGTCTCAGTGTCTCAGAGACTCAGTGTCTCTGTGTCTGAGTGTCTCCGTGTCTCTGTGTCTCAGTGTCTCTGCGTCTCAGTGTCTCAGTGTCACAGTGTCACAGTGTCTCATTGCCTCAGAGTCTCAGTGTCTCAGAGACTCAGTGTCTCAGTGTCTCAGAGTCTCAGTGTCTCTGTGTCTCCGTGTCTCAGTGACTCAGAGTCTCAGTGTCTCAGTGTCTCAGAGTCTCAGTGTCTCAGAGTCTCAGTGTCTCAGTTTCTCAGAGTCTCAGAGTCTCTGTGTCTCTGTGTCTCAGTGTCTCTGTGTCTCTGTGTCTCATTGTCTCAGAGTCTCAGTGTCTCAGTGTCTCTGTGTCTCTGTGTCTCAGTGTCTCAGAGTCTCAGAGCCTCAATGTCTGAGTGTCTCCGTGTCTCAGTGTCTCCGTGTCTCAGAGTCTCAGTGTCTCTGTGTCTCAATGTCTCAGTGTCTCAGAGTCACAGTGTCTCAGTGACTCGGTGTCTCAGTGTCTCTGAGTCTCAGTGTCTCTGAGTCTCAGTGTCTCAGTGTCTCAGAGTCTCAGTGTCTCAGTGTCTCTGTGTTTCAGTGTCTCAGAGTCTCAGTGTCTCTTTGTCTCCGTGTCTCAGTGCCTCAGAGTCTCAGTGTCTCAGATTCTCTGTGTCTCAGTGTCTCAGTGTCTCACCGTCTCAGTGTCTCAGTGACTCTGTGTCTCTGTGTCTCAGTGTCTCCGTGTCACCGTTTCTCAGAGTCTCAGTGTCTCTCAGTCTCAGTGTCTCTGTGCCTCTGCGTCTCAGTGTCTCAGTGTCACAGTGTCACAGTGTCTCAGCGTCTCAGTGTCTCTGTGTCTCCGTGTCTCAGTGTCTCAGAGTCTCAGTGTCTCAGAATCTCATTGCCTCAGAGTCTCAGTGTCTCAGAGACTCAGTGTCTCTGTGTCTGAGTGTCTCCGTGTCTCAGTGTCTCAGTGTCTCTGCGTCTCAGTGTCTCAGTGTCACAGTGTCACAGTGTCTCAGCATCTCAGTGTCTCTGTGTCTCCGTGTCTCAGTGTCTCAGAGTCTCAGTGTCTCAGAGTCTCATTGCCTCAGAGTCTCAGAGTCTCAGTGTCTCAGAGACTCAGTGTCTCTGTGTCTGAGTGTCTCCGTGTCTCTGTGTCTCAGTGTCTCTGCGTCTCAGTGTCTCAGTGTCACAGTGTCACAGTGTCTCAGAGTCTCAGTGTCTCTGTGTCTCCGTGTCTCAGTGACTCAGAGTCTCAGTGTCTCTGTGTCTCAGTGTCTCTGTGTCTCAGAGTCTCAGTGTCTTTGTGTCTCAGTGTCTCAGTCTCTCAGCGTCTCAGTGTCTCTGTGTCTCCGTGTCTAAGAGTCTCAGTGTCTCAGAGTCACAGTGTCTCAGTGGCTCTGTGTCTCAGTGTCTCAGTGTCTCAGTGTCTCAGAGTCTCAGTGTCTCTGTGTCTCTCTGTCTTTGTGTCTCTTTGTCTCAGGGTCTCTTTGTCTCAGTGTCTCAGTGTCTCAGAGTCTCAGTGTCTCAGTGTCTCCGTGTCTCAGAGTCTCAGTGTCTCAGAGTCTGAGTGTCTCAGTGTTTCTGTGTCTCAATGTCTTAGAGTCTCAGAGTCTCAGTGTCTCAGTGTATCTGTGTCTCAGTGTCTCAGAGTCTCACTGGGTCTGTGTCTCCGTTTCTCAGTGTCTCTGTGTCTCTGTGTCTCTGTGTCTCAGTGTCTCAGTGTCTGTGTGTCTCAGAGTCTCAGTGTCTCTGTGTCTCACTGTCACAGAGTCTCAGAGTCTCTGTGTCTCAGTGTCTCAGAGTCTCAGTGTCTCTGTGTCTCAGTGTGTCAGTTTCTCAGAGTCTCACTGTCTCTCTGTCTCAGAGTCTCAGTGTCTCAGTGTCTCTGTGTCTCCGTGTCTCAGTGTCTCAGAGTCTCAGTGTCTCTGTGTCTCCGTGTCTTTGTGTCTCCGTGTCTCAGTGTCTCAGAGTCTCAGTGTGTCTGTGTCTCAGTGTCTCAGAGTCTCAGAGTCTCAGTGCCTCTGTGCCTCTGTGTCTCAGTGTCTTAGTGTGTCTGTGTCTCCGTGTCTCAGTGTCTCAGAGTCTCAGTGTCTCTCTGTCTCAGTGTCTCAGTGTCTCAGAGTCTCAGTGACTCTGTGTCTCAGTGTCTCTGTGTCTCAGTGTCTCAGTGTCTCTGTCTCTCCGTGTCTCAGTGTCTCAGAGTCTCAGTGTTTCTGTGTCTCAGTGTCTCAGAGTCTCAGTGTCTCTCTGCCTCTGTGTCTCAGTGTCTTAGTGTCTCTGTGTCTCCGTGTCTCAGTGTCTCAGAGTCTCAGTGTCTCTGTGTCTCAGTATCTCAGTGTGTCAGTGTCTCAGAGTCTCAGTGTGTCTGTGTCTCCGTGTCTCAGTGTCTCAGTGTCTCTCTGTCTCAGTGTCTCATTGTCTCAGATTCTCTGTGTCTCTGTGTCTCAGTGTCTCAGTGACTGTGTGTCTCAGTGTCTCCGTGTCTCAGTTTCTCTGTGTCTCAGTGTCTCTGCGTCTCAGTGACTCAGTGTCACAGCGTCACAGTGTCTCAGAGTCTCAGTGTCTCTGTGTTTCCGTGTCTCAGTGTCTCAGAGTCACAGTGTCTCTGTGTCTCAGTGTCTCAGAGTCTCAGTGTCTCTGTGTCTCTGTGTGTTGGTGTCTCTGTGTCTCAGGGTCTCTTTGTCTCAGTGTCTCAGTGTCTCAGAGTCTCAGTGTCTCAGTGTCTCAGTGCCTCAGTGACTACGAGTCTCTGTGTCTCAGTGTCTCAGTGTCTCAGTGTCTCAGTGACTCTGTGTCTCAGTGTCTCAGTGTCTCAGAGTCTCCGTGTCTCAGAGTCTCAGAGTCTCAGTAACTCAGTGTCTCAGAGTCTCAGTGTCTCAGTGTCTCCATGTCTCAGAGTCTCAGTGTCTCTGTGTCTCCATGTCTCAGTGTCTCAGAGTCACAGTGTCTCAGTGACTCTGTGTCTCAGTGTCTCTGAGTCTCAGTGTCTCAGGCTCTCAGTGTCTCAGTGTCTCAGTGTCTTAGTGTCTCAGAGTCTCAGTGTCTCAGTGTCTCTGTGTCTCAGTGTCTCTGTGTCTCAGTGTCTCAGAGTCTCAGAGTCTCAGTATCTCTGTGTCTCTGTGTCTCAGAGTCTCAGTGTCTCAGTGTCTCAGAGTCTCAGTGTCTCAGAGTCTCAGTGTCTCAGTGTCTCAGAGTCTCAGAGTCTCTGTGTCTCTGTGTCTCAGTGTCTCTGTGTCTCATTGTCTCAGAGTCTCAGAGTCTCAGTGTCTCAGTGTCTCTGTGTCTCTGTGTCTCAGTGTCTCAGAATCTCAGAGCCTCAATGTCTGAGTGTCTCCGTGTCTCAGTGTCTCTGTGTCTCAGAGTCTCAGTGTCTCTGTGTCTCCATGTCTCAGTGTCTCAGAGTCACAGTGTCTCAGTGACTCGGTGTCTCAGTGTCTCAGAGTCTCAGTGTCTCAGTGTCTCTGTGTTTCAGTGTCTCAGAGTCTCAGTGTCTCTGTGTCTCCGTGTCTCAGTGCCTCAGAGTCTCAGTGTCTCAGAGTCTCTGTGTCTCAGTGTCTCAGTGTCTCACCGTCTCAGTGTCTCAGTGACTCTGTGTCTCTGTGTCTCAGTGTCTCCGTGTCACCGTTTCTCAGAGTCTCAGTGTCTCTCAGTCTCAGTGTCTCTGTGCCTCTGCGTCTCAGTGTCTCAGTGTCACAGTATCACAGTGTCTCAGCGTCTCAGTGTCTCTGTGTCTCCGTGTCTCAGTGTCTCAGAGTCTCAGTGTCTCAGAGTCTCATTGCCTCAGAGTCTCAGTGTCTCAGAGACTCAGTGTCTCTGTGTCTGAGTGTCTCCGTGTCTCTGTGTCTCAGTGTCTCTGCGTCTCAGTGTCTCAGTGTCACAGTGTCACAGTGTCTCAGCATCTCAGTGTCTCTGTGTCTCCGTGTCTCAGTGTCTCAGAGTCTCAGTGTCTCATTGCCTCAGAGTCTCAGTGTCTCAGAGACTCAGTGTCTCTGTGTCTGAGTGTCTCCGTGTCTCTGTGTCTCAGTGTCTCTGCGTCTCAGTGTCTCAGTGTCACAGTGTCACAGTGTCTCATTGCCTCAGAGTCTCAGTGTCTCAGAGACTCAGTGTCTCAGTGTCTCAGAGTCTCAGTGTCTCTGTGTCTCCGTGTCTCAGTGACTCAGAGTCTCAGTGTCTCAGTGTCTCAGAGTCTCAGTGTCTCAGAGTCTCAGTGTCTCAGTTTCTCAGAGTCTCAGAGTCTCTGTGTCTCTGTGTCTCAGTGTCTCTGTGTCTCTGTGTCTCATTGTCTCAGAGTCTCAGTGTCTCAGTGTCTCTGTGTCTCTGTGTCTCAGTGTCTCAGAGTCTCAGAGCCTCAATGTCTGAGTGTCTCCGTGTCTCAGTGTCTCCGTGTCTCAGAGTCTCAGTGTCTCTGTGTCTCAATGTCTCAGTGTCTCAGAGTCACAGTGTCTCAGTGACTCGGTGTCTCAGTGTCTCTGAGTCTCAGTGTCTCTGAGTCTCAGTGTCTCAGTGTCTCAGAGTCTCAGTGTCTCAGTGTCTCTGTGTTTCAGTGTCTCAGAGTCTCAGTGTCTCTTTGTCTCCGTGTCTCAGTGCCTCAGAGTCTCAGTGTCTCAGATTCTCTGTGTCTCAGTGTCTCAGTGTCTCACCGTCTCAGTGTCTCAGTGACTCTGTGTCTCTGTGTCTCAGTGTCTCCGTGTCACCGTTTCTCAGAGTCTCAGTGTCTCTCAGTCTCAGTGTCTCTGTGCCTCTGCGTCTCAGTGTCTCAGTGTCACAGTGTCACAGTGTCTCAGCGTCTCAGTGTCTCTGTGTCTCCGTGTCTCAGTGTCTCAGAGTCACAGTGTCTCAGTGACTCGGTGTCTCAGTGTCTCAGAGTCTCAGTGTCTCAGTGTCTCTGTGTTTCAGTGTCTCAGAGTCTCAGTGTCTCTGTGTCTCCGTGTCTCAGTGCCTCAGAGTCTCAGTGTCTCAGAGTCTCTGTGTCTCAGTGTCTCAGTGTCTCACCGTCTCAGTGTCTCAGTGACTCTGTGTCTCTGTGTCTCAGTGTCTCCGTGTCACCGTTTCTCAGAGTCTCAGTGTCTCTCAGTCTCAGTGTCTCTGTGCCTCTGCGTCTCAGTGTCTCAGTGTCACAGTGTCACAGTGTCTCAGCGTCTCAGTGTCTCTGTGTCTCCGTGTCTCAGTGTCTCAGAGTCTCAGTGTCTCAGAGTCTCATTGCCTCAGAGTCTCAGTGTCTCAGAGACTCAGTGTCTCTGTGTCTCAGTGTCTCAGTGTCTCTGTGTCTCCGTGTCTCAGTGTCTCAGAGTCTCAGTGTCTCAGTGTCTCAGTGTCTCAGAGTCTCAGTGTCTCTCTGCCTCTGTGTCTCAGTGTCTTAGTGTCTCTGTGTCTCCGTGTCTCAGTGTCTCAGAGTCTCAGTGTGTCTGTGTCTCCGTGTCTCAGTGTCTCAGTGTCTCTCTGTCTCAGTGCCTCATTGTCTCAGAGTCTCTGTGTCTCTGTGTCTCAGTGTCTCAGTGACTGTGTATCTCAGTGTCTCAGAGTCTCAGTGTCTCTGTGTCTCAGTGTCTCCATGTCTCAGTGTCTCAGAGTCTCAGTGTCTCTGTGTCTCCGTGTCTCAGTTTCTCTGTGTCTCAGTGTCTCTGCGTCTCAGTGTCTCAGTGTCTCTGAGTCTCTGTGTCTCAGTGTCTCAGAGTCTCATTGTCTCTCTGTCTCAGTGTCTCAGTGTCTCTGTGTCTCAGTGTCTAAGAGTCTCAGTGTCTCAGAGTCTCAGTGTCTCAGAGTCTCAGAGTCTCCGTGCCTCAGTGTCTGTGTGTCTCAGTGTCTCTGTGTCTCAGAGTCTTAGAGTCTCAGTGTCTCTGTGTCTCAGTGTCCCAGTGTCTCAGAGTCTCATTGTCTCAGTGTCTCTGTGTCTCGGTGTCTCTGTCTCTCAGTGTCTCAGGGTCTCACAGTCTCAGTGTCTCTGTGTCTCAGTGTCTCTGTTTCTCAGACTCTCTGTGTCTCTGTGTCTTTGTGTCTCAGTGTCTCAGAGTCTCAGTGTCTCAGTGTCTCAGATTCTCAGTGTCTCAGTGTCTCAGAGTCTCAGTGTCTCAGTGTCTCAGTGTCTCCGTGTCTCAGAGTCTCAGTGTCTCTGTGTCTCCATGTCTCAATGTCTCAGAGTCACAGTGTCTCAGTGACTCTGTGTCTCAGTGTCTCAGAGTCTCAGAGTCTCAGTGTCTCAGTGTCTCAGTGTCTCAGTGTCTCAGTGTCTCAGAGTCACAGTGTCTCAGTGACTCTGTGTCTCAGTGTCTCTGAGTCTCAGTGTCTCAGACTCTCAGTGTCTCAGTGTCTCAGTGTCTTAGTGTCTCAGAGTTTCAGTGTCTCAGTGTCTCTGTGTCTCAGTGTCTCAGTGTCTCAGAGTCTCAGAGTCTCAGTATCTCTGTGTCTCTGTGTCTCAGAGTCTCAGTGTCTCAGTGTCTCAGAGTCTCAGTGTCTCAGTGTCTCAGAGTCTCAGAGTCACAGTGTCTCAGTGTCTCTGTGTCTCTGTGTCTCAGTGTGTCAGAGTCTCAGTGTCTCTGTGTCTCCATGTCTCAGTGTCTCAGAGTCACAGTGTCTCAGTGACTCTGTGTCTCAGTGTCTCTGAGTCTCAGTGTCTCAGACTCTCAGTGTCTCAGTGTCTCAGTCTCTCAGTGTCTCAGTGTCTCAGTCTCTCAGAGTCTCAGTGTCTCTGTGCCTCCGTGTCTAAGTGTCTCAGTGTCTCAGAGTCACAGTGTCTCAGTGACTCTGTGTCTCAGTGTCTCAGTGTCTCAGAGTCTCAGTGTCTCTGTGTCTCTCTGTCTTGGTGTCTCTGTGTCTCAGGGTCTCTTTGTCTCAGTGTCTCAGTGTCTCAGAGTCTCAGTGTCTCAGTGTCTCAGTGTCTCAGAGTCTCAGTGACACTGTGTCTCTGTGTCTCAGTGTCTAAGAGTCTCAGTGACTCTGTGTCTCAGTGTCTCAGTGTCTCTGTCTCTCCGTGTCTCAGTGTCTCAGAGTCTCAGTGTCTCCGTGTCTAAGTGTCTCAGTGTCTCAGAGTCACAGTGCCTCTGTCTCTCCGTGTCTCAGTGTCTCAGTGTCTCAGAGTCGCAATGTCTCAGTGTCTCAGTATTTCAGAGTCTCAGTGTCTCTGTGTTTCAATGTCTTAGAGTCTCAGAGTCTCAGTGTCTCAGTGTATCTGTGTCTCAGTGTCTCAGAGTCTCAGTGTGTCTGTGTCTCCGTGTCTCAGTGTCTCAGTGTCTCTGTGTCTCAGTGTCTCTGTGTCTCAGTGTCTCAGTGTCTCAGTGTCTCAGAGTCTCAGTGTCTCAGTGTCTCACTGTCTCAGAGTCTCAGAGTCGCTGTGTCTCATTGTCTCAGAGTCTCAGTGTCTCTGTGTCTCAGTGTCTCAGTTTCTCAGAGTCTCACTGTCTCTGTGTCTCAGAGTCTCAGTGTCTCAGTGTCTCTGTGTCTCCGAGTCTCAGTGTCTCTGTGTCTCAGTGTCTCTGTGTCTCCGTGTCTCAGTGTCTCAGAGTCTCAGTGTGTCTGTGTCTCAGTGTCTCAGAGTCTCTGTGTCTCTGTGCCTCTGTGTCTCAGTGTCTTAGTGTCTCTGTGTCTCCGTGTCTCAGTGTCTCAGTGTCTCAGAGTCTCAGTTTCTCAGTGTCTCAGAGTCTCTGTGTCTCTGTGTCTCAGTGCCTATGTGTCTCAGTGTCTCAGTGACTCCGTGTCTCTGTGTCTCAGTGTCTCAGAGTCTGAGTGTCTGTGTGTCTCTGTGTCTCCGTGTCTCGGTGCCACTGTGTCTCAGTGTCTCTGTGTCTCAGTGTCTCTGTTTCTCAGAGTTTCAGTGTTTCTGTTTCTCCGTGTCTCAGTTTCTCAGAGTCTCAGTGTCTCAGTGTCTCAGTGTCTCCGTGTCTCAGAGTCTCAGTGTCTCTGTGTCTCAGTGTCTCAGAGTCTGAGTGTCTCAGTGTTTCTGTGTCTCAATGTCTTAGAGTCTCAGAGTCTCAGTGTCTCAGTGTATCTGTGTCTCAGTGTCTCAGAGTCTCAGTGGGTCTGTGTCTCCGTGTCTCAGTGTCTCTGTGTCTCAGTGTCTCTGTGTCTCAGTGTCTCAGTGTCTGTGTGTCTCAGAGTCTCAGTGTCTCTGCGTCTCACTGTCACAGAGTCTCAGAGTCTCTGTGTCTCCGTGTCTCAGTGTCTCAGAGTCTCAGTGTCTCTGTGTCTCAGTGTCTCTGTGTCTCCGTGTCTGAGTGTCTCAGAGTCTCAGTGTGTCTGTGTCTCAGAGTCTCAGAGTCTCAGTGCCTCTGTGCCTCTGTGTCTCAGTGTCTTAGTGTGTCTGTGTCTCCGTGTCTCAGTGTCTCAGCGTCTCAGTGTCTCTCTGTCTCAGTGTCTCAGTGTCTCAGAGTCTCAGTGTCTCTGTGTCTCAGTGTCTCCGTGTCTCAGTGTCTCAGTGTCTCTGTGTCTCCGTGTCTCAGTGTCTCAGAGTCTCAGTGTCTCAGTGTCTCAGTGTCTCAGAGTCTCAGTGTCTCTCTGCCTCTGTGTCTCAGTGTCTTAGTGTCTCTGTGTCTCCGTGTCTCAGTGTCTCAGAGTCTCAGTGTGTCTGTGTCTCCGTGTCTCAGTGTCTCAGTGTCTCTCTGTCTCAGTGCCTCATTGTCTCAGAGTCTCTGTGTCTCTGTGTCTCAGTGTCTCAGTGACTGTGTATCTCAGTGTCTCAGAGTCTCAGTGTCTCTGTGTCTCAGTGTCTCCATGTCTCAGTGTCTCAGAGTCTCAGTGTCTCTGTGTCTCCGTGTCTCAGTTTCTCTGTGTCTCAGTGTCTCTGCGTCTCAGTGTCTCAGTGTCTCTGAGTCTCTGTGTCTCAGTGTCTCAGAGTCTCAGTGTCTCTCTGTCTCAGTGTCTCAGTGTCTCTGTGTCTCAGTGTCTAAGAGTCTCAGTGTCTCAGAGTCTCAGTGTCTCAGAGTCTCAGTGTCTCAGAGTCTCAGAGTCTCCGTGCCTCAGTGTCTGTGTGTCTCAGTGTCTCTGTGTCTCAGAGTCTTAGAGTCTCAGTGTCTCTGTGTCTCAGTGTCCCAGTGTCTCAGAGTCTCATTGTCTCAGTGTCTCTGTGTCTCGGTGTCTCTGTCTCTCAGTGTCTCAGGGTCTCACAGTCTCAGTGTCTCTGTGTCTCAGTGTCTCTGTTTCTCAGACTCTCTGTGTCTCTGTGTCTTTGTGTCTCAGTGTCTCAGAGTCTCAGTGTCTCAGTGTCTCAGAGTCTCAGTGTCTCAGTGTCTCAGAGTCTCAGTGTCTCAGTGTCTCAGTGTCTCCGTGTCTCAGAGTCTCAGTGTCTCTGTGTCTCCATGTCTCAGTGTCTCAGAGTCACAGTGTCTCAGTGACTCTGTGTCTCAGTGTCTCAGAGTCTCAGAGTCTCAGTGTCTCAGTGACTCAGTGTCTCCGTGTCTCAGAGTCTCAGAGTCTCAGTGTCTCAGAGGTCTCAGTGTCTCAGTGTCTCAGTGTCTCAGTGTCTCAGAGTCACAGTGTCTCAGTGACTCTGTGTCTCAGTGTCTCTGAGTCTCAGTGTCTCAGACTCTCAGTGTCTCAGTGTCTCAGTGTCTCAGTGTCTTAGTGTCTCAGAGTTTCAGTGTCTCAGTGTCTCTGTGTCTCAGTGTCTCAGTGTCTCAGTGTCTCAGAGTCTCAGTGTCTCAGTGTCTCAGAGTCTCAGAGTCACAGTGTCTCAGTGTCTCTGTGTCTCTGTGTCTCAGTGTGTCAGAGTTTCATTGTCTCTGTGTCTCCATGTCTCAGTGTCTCAGAGTCACAGTGTCTCAGTGACTCTGTGTCTCAGTGTCTCTGAGTCTCAGTGTCTCAGACTCTCAGTGTCTCAGTGTCTCAGTCTCTTAGTGTCTCAGAGTCTCAGTGTCTCAGTGTCTCTGTGTCTCAGTGTCTCTGTGTCTCAGTGTCTCAGAGTCTCAGAGTCTCAGTATCTCTGTGTCTCTGTGTCTCAGAGTCTCAGTGTCTCAGAGTCTCAGTGTCTCAGAGTCTCAGTGTCTCAGTGTCTCAGAGTCTTAGAGTCTCTGTGTCTCTGTGTCTCAGTGTCTCTGTGTCTCTGTGTCTCAGTGTCTCAGAGTCTCAGAGTCTCAGTGTCTCAGTGTCTCTGTGTCTCAGTGTCTCAGAGTCTCAGAGCCTCAATGTCTGAGTGTCTCCGTGTCTCAGTGTCTCCGTGTCTCAGAGTCTCAGTGTCTCTGTGTCTCCATGTCTCAGTGTCTCAGCGTCACAGTGTCTCAGTGACTCGGTGTATCAGTGTCTCTGAGTGTCAGTGTCTCTGAGTCTCAGTGTCTCAGTGTCTCAGAGTCTCAGTGTCTCAGTGTCTCTGTGTCTCAGTGTCTCAGAGTCTCAATGTCTCTGTGTCTCTGTGTCTCCGTGTCTCAGTGCTTCAGAGTCTCAGTGTCTCAGAGTCTCTGTGTCTCAGTGTCTCAGTGTCTCACCGTCTCAGTGTCTCAGTGACTCTGTGTCTCTGTGTCTCAGTGTCTCCGTGTCACCGTTTCTCAGAGTCTCAGTGTCTCTCAGTCTCAGTGTCTCTGTGTCTCTGCGTCTCAGTGTCTCAGTGTCGCAGTGTCACAGTGTCTCAGCGTCTCAGTGTCTCTGTGTCTCCGTGTCTCAGTGTCTCAGGGTCTCAGTGTCTCAGAGTCTCATTGCCTCAGAGTCTCAGTGTCTCAGAGACTCAGTGTCTCTGTGTCTGAGTGTCTCCGTGCCTCTGTGTCTCAGTGTCTCAGTGTCTCTGCATCTCAGTGTCTCAGTGTCACAGTGTCTCAGCGTCTCAGTGTCTCTGTGTCTCCGTGTCTCAGTGTCTCAGAGTCTCAGTGTCTCTGTGTCTCAGTGTTTCAGTGTCTCTGTGTCTCCGAGTCTCAGTGTCTTTGTGTCTCAGTGTCTCAGTTTCTCAGTCTCTCAGAGGCTCAGTGTCTCTGTGTCTCCGTGTCTAAGAGTCTCAGTGTCTCAGAGTCACAGTGTCTCAGTGACTCTGTGTCTCAGTGTCTCAGTGTCTCTGTGTCTCTCTGTCTTGGTGTCTCTGTGCCTCAGGGTCTCTTTGTCTCAGTGTCTCAGAGTCTCAGTGTCTCAGTGTCTCCGTGTCTCAGAGTCTCAGTGTCTCAGAGTCTGAGTGTCTCAGTGTTTCTGTGTCTCAATGTCTTAGAGTCTCAGAGTCTCAGTGTCTCAGTGTATCTGTGTCTCAGTGTCTCTGAGTCTCAGTGGGTCTGTGTCTCCGTGTCTCAGTGTCTCTGTGTCTCAGTGTCTCTGTGTCTCTGTGTCTCAGTGTCTCAGTGTCTCTGTGTCTCAGAGTCTCAGTGTCTCTGTGTCTCACTGTCACAGAGTCTCAGAGTCTCTGTGTCTCACTGTCTCAGTGTCTCAGAGTCTCAGTGTCTCTGTGTCTCAGTGTGTCAGTTTCTCATAGTCTCACTGTCTCTCTGTCTCAGTGTCTCTGTGTCTCAGTGTCTCTGTGTCTCCGTGTATCAGTGTCTCAGAGTCTCAGTGTGTCTGTATCTCAGTGTCTCAGAGTCTCAGTGCCTCTGTGCCTCTGTGTCTCAGTGTGTCTGTGTCTCCGTGTCTCAGTGTCTCAGAGTCTCAGTGTCTCTCTGTCTCAGTGTCTCAGTGTCTCAGAGTCTCAATGCCTCTGTGTCTCAGTGTCTCCGTGTCTCAGTGTCTCTGTGTCTCTGTGTCTCAGTGTCTGTGTCTCAGAGTCTCAGTGTCTCTCTGCCTCTGTGTCTCAGTGTCTTAGTGTCTCTGTGTCTCCGTATCTCAGTGTCTCAGAGTCTCAGTGTCTCTGTGTCTCAGTATCTCAGTGTGTCTGTGTCTCCGTGTCTCAGTGTCTCAGTGTCTCTCTGTCTCAGTGTCTCATTGTCTCAGATTCTCTGTGTCTCTGTGTCTCAGTGTCTCAGTGTCTGTGTGTCTCAGTGTCTCCATGTCTCAGTGTCTCAGAGTCTCAGTGTCTCTGTGTCTCCGTGTCTCAGTTTCTCTGTATCTCAGTGTCTCTGCGTCTCAGTGTCTCAGTGTCTCTGAGTCTCTGTGTCTCAGTGTCTCAGAGTCTCAGTGTCTCTCTGTCTCAGTGTCTCAGTGTCTCTGTGTTTCCGTGTCTCAGTGTCTCAGAGTCACAGTGTCTCTGTGTCTCAGTGTCTCAGAGTCTCAGTGTCTCTGTGTCTCTGTGTGTTGGTGTCTCTGTGTCTCAGGGTCTCTTTGTCTCAGTGTCTCAGTGTCTCAGAGTCTCAGTGTCTCAGTGTCTCAGAGTCTCAGTGTCTCTCTGTCTCAGTGTCTCAGTGTCTCAGAGTCTCAGTGTCTCTGTGTCTCAGTGTCTCCGTGTCTCAGTGTCTCTGTGTCTCTGTGTCTCAGTGTCTGTGTCTCAGAGTCTCAGTGTCTCTCTGCCTCTGTGTCTCAGTGTCTTAGTGTCTCTGTGTCTCCGTATCTCAGTGTCTCAGAGTCTCAGTGTCTCTGTGTCTCAGTATCTCAGTGTGTCTGTGTCTCCGTGTCTCAGTGTCTCAGTGTCTCTCTGTCTCAGTGTCTCATTGTCTCAGATTCTCTGTGTCTCTGTGTCTCAGTGTCTCAGTGACTGTGTGTCTCAGTGTCTCCATGTCTCAGTGTCTCAGAGTCTCAGTGTCTCTGTGTCTCCGTGTCTCAGTTTCTCTGTATCTCAGTGTCTCTGCGTCTCAGTGTCTCAGTGTCTCTGAGTCTCTGTGTCTCAGTGTCTCAGAGTCTCAGTGTCTCTCTGTCTCAGTGTCTCAGTGTCTCTGTGTTTCCGTGTCTCAGTGTCTCAGAGTCACAGTGTCTCTGTGTCTCAGTGTCTCAGAGTCTCAGTGTCTCTGTGTCTCTGTGTGTTGGTGTCTCTGTGTCTCAGGGTCTCTTTGTCTCAGTGTCTCAGTGTCTCAGAGTCTCAGTGTCTCAGTGTCTCAGTGCCTCAGTGACTACGAGTCTCTGTGTCTCAGTGTCTCAGTGTCTCAGTGACTCTGTGTCTCAGTGTCTCAGTGTCTCAGAGTCTCAGTCTCTCTGTGTCTCAGTGCCTCTGTGTCTCCGTGTCTCAGTGTCTCAGAGTCTCAGTGTGTCTGTGTCTCAGTGTCCCAGTGTCTCAGAGTCGCAGTGTCTCTGTGTCTCGGTGTCTTAGTGTCTCTGTGTCTCCGTGTCTCAGTGTCTGTGAGTCTCAGTGTCTCAGTGTCTCAGTGTCTCAGAGTCTCAGTGTCTCTCTGTCTCAGTGTCTCAGAGTCTCAGTGTCTCTGTGTCTCAGTGTCTCAGAGACTCAGTGTCTCAGTGTCTCTGTGTCTCAGTGTCTCTGTGTCTCAGTGTCTAAGAGTCTCAGTGTCTCTGTGTCTCAGTGTCTCAGAGTCTCAGTGTCTCTGTGTCTCAATGTCTAAGAGTCTCAGAGTCTAAGTGTCTCAGTGTATCAGTGTCTCCGTGTCTCACTGTCTCAGAGTCTCAGTGTCTCAGTGTCTCTGTGTCTCAGTGTCTCAGAGTCTCAGCGTCCCAGTGTCTCAGTGTCTCAGTGTCTCAGTGTCTTAGTGTCTCAGAGTTTCAGTGTCTCAGTGTCTCTGTGTCTCAGTGTCTCTGTGTCTCAGTGTCTCAGAGTCTCAGAGTCTCAGTATCTCTGTGTCTCTGTGTCTCAGAGTCTCAGTGTCTCAGTGTCTCAGTGTCTCAGTGTCTCAGAGACTCAGAGTCTCAGTGTCTCAGTGTCTCTGTGTCTCTGTGTCTCAGTGTGTCAGAGTCAAAGTGTCTCAGTGTCTCAGAGTCTCAGTGTTTTTGTGTCTCTGTGTGTTGGTGTCTCTGTGTCTCAGGGTCTCTTTGTCTCAGTCTCTCAGTGTCTCAGAGTCTCAGTGTCTCAGTGTCTCAGTGACTCCGTGTCTCTGTGTCTCTGTGTCTCAGTGTCTAAGAGTCTCAGTGTCTCTGTGTCTTAGTGTCTCTGTGTCTCAGTGTCTCAGGGTCTCTTTGTCTCAGTGTCTCAGTGTCTCAGAGTCTCAGTGTCTCAGTGTCTCAGAGTCTCAGTGTCTCTCTGTCTCAGTGTCTCAGTGTCTCAGAGTCTCAGTGTCTCTGTGTCTCAGTGTCTCCGTGTCTCAGTGTCTCTGTGTCTCTGTGTCTCAGTGTCTGTGTCTCAGAGTCTCAGTGTCTCTCTGCCTCTGTGTCTCAGTGTCTTAGTGTCTCTGTGTCTCCGTGTCTCAGTGTCTGTGAGTCTCAGTGTCTCAGTGTCTCAGTGTCTCAGAGTCTCAGTGTGTCTGTGTCTCCGTGTCTCAGTGTCTCTCTGTCTCAGTGTCTCAGAGTCTCAGTGTCTCTGTGTCTCAGTGTCTCAGAGACTCAGTGTCTCAGTGTCTCTGTGTCTCAGTGTCTCTGTGTCTCAGTGTCTAAGAGTCTCAGTGTCTCTGTGTCTCAGTGTCTCAGAGTCTCAGTGTCTCTGTGTCTCAATGTCTAAGAGTCTCAGAGTCTAAGTGTCTCAGTGTATCAGTGTCTCCGTGTCTCACTGTCTCAGAGTCTCAGTGTCTCAGTGTCTCAGTGTCTCAGAGTCTCAGCGTCCCAGTGTCTCAGTGTCTCAGTGTCTCAGTGTCTCAGCGTCTCAATGTCTCTGTGTCTCCGTGTCTCTGTTTCTCAGCGTCTCAGTGTCTCTGTGTCTCAGTGTCTCAGTGTCTCAGTGTCTCTGTGTCTCTGTGTCTCAGTGTGTCAGAGTCAAAGTGTCTCAGTGTCTCAGAGTCTCAGTGTTTTTGTGTCTCTGTGTGTTGGTGTCTCTGTGTCTCAGGGTCTCTTTGTCTCAGTCTCTCAGTGTCTCAGAGTCTCAGTGTCTCAGTGTCTCAGTGACTCCGTGTCTCTGTGTCTCTGTGTCTCAGTGTCTAAGAGTCTCAGTGTCTCTGTGTCTTAGTGTCTCTGTGTCTCAGTGTCTCAGGGTCTCTTTGTCTCAGTGTCTCAGTGTCTCAGAGTCTCAGTGTCTCAGTGTCTCAGAGTCTCAGTGTCTCTCTGTCTCAGTGTCTCAGTGTCTCAGAGTCTCAGTGTCTCTGTGTCTCAGTGTCTCCGTGTCTCAGTGTCTCTGTGTCTCTGTGTCTCAGTGTCTGTGTCTCAGAGTCTCAGTGTCTCTCTGCCTCTGTGTCTCAGTGTCTTAGTGTCTCTGTGTCTCCGTATCTCAGTGTCTCAGAGTCTCAGTGTCTCTGTGTCTCAGTATCTCAGTGTGTCTGTGTCTCCGTGTCTCAGTGTCTCAGTGTCTCTCTGTCTCAGTGTCTCATTGTCTCAGATTCTCTGTGTCTCTGTGTCTCAGTGTCTCAGTGACTGTGTGTCTCAGTGTCTCCATGTCTCAGTGTCTCAGAGTCTCAGTGTCTCTGTGTCTCCGTGTCTCAGTTTCTCTGTATCTCAGTGTCTCTGCGTCTCAGTGTCTCAGTGTCTCTGAGTCTCTGTGTCTCAGTGTCTCAGAGTCTCAGTGTCTCTCTGTCTCAGTGTCTCAGTGTCTCTGTGTTTCCGTGTCTCAGTGTCTCAGAGTCACAGTGTCTCTGTGTCTCAGTGTCTCAGAGTCTCAGTGTCTCTGTGTCTCTGTGTGTTGGTGTCTCTGTGTCTCAGGGTCTCTTTGTCTCAGTGTCTCAGTGTCTCAGAGTCTCAGTGTCTCAGTGTCTCAGTGCGTCAGTGACTACGAGTCTCTGTGTCTCAGTGGCTCAGTGTCTCAGTGACTCTGTGTCTCAGTGTCTCAGTGTCTCAGAGTCTCAGTCTCTCTGTGTCTCAGTGCCTCTGTGTCTCCGTGTCTCAGTGTCTCAGAGTCTCAGTGTGTCTGTGTCTCAGTGTCCCAGTGTCTCAGAGTCTCAGTGTCTCTGTGTCTCGGTGTCTTAGTGTCTCTGTGTCTCCGTGTCTCAGTGTCTGTGAGTCTCAGTGTCTCAGTGTCTCAGTGTCTCAGAGTCTCAGTGTGTCTGTGTCTCCGTGTCTCAGTGTCTCTCTGTCTCAGTGTCTCAGAGTCTCAGTGTCTCTGTGTCTCAGTGTCTCAGAGACTCAGTGTCTCAGTGTCTCTGTGTCTCAGTGTCTCTGTGTCTCAGTGTCTAAGAGTCTCAGTGTCTCTGTGTCTCAGTGTCTCAGAGTCTCAGTGTCTCTGTGTCTCAATGTCTAAGAGTCTCAGAGTCTAAGTGTCTCAGTGTATCAGTGTCTCCGTGTCTCACTGTCTCAGAGTCTCAGTGTCTCAGTGTCTCAGTGTCTCAGAGTCTCAGCGTCCCAGTGTCTCAGTGTCTCAGTGTCTCAGTGTCTCAGCGTCTCAATGTCTCTGTGTCTCCGTGTCTCTGTTTCTCAGCGTCTCAGTGTCTCTGTGTCTCAGTGTCTCAGTGTCTCAGTGTCTCAGAGTCTCCGTGTCTCAGTGTCTCAGATTCTCAGTGTCTCTCTGTCTCAATGTCTCAGTGTCTCAGAGTCTCAGTGTCACTGAGTCTCAGTGTCTCAGTGTCTCAGTGTCTATGCGTCTCAGTGTCTCTGTGTCTCAGTATCTAAGAGTCTCAGTGTCTCTGTGTCTCAGTGTCTCTGTGTCTCAGTGTCTCAGAGCCTCAGTGTCTCTGTGTCTCCGTGTCTCAGTGTCTCGGACTGTCAGCGTCTCTGAGTCTCAGTGTCTCTGAGTCTCAGTGTCTCAGTGTCTCAGAGTCTCAGTGTCTCTGAGTGTCAGTGTCTCTGAGTCTCAGTGTCTCAGTGTCTCAGAGTCTCAGTGTCTCAGCGACTCAGAGTCTCAGTGTCTCTGTGTCTCTGTGTCTCAGTGTCTCTGTGTCTCAGTGTCTCTGTGTCTGTGTGTCTCAGAGTCTCAGTGGCTCAGTATCTCACTGTCTCAGAGTCTCAGTGTCTCTGTGTCTCAGTGTCTCAGTGTCTCAGAGTCTCAGTGTCTCAGTGTCTCTGAGTCTCAGAGTCTCTGTGTCTCTGTGTCTCAGTGTGTCTGTGTCTCAGTGTCTCAGTGACTCAGTGTCTCAGTGTCTCAGAGTCAAAGTGTCTCAGTGTCTCAGAGTCTCAGTGTTTTTGTGTCTCTGTGTGTTGGTGTCTCTGTGTCTCAGGGTCTCTTTGTCTCAGTCTCTCAGTGTCTCAGAGTCTCAGTGTCTCAGTGTCTCAGTGACTCCGTGTCTCTGTGTCTCTGTGTCTCAGTGTCTAAGAGTCTCAGTGTCTCTGTGTCTTAGTGTCTCTGTGTCTCAGTGTCTCAGTGTGTCTGTCTCTCCGTGTCTCAGTGTCTCAGAGTCTCAGTGTGTCTGTGTCTCAGTGTCCCAGTGTCTCAGAGTCTCAGTGTCTCTGTGTCTCGGTGTCTTAGTGTCTCTGTGTCTCCGTGTCTCAGTGTCTGTGAGTCTCAGTGTCTCAGTGTCTCAGTGTCTCAGAGTCTCAGTGTGTCTGTGTCTCCGTGTCTCAGTGTCTCTCTGTCTCAGTGTCTCAGAGCCTCTGTGTCTCTGTGTCTCAGTGTCTCAGAGACTCAGTGTCTCAGTGTCTCTGTGTCTCAGTGCCTCTGTGTCTCAGTGTCTAAGAGTCTCAGTGTCTCTGTGTCTCAGTGTCTCAGAGTCTCAGTGTCTCTGTGTCTCCATGTCTCAGTGTCTCAGAGTCACAGTGTCTCAGTGACTCTGTGTCTCAGTGTCTCAGAGTCTCAGAGTCTCAGAGTCTCAGTGTCTCAGAGGTCTCAGTGTCTCATTGTCTCAGTGTCTCAGTGTCTCAGAGTCACAGTGTCTCAGTGACTCTGTGTCTCAGTGTCTCTGAGTCTCAGTGTCTCAGACTGTCAGTGACTCAGTGTCTCAGTGTCTCTGTGTCATAGTGTCTCAGAGTTTCAGTGTCTCAGTGTCTCTGTGTCTCAGTGTCTCTGTGTCTCAGTGTCTCAGAGTCTCAGAGTCTCAGTATCTCTGTGTCTCTGTGTCTCAGAGTCTCAGTGTCTCAGTGTCTCAGAGTCTCAGTGTCTCTGTGTCTCAGTGTCTCAGTGTCTCAGAGTCTCAGAGTCTCAGTGTCTCAGTGTCTCTGTGTCTCTGTGTCTCAGTGTGTCAGAGTCAAAGTGTCTCAGTGTCTCAGAGTCTCAGTGTTTTTGTGTCTCTGTGTGTCTCAGTGTCTCTGTGTCTCAGGGTCTCTTTGTCTCAGTCTCTCAGTGTCTCAGAGTCTCAGTGTCTCAGTGTCTCAGTGACTCCGTGTCTCTGTGTCTCTGTGTCTCAGTGTCTAAGAGTCTCAGTGTCTCTGTGTCTTAGTGTCTCTGTGTCTCAGTGTCTCAGTGTGTCTGTCTCTCCGTGTCTCAGTGTCTCAGAGTCTCAGTGTTTCTGTGTCTCAGTGTCCCAGTGTCTCAGAGTCTCAGTGTCTCTGTGTCTCGGTGTCTTAATGTCTCTGTGTCTCCGTGTCTCAGTGTCTCTGAGTCTCAGTGTCTCAGTGTCTCAGTGTCTCAGAGTCTCAGTGTGTCTGTGTCTCCGTGTCTCAGTGTCTCTCTGTCTCAGTGTCTCAGAGGCTCAGTGTCTCTGTGTCTCAGTGTCTCAGAGACTCAGTGTCTCAGTGTCTCTGTGTCTCAGTGTCTCTGTGTCTCAGTGTCTCAGAGTCTCAGTGTCTCTGTGTCTCCATGTCTCAGTGTCTCAGAGTCACAGTGTCTCAGTGACTCTGTGTCTCAGTGTCTCAGAGTCTCAGAGTCTCAGAGGTCTCAGTGTCTCAGAGTCTCAGAGTCTCAGTGTCTCAGTGTCTCTGTGTCTCCGTGTCTCTGAGTCTCAGAGTCTCAGTGTCTCAGAGGTCTCAGTGTCTCAGAGTCTCAGAGTCTCAGTGTCTCTGTGTCTCAGTGTCTCTGTGTCTCAGAGTCACAGTGTCTCAGTGACTCTGTGTCTCAGTGTCTCTGAGTCTCAGTGTCTCAGACTCTCAGTGTCTCAGTGTCTCAGTCTCTTAGTGTCTCAGAGTCTCAGTGTCTCAGTGTCTCTGTGTCTCAGTGTCTCAGAGTCTCAGAGTCTCAGTATCTCTGTGTCTCTGTGTCTCAGAGTCTCAGTGTCTCAGAGTCTCAGTGTCTCAGTGTCTCAGAGTCTCAGAGTCTCAGTATCTCTGTGTCTCTGTGTCTCAGAGTCTCAGAGTCTCAGTGTCTCAGAGTCTCAGTGTCTCAGAGTCTCAGTGTCTCAGTGTCTCAGAGTCTTAGAGTCTCTGTGTCTCAGTGTCTCAGTGTCTCTGTGTCTGAGTGTCTCCGTGTCTCAGTGTCTCCGTGTCTCCGTGTCTCAGAGTCTCAGTGTCTCTGTGTCTCCATGTCTCAGTGTCTCAGCGTCACAGTGTCTCAGTGACTCGGTGTCTCAGTGTCTCTGAGTGTCAGAGTCTCTGTGTCTCTGAGTCTCAGTGTCTCAGTGTCTCAGAGTCTCAGTGTCTCTGTGTCTCAGTGTCTCAGAGTCTCAGTGTCTCTGTGTCTCTGTGTCTCCGTGTCTCAGTGCCTCAGAGTCTCAGTGTCTCAGAGTCTCTGTGTCTCAGTGTCTCAGTGTCTCACCGTCTCAGTGTCTCAGTGACTCTGTGTCTCTGTGTCTCAGTGTCTCCGTGTCACCGTTTCTCAGAGTCTCAGTGTCTCTCAGTCTCAGTGTCTCAGTGTCTCTGCGTCTCAGTGTCTCAGTGTCACAGTGTCACAGTGTCTCAGCGTCTCAGTGTCTCTGTGTCTCCGTGTCTCAGTGTCTCAGAGTCTCAGTGTCTCAGAGTCTCATTGCCTCAGAGTCTCAGTGTCTCAGAGTCTCAGAGTCTCTGTGCCTCAGTGTCTGTGTGTCTCAGTGTCTCTGTGTCTCAGAGTCTTAGAGTCTCAGTGTGTCTGTGTCTCAGTGTCCCAGTGTCTCAGAGTCTCATTGTCTCAGTGTCTCTGTGTCTCAGTGTCTCTGTTTCTCAGACTCTCAGTGTCTCTGTGTCTTCGTGTCTCAGTGTCTCAGAGTCTCAGTGTCTCTGTGTCTCAGTGTCTCAGTGACTCAGAGTCTCAGTGTGTCTCTGTCTCCGTGTCTCAGTGTCTCAGTGTCTCTCTGTCTCAGTGTCTCAGTGTCCCTGTGTCTCAGTGTCTCAGTGTCTGTGTGTGTCAGTGTCTCAGAGTCTCAGTGTCTCTGTGTCTCAGTGTCTCCGTGTCTCTGAGTCTCAGAGTCTCAGTGTCTCTGTGTCTCTGCGTCTCAGTGTCTCTGCGTCTCTGCGTCTCAGTGATTCAGTGTCACAGTGTCACAGTGTCTCAGAGTCTCCGTGTCTCTGTGTCTCAGAGTCTCAGTGTCTCTGAGTCTCTGCGTCTCTGTGTCTCAATGTCACAGTGTCACAGTGTCTCAGAGTCTCAGTGTCTCAGTGTCTCCATGTCTCAGTGTCTCAGAGTCTCGGTGTCTCTGTGTCTCAGTGTTTCAGTGTCTCAGTGTCTCAGAGTCTCAGTGTCTCTGTGTCTCCATGTCTCTGTGTCTCAGTGCCTCAGAGACTCAGTATCCCAGTGTCTCAGTGTCTCAGTGTCTCAGTGTCCCAGAGTCTCAGTGTTTCAGTGTCTCTGTGTCTCAGTGTCTCTGTGTCTCAGTGTCTCAGTGTCTCAGAGTCTCCGTGTCTCAGTGTCTCAGAGTCTCAGTGTTTCAGTGTCTCTGTGTCTCAGTGTCTTAGTGTCTCAGTGTCTCAGACTCTCCGTGTCTCAGTGTCTCAGAGTCTCAGTGTCTCTCTGTCTCAGTGTTTCAGAGTCTCAGTGTCTCTGTGTCTCAGTGTCTCAGACACTCAGTGTCTCTGTGTCTATGTGTCTCAGTGTCTCTGTGTCTCAGTGTCTAAGAGTCTCAGTGTCTCTGTGTCTCAGTGTCTCATTGTCTCAGTGTCTCTCAGTCTCAGTGTCTCTGAGTCTCAGTGTCTCAGTGTCTCAGAGTCTCAGTGTCTCAGTGTCTCTGAGTCTCAGAGTCTCTGTGTCTCTGTGTCTCAGTGCGTCTGTGTCTCAGTGTCTCAGTGACTCAGTGTCTCAGTGTCTCAGAGTCATAGTGTCTCAGTGTCTCAAAGTCTCAGTGTTTTTGTGTCTCTGTGTCTCAGTGTCTCAGTGTGTCTGTCTCTCCGTGTCTCAGTGTCTCAGAGTCTCCGTGTCTCTGTGTCTCAGTGACTCCATGTCTCAATGTCACAGTGTCACAGTGTCTCAGAGTCTCAGTGTCTCAGTGTCTCCATGTCTCAGTGTCTCAGAGTCTCGGTGTCTCTGTGTCTCAGTGTTTCAGTGTCTCAGTGTCTCAGAGTCTCAGTGTCTCTGTGTCTCCATGTCTCTGTGTCTCAGTGCCTCAGAGACTCAGTATCCCAGTGTCTCAGTGTCTCAGTGTCTCAGTGTCCCAGAGTCTCAGTGTTTCAGTGTCTCTGTGTCTCAGGGTCTCTTTGTCTCAGTCTCTTAGTGTCTCAGAGTCTCAGTGTCTCAGTGTCTCAGTGACTCCATGTCTCTGTGTCTCTGTGTCTCAGTGTCTCAGAGTCTCAGTGTCTCTGTGTCTTAGTGTCTCTGTGTCTCAGTGTCTCAGTGTGTCTGTCTCTCCGTGTCTCAGTGTCTCAGAGTCTCCGTGTCTCTGTGTCTCAGTGTCTCTGTGTCACCGTGTCTCAGTGTCTCAGAGTTTCAGTGTGTCTGTGTCTCAGTGTCCCAGTGTCTCAGAGTCTCAGTTTCTCTGTGTCTCTGTGTCTCAGTGTCTTAGTGTCCCTGTGTCTCTGTGTCTCAGTGTCTCTGAGTCTCAGTGTCTCTGTGTCTCTGTGTCTCAGTGTCTCAGAGTCTCAGTGTGTCTGTGTCTCCGTGTCTCAGTGTCTCAGTGTCTCAGTGTCTCAGTGTCTCAGAGTCTCAGTGTCTCTGTGTCTCAGTGTCTCAGAGACTCAGTGTCTCAGTGTCTCTGTGTCTCAGTGTCTAAGACTCTCAGTGTCTCTGTGTCTCAGTGTCTCAGAGTCTCAGTGTCTCAGTTTCTTTGTGTCTCAATGTCTAAGAGTCTCAGTGTCTCAGTGTCTCAGTGTATCTGTGTCTCCGTGTCTCAGAGTCTCAGTGTCTCTGTGTCTCAGGGTCTCCGTGTCTCTGTGTCTCAGTGTCTCTGTGTCTCAGTATCTAAGAGTCTCAGTGTCTCAGTGTCTCTGTGTCTCAGTGTCTCAGAGTCTCAGTGTCTCTGTGTCTCCGTGTCTCAGTGTCTCAGAGTGTCAGTGTCTCTGAGTCTCAGTGTCTCTGAGTCTCAATGTCTCACAGTCTCAGTGTCTCTGAGTGTCAGTGTCTCTGAGTCTCAGTGTCTCAGTGTCTCAGAGTCTCAGTGTCTCAGTGTCTCAGAGTCTCAGTGTCTCTGTGTCTCAGTGCCTCTGTGTCTCAGTGTCACCGTGACTCTGTGTCTCTGTGTCTCAGTGTCTCAGAGTCTGAGTGTCTCTGTGTCTCAGTGTCTCAGTTTCTCAGAGTCTCACTGTCTCTGCGTCTCAGAGTCTCAGTGTCTCAGTGTCTCTGTGTCTCACTGTCTCAGAGTCTCAGTGTCTCTGTGTCTCAGTGTCTCAGTGTCTCAGAGTCTCAGTGTCTCTGTGTCTCAGAGTCTCAGTGTCTCAATGTCTCTGTGTCTCCGTGTCTCAGTGTTTCAGAGTCTCAGTGTCTCTGTGCCTCTGTGTCTCAGTGTCTTAGTGTCTCTGTGTCTCCGTGTCTCAGTGTCTCAGAGTCTCCGCGTCTCTGTGTCTCGGTGTCTCAGTGTCTCAGAGTCTCAGTTTTTCTGTGTCTCCGTGCCTCAGTGCCTCAGTGTCTCTCTGTCTCAGTGTTTCAGTGTCTCAGAGTCTCAGTGTCTCTGTGTCTCTGTGTCTCTGTGTCTCAGTGTCTCAGTGTCTGTGTGTCTCAGTGTCTCAGAGTCTCAGTGTCTCAGTGTCTCCGTGTCTCTGTGTCTCAGAGTCTCAGTGTCTCTGCGTCTCTGCGTCTCAGTGTCTCTGTGTCACAGTGTCACAGTGTCCCGGATTTTCAGTGTCTCTGTGACTCCGTGTCTCAGTGTCTCAGTGTCACAGTGTCTCTGTGTCTCAGTGTTTCAGTGTCTCAGTGTTTCAGAGTCTCAGAGTCTCTGTGTCTCAGTGTCTCAGTGTCTCAGTGTCTCAGTGTCTCAGAGTCTCATTGTCTCTGTGTCTCCGTGTCTCAGTGTCTCTGTGTGTCAGTGTCTCTGTGTCTCATGTCTCAGTGTCTCTGAGTCTCCGTGCCTCAGTGTCTCAGAGTCTCAGTGTCTCTCTGTCTCAGTGTCTCAGTGTCTCAGAGTCTCAGAGTCTCAGTGTCTCTGTGTCTCAGAGACTCAGTGTCTCAGTGTCTATGTGTCTCAGTGTCTCTGTGTCTCAGTGTCTAAGAGTCTCAGTGTCTCTTTGTCTCAGTGTCTCATTGTCTCAGTGTCTCAGAGTCTCAGTGTCTCAGTGTCTCTGTGTCTCAGTGTCTCAGAGTCTCAGTGTCTCTGTGTCTCCGTGTCTCAGTGTCTCAGAGTGTCAGTGTCTCAGAGTGTCAGTGTCTCTGAGTCTCAGTGTCTCAGAGTCTCAGTGTCTCTGGGTGTCAGTGTCTCTGAGTCTCAGTGTCTCAGTGTCTCTGTGTCTCAGTGTCTCAGTGTCTCAGAGTCTCAGTGTCTCTGTGTCTCAGTGTCTCAGTGTGTCTGTGTCTCCGTGTCTCAGTGTCTCAGAGTCTCAGTGTCTCTCTGTCTCAGTGTCTCAGTGTCTCAGAGTCTCAGTGTCTCTGTGTCTCAGTGTCTCCGTGTCTCAGTGTCTCAGTGTCTCTGTGTCTCTGTGTCTCAGTGTCTGTGTCTCAGAGTCTCAGTGTCTCTCTGCCTCTGTGTCTCAGTGTCTTAGTGTCTCTGTGTCTCCGTGTCTCAGTGTCTCAGAGTCTCAGTGTCTCTGTGTCTCAGTATCTCAGTGTCTCCGTGTCTCAGTGTCTCAGTGTCTCTCTGTCTCAGTGTCTCATTGTCTCAGATTCTCTGTGTCTCTGTGTCTCAGTGTCTCAGTGACTGTGTGTCTCAGTGTCTCAGAGTCTCAGTGTCTCTGTGTCTCAGTGTCTCCATGTCTCAGTGTCTCAGAGTCTCAGTGTCTCTGTGTCTCCGTGTCTCAGTTTCTCTGTGTCTCAGTGTCTCTGCGTCTCAGTGACTCAGTGTCACAGTGTCACAGTGTCTCAGAGTCTCAGTGTCTCTGTGTTTCCGTGTCTCAGTGTCTCAGAGTCACAGTGTCTCTGTGTGTTGGTGTCTCTGTGTCTCAGGGTCTCTTTGTCTCAGTGTCTCAGTGTCTCAGAGTCTCAGTGTCTCAGTGTCTCAGTGCTTCAGTGACTACGAGTCTCTGTGTCTCAGTGTCTCAGTGTCTCAGTGACTCTGTGTCTCAGTGTCTCAGTGTCTCAGAGTCTCAGTCTCTCTGTGTCTCAGTGCCTCTGTGTCTCCGTGTCTCAGTGTCTCAGAGTCTCAGTGTGTCTGTGTCTCAGTGTCCCAGTGTCTCAGAGTCTCAGTGTCTCTGTGTCTCTGTGTCTCGGTGTCTTAGTGTCTCTGTGTCTCCGTGTCTCAGTGTCTGTAAGTCTCTGTGTCTCTGTGTATCAGTGTCTAAGTGTCTCAGAGTCTCAGTGTGTCTGTGTCTCCGTGTCTCAGTGTCTCTCTGTCTCAGTGTCTCAGAGTCTCAGTGTCTCTGCGTCTCAGGTTCTCAGAGACTCAGTGTCTCAGTGTCTCTGTGTCTCAGTGTCTAAGAGTCTCAGTGTCTCTGTGTCTCAGTGTCTCAGAGTCTCAGTGTCTCTGTGTGTCAATGTCTAAGAGTCTCAGAGTCTAAGTGTCTCAGTGTATCAGTGTCTCCGTGTCTCACTGTCTCAGAGTCTCAGTGTCTCAGTGTCTCTGTGTCTCAGTGTATCTGTTTCTCAGCGTCTCAGTGTCTCTGTGTCTCAGTGTCTCAGTGTCTCAGTGTCTCAGAGTCTCCGTGTCTCAGTGTCTCAGAGTCTCAGTGTCTCTCTGTCTCAATGTCTCAGTGTCTCAGAGTCTCAGTGTCACTGTGTCTCAGTGTCTCAGAGTCTCAGTGTCTCAGTGTCTATGTGTCTCAGTGTCTCTGTGTCTCAGTATCTATGAGTCTCAGTGTCTCTCTGTCTCAGTGTCTCTGTGTCTCAGTGTCTCAGAGCCTCAGTGTCTCTGTGTCTCCGTGTCTCAGTGTCTCGGACTGTCAGCGTCTCTGAGTCTCAGTGTCTCTGAGTCTCAGTGTCTCACTGTCTCAGAATCTCAGTGTCTCTGAGTGTCAGTGTCTCTGAGTCTCAGTGTCTCAGTGTCTCAGAGTCTCAGTGTCTCAGTGACTCAGAGTCTCAGTGTCTCTGTGTCTCTGTGTCTCAGTGTCTCTGTGTCTCAGTGTCTCAGTGTCTGTGTGTCTCAGAGTCTCAGTGGCTCAGTATCTCACTGTCTCAGAGTCTCAGTGTCTCTGTGTCTCAGTGTCTCAGTGTCTCAGAGTCTCAGTGTCTCTGTGTCTCAGTGTCTCAGTTTCTCAGAGTCTCACTGTCTCTGTGTCTCAGAGTCTCAGTGTCTCAGTGTCTCTGTGTCTCCGTGTCTCAGTGTCTCAGAGTCTCAGTGTCTCTGTGCCTCTGTGTCTCAGTGTCTTAGTGTCTCTGTGTCTCCGTGTCTCAGTGTCTCAGAATCTCAGTGTCTATGTGTCTCAGTGTCTCAGTGTCTCAGAGTCTCAGTGTGTCTGTGTCTCCGTGTCTCAGTGTCTCAGTGTCTCTCTGTCTCAGTATTTCAGTGTCTCAGAGTCTCAGTGTCTCTGTGTCTCTGTGTCTCAGTGTGTCAGTGTCTGTCTGTCTCAGTGTCTCAGAGTCTCAGTTTCTCAGTGTCTCCGTGTCTCTGTGTCTCATAGTCTCAGTGTCTCTGTGTCTCAGTGTCTCTGTGTCTCCGTGTCTCAGTGTCTCAGAGTCTCAGTGTGTCTGTGTCTCAGTGTCTCAGAGTCTCAGAGTCTCAGTGCCTCTGTGCCTCTGTGTCTCAGTGTCTTAGTGTGTCTGTGTCTCCGTGTCTCAGTGTCTCAGAGTCTCAGTGTCTCTCTGTCTCAGTGTCTCAGTGTCTCAGAGTCTCAGTGTCTCTGTGTCTCAGTGTCTCCGTGTCTCAGTGTCTCAGTGTCTCTGTGTCTCCGTGTCTCAGTGTCTCAGAGTCTCAGTGTTTCTGTGTCTCAGTGTCTGAGAGTCTCAGTGTCTCTCTGCCTCTGTTTCTCAGTGTCTTAGTGTCTCTGTGTCTCCGTGTCTCAGTGTCTCAGAGTCTCAGTGTCTCTGTGTCTCAGTATCTCAGTGTGTCAGTGTCTCAGAGTCTCAGTGTGTCTGTGTCTCTGTGTCTCAGTGTCTCCATGTCTCAGTGTTTCAGAGTCTCAGTGTCTCTGTGTCTCCGTGTCTCAGTTTCTCTGTGCCTCAGTGTCTCTGCGTCTCAGTGTCTCAGTGTCTCAGTGTCTCTGCGTGTCAGTGTCTCAGTGTCTCTGTGTCTCAGTGTCTCAGCGTCTCAATGTCTCTGTGTCTCCGTGTCTCTGTTTCTCAGCGTCTCAGTGTCTCTGTGTCTCAGTGTCTCAGTGTCTCAGTGTCTCAGAGTCTCCGTGTCTCAGTGTCTCAGAGTCTCAGTGTCTCTCTGTCTCAATGTCTCAGTGTCTCAGAGTCTCAGTGTCACTGAGTCTCAGTGTCTCAGAGTCTCAGTGTCTCAGTGTCTATGTGTCTCAGTGTCTCTGTGTCTCAGTATCTAAGAGTCTCAGTGTCTCTGTGTCTCAGTGTCTCTGTGTCTCCGTGTCTCAGTGTCTCGGACTGTCAGCGTCTCTGAGTCTCAGTGTCTCTGAGTCTCAGTGTCTCAGTGTCTCAGAGTCTCAGTGTGTCTGAATGTCAGTGTCTCTGAGTCTCAGTGTCTCAGTGTCTCAGAGTCTCAGTGTCTCAGTGACTCAGAGTCTCAGTGTCTCTGTGTCTCTGTGTCTCTGTGTCTCAGTGTCTCTGTGTCTCAGTGTCTCAGTGTCTGTGTGTCTCAGAGTCTCAGTGGCTCAGTTTCTCACTGTCTCAGAGTCTCAGTGTCTCTGTGTCTCAGTGTCTCAGTTTCTCAGAGTCTCACTGTCTCTGTGTCTCAGAGTCTCAGTGTCTCAGTGTCTCTGTGTCTCCGTGTTTCAGTGTCTCAGAGTCTCAGAGTCTCAGTGTCTCTGTGCCTCTGTGTCTCAGTGTCTTAGTGTCTCTCTGTCTCCGTGTCTCAGTGTCTCAGAGTCTCAGTGTCTATGTGTCTCAGTGTCTCAGTGTCTCAGAGTCTCAGTGTCTCTCTGCCTCTGTGTCTCAGTGTCTTAGTGTCTCTGTGTCTCCGTGTCTATGTGTCTCAGTGTCTCAGTGTCTCAGAGTCTCAGTGTGTCTGTGTCTCCGTCTCTCACTGTCTCAGTGTCTCTCTGTCTCAGTGTTTCAGTGTCTCAGAGTCTCAGTGTCTCAGTGTTTCAGTGTCTCAGAGTCTCAGTGTCTCTGTGTTTCTGTGTCTCAGTGTCTCAGTGTCTGTGTGTCTCAGTGTCTCAGAGTCTCAGTGTCTCAGTGTCTCCGTGTCTCTGTGTCTCATAGTCTCAGTGTCTCTGTGTCTCAGTGTCTCTGTGTCTCCGTGTCTCAGTGTCTCAGAGTCTCAGTGCCTCTGTGCCTCTGTGTCTCAGTGTCTTAGTGTGTCTGTGTCTCCGTGTCTCAGTGTCTCAGAGTCTCAGTGTCTCTCTGTCTCAGTGTCTCAGTGTCTCAGAGTCTCAGTGTCTCTGTGTCTCAGTGTCTCCTTGTCTCAGTGTCTCAGTGTCTCTGTGTCTCCGTGTCTCAGTGTCTCAGAGTCTTAGTGTTTCTGTGTCTCAGTGTCTCAGAGTCTCAGTGTCTCTCTGCCTCTGTGTCTCAACGTCTTAGTGTCTCTGTGTCTCCGTGTCTCAGTGTCTCAGAGTCTCAGTGTCTATGTGTCTCAGTGTCTCAGTGTCTCAGAGTCTCAGTGTGTCTGTGTCTCCGTCTCTCACTGTCTCAGTGTCTCTCTGTCTCAGTGTTTCAGTGTCTCAGAGTCTCAGTGTCTCAGTGTTTCAGTGTCTCAGAGTCTCAGTGTCTCTGTGTCTCTGTGTCTCAGTGTCTCAGTGTCTGTGTGTCTCAGTGTCTCAGAGTCTCAGTGTCTCAGTGTCTCCGTGTCTCTGTGTCTCATAGTCTCAGTGTCTCTGTGTCTCAGTGTCTCTGTGTCTCCGTGTCTCAGTGTCTCAGAGTCTCAGTGTCTCTCTGTCTCAGTGTCTCAGTGTCTCAGAGTCTCAGTGTCTCTGTGTCTCAGTGTCTCCGTGTCTCAGTGTCTCAGTGTCTCAGTGTCTCCGTGTCTCAGTGTCTCAGAGTCTTAGTGTTTCTGTGTCTCAGTGTCTCAGAGTCTCAGTGTCTCTCTGCCTCTGTGTCTCAGCGTCTTAGTGTCTCTGTGTCTCCGTGTCTCAGTGTCTCAGAGTCTCAGTGTCTCTGTGTCTCAGTATCTCAGTGTGTCAGTGTCTCAGAGTCTCAGTGTGTCTGTGTCTCCGTGTCTCAGTGTCTCAGTGTCTCTCTGTCTCAGTGTCTCATTGTCTCAGAGTCTCTGTGTCTCTGTGTCTCAGTGTCTCAGTGACTGTGTATCTCAGTGTCTCAGAGTCTCAGTGTCTCTGTGTCTCAGTGTCTCCATGTCTCAGTGTTTCAGAGTCTCAGTGTCTCTGTGTCTCCGTGTCTCAGTTTCTCTGTGTCTCAGTGTCTCTGCGTCTCAGTGTCTCAGTGTCTCTGAGTCTCTGTGTCTCAGTGTCTCAGAGTCTCAGTGTCTCTCTGTCTCAGTGTCTCAGTGTCTCTGTGTCTCAGTGTCTAAGAGTCTCAGTGTCTCAGAGTCTCAGTGTCTCAGAGTCTCAGTGTCTCAGAGTCTCAGAGTCTCCGTGCCTCAGTGTCTGTGTGTCTCAGTGTCTCTGTGTCTCAGAGTCTTAGAGTCTCAGTGTGTCTGTGTCTCAGTGTCCCAGTGTCTCAGAGTCTCATTGTCTCAGTGTCTCTGTGTCTCGGTGTCTCTGTCTCTCAGTGTCTCAGGGTCTCAGAGTCTCAGTGTCTCTGTGTCTCAGTGTCTCTGTTTCTCAGACTCTCAGTGTCTCTGTGTCTTTGTGTCTCAGTGTCTCAGAGTCTCAGTGTCTCTGTGCCTCTGAGTCTCAGTGTCTTAGTGTCTCTGTGTCTCCGTGTCTCAGTGTCTCAGAGTCTCAGTGTCTCTGTGTCTCAGTGTCTCAGTGACTCAGAGTCTCAGTGTGTCTCTGTCTCCGTGTCTCAGTGTCTCAGTGTCTCTCTGTCTCAGTGTCTCAGTGTCCCTGTGTCTCAGTGTCTCAGTGTCTCAGTGTCTGTGTGTCTCAGTGTCTCAGAGTCTCTGTGTCTCAGTGTCTCCGTGTCTCTGAGTCTCAGAGTCTCAGTGTCTCTGTGTCTCTGCGTCTCAGTGTCTCTGCGTCTCTGCGTCTCAGTGATTCAGTGTCACAGTGTCACAGTGTCTCAGAGTCTCCGTGTCTCTGTGTCTCAGAGTCTCAGTGTCTCTGAGTCTCTGCGTCTCAGTGTCTCATTGTCACAGTGTCACAGTGTCTCAGAGTCTCAGTGTCTCAGTGTCTCCATGTCTCAGTGTCTCAGAGTCTCGGTGTCTCTGTGTCTCAGTGTTTCAGTGTCTCAGTGTCTCAGTGTCTCAGAGTCTCAGTGTCTCTGTGTCTCCATGTCTCTGTGTCTCAGTGCCTCAGAGACTCAGTATCCCAGTGTCTCAGTGTCTCAGTGTCTCAGTGTCCCAGAGTCTCAGTGTTTCAGTGTCTCTGTGTCTCTGTGTCTCAGTGTCTCAGTGTCTCAGAGTCTCCGTGTCTCAGTGTCTCAGAGTCTCAGTGTTTCAGTGTCTCTGTGTCTCAGTGTCTTAGTGTCTCAGTGTCTCAGAGTCACCGTGTCTCAGTGTCTCAGAGTCTCAGTGTCTCTCTGTCTCAGTGTTTCAGAGTCTCAGTGTCTCTGTGTCTCAGTGTCTCAGACACTCAGTGTCTCTGTGTCTATGTGTCTCAGTGTCTCTGTGTCTCAGTGTCTAAGAGTCTCAGTGTCTCTGTGTCTCAGTGTCTCATTGTCTCAGTGTCTCTGAGTCTCAGTGTCTCAGTGTCTCAGTGTCTCAGTGTCTCAGAGTCTCAGTGTCTCAGTGTCTCTGAGTCTCAGTGTCTCAGTGTCTCAGAGTCTCAGTGTCTCAGTGTCTCTGAGTCTCAGAGTCTCTGTGTCTCTGTTTCTCAGTGCGTCTGTGTCTCAGTGTCTCAGTGACTCAGTGTCTCAGTGTCTCAGAGTCAAAGTGTCTCAGTGTCTCAGAGTCTCAGTGTTTTTGTGTCTCTGTGTGTTGGTGTCTCTGTGTCTCAGGGTCTCTTTGTCTCAGTCTCTCAGAGTCTCAGTGTCTCAGTGACTCCGTGTCTCTGTGTATCTGTGTCTCTGTGTCTCAGTGTCTAAGAGTCTCAGTGTCTCTGTGTCTTAGTGTCTCTGTGTCTCAGTGTCTCAGTGTGTCTGTCTCTCCGTGTCTCAGTGTCTCAGAGTCTCCGTGTCTCTGTGTCTCAGTGTCTCTGTGTCACCGTGTCTCAGTGTCTCAGAGTCTCAGTGTGTCTGTGTCTCAGTGTCCCAGTGTCTCAGAGTCTCAGTTTCTCTGTGTCTCTGTGTCTCAGTGTCTTAGTGTCCCTGTGTCTCTGTGTCTCAGTGTCTCTGAGTCTCAGTGTCTCTGTGTCTCTGTGTCTCAGTGTCTCAGTGACTCAGAGTCTCAGTGTGTCTGTGTCTCCGTGTCTCAGTGTCTCTCTGTCTCAGTGTCTCAGTGTCTCAGAGTCTCAGTGTCTCTGTGTCTCAGTGTCTCAGAGACTCAGTGTCTCAGTGTCTCTGTGTCTCAGTGTCTAAGACTCTCAGTGTCTCTTTGTCTCAGTGTCTCAGTTTCTTTGTGTCTCAATGTCTAAGAGTCTCAGTGTCTCAGTGTCTCAGTGTATCTGTGTCTCCGTGTCTCAGAGTCTCAGTGTCTCTGTGTCTCAGGGTCTCCGTGTCTCTGTGTCTCAGTGTCTCTGTGTCTCTGTGTCTCAGTATCTAAGAGTCTCAGTGTCTCAGTGTCTCTGTGTCTCAGTGTCTCAGAGTCTCAGTGTCTGTGTCTCCGTGTCTCAGTGTCTCAGAGTGTCAGTGTCTCTGAGTCTCAGTGTCTCTGAGTCTCAGTGTCTCATAGTCTCAGTGTCTCTGAGTGTCAGTGTCTCTGAGTCTCAGTGTCTCTGTGTCTCTGTGTCTCAGTGCCTCTGTGTCTCAGTGTCACCGTGACTCTGTGTCTCTGTGTCTCAGTGTCTCAGAGTCTGAGTGTCTCTGTGTCTCAGTGTCTCAGTTTCTCAGAGTCTCACTGTCTCTGCGTCTCAGAGTCTCAGTGTCTCAGTGTCTCTGTGTCTCACTGTCTCAGAGTCTCAGTGTCTCTGTGTCTCAGTGTTTCAGTGTCTCAGAGTCTCAGTGCCTCTGTGTCTCAGAGTCTCAGTGTCTCAGTGTCTCTGTGTCTCCGTGTCTCAGTGTCTCAGAGTCTCAGTGTCTCTGTGCCTCTGTGTCTCAGTGTCTTAGTGTCTCTGTGTCTCCGTGTCTCAGTGTCTCAGAGTCTCCGTGTCTCTGTGTCTCGGTGTCTCAGTGTCTCAGAGTCTCAGTTTTTCTGTGTCTCCGTGTCTCAGTGCCTCAGTGTATCTCTGTCTCAGTGTTTCAGTGTCTCAGAGTCTCAGTGTCTCTGTGTCTCTGTGTCTCAGTGTCTCAGTGTCTGTGTGTCTCAGTGTCTCAGAGTCTCAGTGTCTCAGTGTCTCCGTGTCTCTGTGTCTCAGAGTCTCAGTGTCTCTGCGTCTCTGCGTCTCAGTGTCTCTGTGTCACAGTGTCACAGTGTCCCGGATTCTCAGTGTCTCTGTGACTCCGTGTCTCAGTGTCTCAGTGTCTCAGTGTCTCTGCGTCTCAGTGTTTCAGTGTCTCAGTGTTTCAGAGTCTCAGAGTCTCTGTGTCCCAGTGTCTCAGTGTCTCAGTGTCTCAGTGTCTCAGTGTCTCAGTGTCTCAGAGTCTCAGTGTCTCTGTGTCTCCGTGTCTCAGTGTCTCTGTGTGTCAGTGTGTCTGTGTCTCATGTCTCAGTGTCTCTGAGTCTCCGTGCCTCAGTGTCTCAGAGTCTCAGTGTCTCTCTGTCTCAGTGTCTCAGTGTCTCAGAGTCTCAGAGTCTCAGTGTCTCTGTGTCTCAGAGACTCAGTGTCTCAGTGTCTATGTGTCTCAGTGTCTCTGTGTCTCAGTGTCTAAGAGTCTCGTGTCTCTTTGTCTCAGTGTCTCATTGTCTCAGTGTCTCAGAGTCTCAGTGTCTCTGTGTCTCCGTGTCTCAGTGTCTCAGAGTGTCAGTGTCTCTGAGTCTCAGTGTCTCTGAGTCTCAGTGTCTCTGAGTCTCAGTGTCTCAGTGTCTCTGTGTCTCAGTGTCTCAGTGTCTCAGAGTCTCAGTGTATCTGTGTCTCAGTGTCTCAGTGTGTCTGTGTCTCCGTGTCTCAGTGTCTCAGAGTCTCAGTGTCTCTCTGTCTCAGTGTCTCAGTGTCTCAGAGTCTCAGTGTCTCTGTGTCTCAGTGTCTCCGTGTCTCAGTGTCTCAGTGTCTCTGTGTCTCTGTGTCTCAGTGTCTGTGTCTCAGAGTCTCAGTGTCTCTCTGCCTCTGTGTCTCAGTGTCTTAGTGTCTCTGTGTCTCCGTGTCTCAGTGTCTCAGAGTCTCAGTGTCTCTGTGTCTCAGTATCTCAGTGTGTCTGTGTCTCCGTGTCTCAGTGTCTCAGTGTCTCTCTGTCTCAGTGTCTCATTGTCTCAGATTCTCTGTGTCTCTGTGTCTCAGTGTCTCATTGTCTCAGATTCTCTGTGTCTCTGTGTCTCAGTGTCTCAGTGACTGTGTGTCTCAGTGTCTCAGAGTCTCAGTGTCTCTGTGTCTCAGTGTCTCCATGTCTCAGTGTCTCAGAGTCTCAGTGTCTCTGTGTCTCCGTGTCTCAGTTTCTCTGTGTCTCAGTGTCTCTGCGTCTCAGTGACTCAGTGTCACAGTGTCACAGTGTCTCAGAGTCTCAGTGTCTCTGTGTTTCCGTGTCTCAGTGTCTCAGAGTCACAGTGTCTCTGTGTCTCAGTGTCTCAGAGTCTCAGTGTCCCTGTGTCTCAATGTCTAAGAGTCTCAGAGTCTAAGTGTCTCAGTGTATCAGTGTTTCCGTGTCTCACTGTCTCAGAGTCTCAGTGTCTCAGTGTCTCTGTGTCTCAGTGTCTCAGAGTCTCAGCGTCCCAGTGTCTCAGTGTCTCAGTGTCTCAGCGTCTCAATGTCTCTGTGTCTCCGTGTCTCTGTTTCTCAGCGTCTCAGTGTCTCTGTGTCTCAGTGTCTCAGTGTCTCAGTGTCTCAGAGTCTCCGTGTCTCAGTGTCTCAGTGTCTCTCTGTCTCAATGTCTCAGAGTCTCAGTGTCACTGTGTCTCAGTGTCTCAGAGTCTCAGTGTCTCAGTGTCTCTGTGTCTCAGTGTCTCTGTGTCTCAGTATCTAAGAGTCTCAGTGTCTCTGTGTCTCAGTGTCTCTGTGTCTCAGTGTCTCAGAGCCTCAGTGTCTCTGTGTCTCCGTGTCTCAGTGTCTCGGACTGTCAGCGTCTCTGAGTCTCAGTGTCTCTGAGTCTCAGTGTCTCAGTGTCTCAGAGTCTCAGTGTCTCAGTGACTCAGAGTCTCAGTGTCTCTGTGTCTCTGTGTCTCAGTGTCTCTGTGTCTCAGTGTCTCAGTGTCTGTGTGTCTCAGAGTCTCAGTGGCTCAGTATCTCACTGTCTCAGAGTCTCTGTGTCTCAGTGTCTCAGTGTCTCAGAGTCTCAGTGTCTCTGTGTCTCAGTGTCTCAGTTTCACAGAGTCTCACTGTCTCTGTGTCTCAGAGTCTCAGTGTCTCAGTGTCTCTGTGTCTCCGTGTCTCAGTGTCTCAGAGTCTCAGTGTCTCTGTGCCTCTGTGCCTCAGTGTCGTAGTGTCTCTGTGTCTCCGTGTCTCAGTGTCTCAGAGTCTCAGTGTCTGTGTGTCTCAGTGTCTCAGAGTCTCAGTGTGTCTGTGTCTCCGTGTCTCAGTGTCTCAGTGTCTCTCTATCTCAGTGTTTCAGTGTCTCAGAGTCTCAGTGTCTCTGTGTCTCTGTGTCTCAGTGTCTCAGTGTCTCAGTGTCTGTGTGTCTCAGTGTCTCAGAGTCTCAGTTTCTCAGTGTCTCCGTGTCTCTGTGTCTCATAGTCTCAGTGTCTCTGTGTCTCAGTGTCTCTGTGTCTCCGTGTCTCAGTGTCTCAGAGTCTCAGTGTCTCTGTGTCTCAGTATCTCAGTGTGTCAGTGTCTCAGAGTCTCAGTGTGTCTGTGTCTCCGTGTCTCAGTGTCTCAGTGTCTCTCTGTCTCAGTGTCTCATTGTCTCAGAGTCTCTGTGTCTCTGTGTCTCAGTGTCTCAGTGACTGTGTATCTCAGTGTCTCAGAGTCTCAGTGTCTCTGTGTCTCAGTGTCTCCATGTCTCAGTGTCTCAGAGTCTCAGTGTCTCTGTGTCTCCGTGTCTCAGTTTCTCTGTGTCTCAGTGTCTCTGCGTCTCAGTGTCTCAGTGTCTCTGTGTCTCTGTGTCTCAGTGTCTCAGAGTCTCAGTGTCTCTCTGTCTCAGTGTCTCAGTGTCTCTGTGTCTCAGTGTCTAAGAGTCTCAGTGTCTCAGAGTCTCAGTGTCTCAGAGTCTCAGTGTCTCAGAGTCTCAGAGTCTCCGTGCCTCAGTGTCTGTGTGTCTCAGTGTCTCTGTGTCTCAGAGTCTTAGAGTCTCAGTGTCTCTGTGTCTCAGTGTCCCAGTGTCTCAGAGTCTCATTGTCTCTGTGTCTCGGTGTCTCTGTCTCTCAGTGTCTCAGGGTCTCACAGTCTCAGTGTCTCTGTGTCTCAGTGTCTCTGTTTCTCAGACTCTCAGTGTCTCTGTGTCTTCGTGTCTCAGTGTCTCAGAGTCTCAGTGTCTCAGAGTCTCAGTGTCTCAGTGTCTCAGTGTCTCCGTGTCTCAGAGTCTCAGTGTCTCTGTGTCTCCATGTCTCAGTGTCTCAGAGTCACAGTGTCTCAGTGACTCTGTGTCTCAGTGTCTCAGAGTCTCAGAGTCTCAGTGTCTCAGTGTCTCAGTGTCTCCGTGTCTCAGTGTCTCAGTGTCTCCGTGTCTCAGAGTCTCAGTGTCTCAGAGTCTCAGTGTGTCTGTGTCTCAGTGTCTCAGAGTCTCTGAGTCTCAGTGTCTCTGAGTCTCAGTGTCTCAGTGTCTCACTGTCTCAGAGTCTCAGTGTGTCTGTGTCTCAGTGTCTCAGAGTCTCAGAGTCTCAGTGTCTCTGTGCCTCTGTGTCTCAGTGTCTTAGTGTCTCTGTGTCTCCGTGTCTCAGTGTCTCAGAGTCTCAGTGTCTCTGTGTCTCAGTGTCTCAGTGTCTCAGTGACTCAGAGTCTCAGTGTGTCTCTGTCTCCGTGTCTCAGTGTCTCAGTGTCTCTCTGTCTCAGTGTCTCAGTGTCCCTGTGTCTCAGTGTCTCAGTGTCTGTGTGTCTCAGTGTCTCAGAGTCTCAGTGTCTCTGTGTCTCAGTGTCTCCGTGTCTCTGAGTCTCAGAGTCTCAGTGTCTCTGTGTCTCTGCGTCTCAGTGTCTCTGCGTCTCTGCATCTCAGTGATTCAGTGTCACAGTGTCTCAGAGTGTCAGTGTCTCTGTGTCTCTGCGTCTCAGTATCTCAGTGTCACAGTGTCACAGTGTCTCAGAGTCTCCGTGTCTCTGTGTCTCTGAGTCTCAGTGTCTCTGAGTCTCTGCGTCTCAGTGTCTCAATGTCACAGTGTCACAGTGTCTCAGAGACTCAGTGTCTCAGTGTCTCCATGTCTCAGTGTCTCAGTGCCTCAGAGTCTCAGTATCCCAGTGTCTCAGTGTCTCAGTGTCCCAGAGTCTCAGTGTTTCAGTGTCTCTGTGTCTCAGTGTTTCAGTGTCTCAGTGTCTCAGTGTCTCAGAGTCTCAGTGTCTCTGTGTCTCCATGTCTCAGTGTCTCAGTGCCTCAGAGTCTCAGTATCCCAGTGTCTCAGTGTCTCAGTGTCTCAGTGTCCCAGAGTCTCAGTGTTTCAGTGTCTCTGTGTCTCAGTGTCTTAGTGTCTCAGTGTCTCAGAGTCTCCGTGTCTCAGAGTCTCAGTGTTTCAGTGTCTCTGTGTCTCAGTGTCTTAGTGTCTCAGTGTCTCAGAGTCTCCGTGTCTCAGTGTCTCAGAGTCTCAGTGTCTCTCTGTCTCAGTGTTTCAGAGTCTCAGTGTCTCTGTGTCTCAGTGTCTCAGACACTCAGTGTCTCTGTGTCTATGTGTCTCAGTGTCTCTGTGTCTCAGTGTCTAAGAGTCTCAGTGTCTCTGTGTCTCAGTGTCTCATTGTCTCAGTGTCTCTCAGTCTCAGTGTCTCTGAGTCTCAGTGTCTCAGTGTCTCAGAGGCTCAGTGTCTCAGTGTCTCTGAGTCTCAGAGTCTCTGTGTCTCTGTGTCTCAGTGTGTCTGTGTCTCAGTGTCTCAGTGACTCAGTGTCTCAGTGTCTCAGAGTCAAAGTGTCTCAGTGTCTCAGAGTCTCAGTGTTTTTGTGTCTCTGTGTGTTGGTGTCTCTGTGTCTCAGGGTCTCTTTGTCTCAGTCTCTCAGTGTCTCAGAGTCTCAGTGTCTCAGTGTCTCAGTGACTCCGTGTCTCTGTGTATCTGTGTCTCAGTGTCTAAGAGTCTCAGTGTCTCTGTGTCTTAGTGTCTCTGTGTCTCAGTGTCTCAGTGTGTCTGTCTCTCCGTGTCTCAGTGTCTCAGAGTCTCCGTGTCTCTGTGTCTCAGTGTCTCTGTGTCACCGTGTCTCAGTGTCTCAGAGTCTCAGTGTGTCTGTGTCTCAGTGTCCCAGTGTCTCAGAGTCTCAGTTTCTCTGTGTCTCTGTGTCTCAGTGTCTTAGTGTCCCTGTGTCTCTGTTCTCAGTGTCTCTGAGTCTCAGTGTCTCTGTGTCTCTGTGTCTCAGTGTCTCAGTGTCTCAGAGTCTCAGTGTGTCTGTGTCTCCGTGTCTCAGTGTCTCTCTGTCTCAGTGTCTCAGTGTCTCAGTGTCTCAGAGTCTCAGTGTCTCTGTGTCTCAGTGTCTCAGAGACTCAGTGTCTCAGTGTCTCTGTGTCTCAGTGTCTAAGACTCTCAGTGTCTCTGTGTCTCAGTGTCTCAGAGTCTCAGTGTCTCAGTTTCTTTGTGTCTCAATGTCTAAGAGTCTCAGTGTCTCAGTGTCTCAGTGTATCTGTGTCTCCGTGTCTCAGAGTCTCAGTGTCTCTGTGTCTCAGGGTCTCCGTGTCTCTGTGTCTCAGTGTTTCTGTGTCTCAGTATCTAAGAGTCTCAGTGTCTCAGTGTCTCTGTGTCTCAGTGTCTCAGAGTCTCAGTGTCTCTGTGTCTCCGTGTCTCAGTGTCTCAGAGTGTCAGTGTCTCTGAGTCTCAGTGTCTCTGAGTCTCAGTGTCTCATAGTCTCAGTGTCTCTGAGTGTCAGTGTCTCAGTTTCTCTGTGTCTCTGTGCCTCAGTGTCTTAGTGTCCCTGTGTCTCTGTGTCTCAGTGTCTCTGAGCCTCAGTGTCTCTGTGTCTCAGTGTCTCAGAGTCTCAGTGTCTCTCTGTCTCAGTGTCTCAGTGTCTCAGAGTCTCAGTGTCTCTGTGTCTCAGTGTCTCAGTGTCTGTGTGTCTCAGTGTCTCAGAGTCTCAGTGTCTCAGTGTCTCCGTGTCTCTGTGTCTCAGAGTCTCAGTGTCTCTGTGTCTCTGCGTCTCAGTGTTTCTGTGTCACAGTGTCACAGTGTCTCGGATTCTCAGTGTCTCTGTGACTCCGTGTCTCAGTGCCTCAGTGTCTCAGAGTCTCAGTGTCTCTGTGTCTCCGTGTCTCAGTGTCTCTGTGTCTCAGTGTCTCTGTGTCTCATGTCTCAGTGTCTCTGTGTCTCCGTGCCTCAGTGTCTCAGAGTCTCAGTGTCTCTCTGTCTCAGTGTCTCTGTGTCTCAGAGTCACAGAGTCTCAGTGTCTCTGTGTCTCAGAGACTCAGTGTCTCAGCGTCTATGTGTCTCAGTGTCTCTGTGTCTCAGTGTCTGAGTCTCAGTGTCTCTTTGTCTCAGTGTCTCATAGGCTGAGTGTCTCAGAGTCTCAGTGTCTCTGTGTCTCAGTGTCTCAGAGTGCCAATACCTCTGAGTCTCAGTGTCTCTGAGTCTCAGTGTCTCAGTGTCTCACTGTCTCAGAGTCTCAGTGTGTCTGTGTCTCAGTGTCTCAGAGTCTCAGAGTCTCAGTGTCTCTGTGCCTCTGTGTCTCAGTGTCTTAGTGTCTCTGTGTCTCCGTGTCTCAGTGTCTCAGAGTCTCAGTGTCTCTGTGTCTCAGTGTCTCAGTGACTCAGAGTCTCAGTGTGTCTCTGTCTCCGTGTCTCAGTGTCTCAGTGTCTCTCTGTCTCAGTGTCTCAGTGTCCCTGTGTCTCAGTGTCTCAGTGTCTGTGTGTCTCAGTGTCTCAGAGTCTCAGTGTCTCTGTGTCTCAGTGTCTCCGTGTCTCTGAGCCTCAGAGTCTCAGTGTCTCTGTGTCTCTGCGTCTCAGTGTCTCTGCGTCTCTGCGTCTCAGTGATTCGGTGTCACAGTGTCACAGTGTCTCAGAGTGTCAGTGTCTCTGTGTCTCTGCGTCTCAGTATCTCAGTGTCACAGTGTCACAGTGTCTCAGAGTCTCCTTGTCTCTGTGTCTCAGAGTCTCAGTGTCTCTGAGTCTCTGCGTCTCAGTGTCTCAATGTCACACTGTCACAGTGTCTCAGAGTCTCAGTGTCTCAGTGTCTCCATGTCTCAGTGTCTCAGAGTCTCGGTGTCTCTGTGTCTCAGTGTTTCAGTGTCTCAGTGTCTCAGTGTCTCAGAGTCTCAGTGTCTCTGTGTCTTCATGTCTCAGTGTCTCAGTGCCTCAGAGTCTCAGTATCCCAGTGTCTCAGTGTCTCAGTGTCTCAGTGTCCCAGAGTCTCAGTGTTTCAGTGTCTCAGTGTCTCAGTGTCTCAGTGTCTCAGAGTCTCCGTGTCTCAGTGTCTCAGAGTCTCAGTGTTTCAGTGTCTCTGTGTCTCAGTGTCTCTGTGTCTTAGTGTCTCAGAGTCTCCGTGTCTCAGTGTCTCAGAGTCTCAGTGTCTCTCTGTCTCAGTGTTTCAGAGTCTCAGTGTCTCTGTGTCTCGATGTCTCAGTGTCTCAGACACTCAGTGTCTCTGTGTCTATGTGTCTCAGTGTCTCTGGGTCTCAGTGTCTAAGAGTCTCAGTGTCTCTGTGTCTCAGTGTCTCATTGTCTCAGTGTCTCTCAGTCTCAGTGTCTCAGAGTCTCAGTGTCTCAGTGTCTCAGAGTCACAGAGTCTCAGTGTCTCAGTGTCTCTGAGTCTCAGAGTCTCTGTGTCTCTGTGTCTCAGTGCGTCTGTGTCTCAGTGTCTCAGTGACTCAGTGTCTCAGTGTCTCAGAGTCAAAGTGTCTCAGTGTCCCAGAGTCTCAGTGTTTCAGTGTCTCTGTGTCTCAGTGTCTCTGTGTCTCAGTGTCTCAGTGTCTCTGAGTCTCAGTGTCTCAGAGTCTCAGTGTCTCAGTGTCTCAGTGACTCCGTGTCTCTGTGTCTCTGTGTCTCAGTGTCTAAGAGTCTCAGTTTCTCTGTGTCTTAGTGTCTCTGTGTCTCAGTGTCTCAGTGTGTCAGAGTCTCCGTGTCTCTGTGTCTCAGAGTCTCTGTGTCACCGTGTCTCAGTGTCTCAGAGTCTCAGTGTCTCAGTGTCCCAGTGTCTCAGAGTCTCAGTGTCTATGTGTCTCTGTGTCTCAGTGTCTTCGTGTCCTTGTGTCTCTGTGTCTCAGTGTCTCTGAGTCTCAGTGTCTCTGTGTCTCTGTGTCTCAGTGTCTCAGTGTCTCAGAGTCTCAGTGTGTCTGTGTCTCCGTGTCTCAGTGTCTCTCTGTCTCAGTGTCTCAGTGTCTCAGAGTGTCAGTGTCTCTCTGTCTCAGTGTCTCAGAGAGTCAGTGTCTCAGTGTCTCTGTGTCTCAGTTTCTTTGTGTCTCAATGTCTAAGAGTCTCAGAGTCTCAGTGTCTCAGTGTATCTGTATCTCCGTGTCTCAGTGTCTCAGAGTCTCAGTGTCTCTGTGTCTCAGGGTCTCAGTGTCTCTGTGTCTCAGTGTCTCTGTGTCTAAGTATCTAAGAGTCTCAGTGTCTCAGTGTCTCTGTGTCTCATTGTCTCAGTGTCTCAGAGTCTCAGTGTCTCTGTGTCTCCGTGTCTCAGTGTCTCAGAGTGTCAGTGTCTCTGAGCCTCAGTGCCTCTGAGTCTCAGTGTCTCAGAGTCTCAGTGTCTCTGAGTGTCAGTGTCTGTGAGTCTCAGTGTCTCAGTGTCTCTGTGTCTCTGTGTCTCAGTGCCTCTGTGTCTCAGTGTCTCAGTGTCACAGTGACTCTGTGTCTCTGTGTCTCAGTGTCTCAGAGTCTGAGTGTCTCTGTGTCTCAGTGTCTCAGAGTTTCAGTGTCTCTGAGTCTCAGTGTCTCTGAGTCTCAGTGTCTCTGAGTGTCAGTGTCTCTGAGTCTCAGTGTCTCAGTGTCTCAGAGTCTCAGTGTCTCAGTGTCTCAGTGTCTCTGTGTCTCAGTGTCTAAGAGTCTCAGTGTCTCTGTGTCTCAGTGTCTCATTGTCTCAGTGTCTTAGAGTCTCAGTGTCTCTGTGTCTCCGTGTATCAGTGTCTCAGAGTCTCAGTGTCTCTCAGTCTCAGTGTCTCTGAGTCTCAGTGTCTCAGAGTCTCAGTGTCTCAGTGTCTCATAGTCTCAGAGTCTCTGTGTCTCAGTGTCTCAGTGTCTGAGTGTCTCAGTCTCTCAGAGTCTCAGTGTCTCTGTTTCTCCGTGTCTCAGTGTCTCAGAGTCTCAGTGTCTCTGTGTCTCCATGTCTCAGTCTCTCAGAGTCTCATTGTCTCTCAGTCTCAGTGTCTCCGAGTCTCAGTGTCTCAGTGTCTCCGTGTCTCAGAGTCTCAGTGACTCTGTGTCTCAGTGTCTCAGTGTCTGAGTGTCTCAGTCTCTCAGAGTCTCAGTGTCTCTGTTTCTCCGTGTCTCAGTGTATCAGAGTCTCAGTGTTTTTGTGTCTCTGTGTGTTGGTGTCTCTGTGTCTCAGGGTCTCTTTGTCTCAGTCTCTCAGTGTCTCAGAGTCTCAGTGTCTCAGTGTCTCAGTGACTCCGTGTCTCTGTGTCTCTGTGTCTCAGTGTCTCAGTGTCTCAGTGACTGTGTGTCTCTGTGTCTCAGTGTCTCTGTGTCTCAGTGTCTCAGTGTCTCTGTCTCTCCGTGTCTCAGTGTCTCAGAGTCTCCGCGTCTCTGTGTCTCAGAGTCTCAGTGTGTCTGTGTCTCAGTGTCCCAGTGACTCAGAGTCTCAGTGTCTCTGTGTCTCTGTGTCTCAGTGTCTCTGTGTCTCTGTGTCTCTGTGTCTCAGTGTCTCAGAGTCTCAGTGTGTCTGTGTCTCCGTGTCTCAGTGTCTCTCTGTCTCAGTGTCTCAGTGTCTCAGAGTCTCAGTGTGTCTGTGTCTCCGTCTCTCAGTGTCTCTCTGTCTCAGTGTCTCAGTGTGTCAGAGTCTCAGTGTCTCTGTGTCTCAGTGTCTCGGAGACTCAGTGTCTCAGTGTCTCTGTGTCTCAGTGTCTAAGACTCTCAGTGTCTCTGTGTCTCAGTGTATCTGTGTCTCTGTGTCTCAGTGTCTCAGAGTCTCAGTGTCTCTGTGTCTCAGGGTCTCAGTGTCTCTGTGTCTCAGTGTTTCTGTGTCTCAGTATCTAAGAGTCTCAGTGTCTCAGTGTCTCTGTGTCTCAGTGTCTCAGAGTCTCAGTGTCTCTGTGTCTCCGTGTCTCAGTGTCTCAGAGTCTCAGTGTCTCTGAGTGTCAGTGTCTCTGAGTCTCAGTGTCTCAGTGTCTCAGAGTCTCAGTGTCTCAGTGTCTCAGAGTCTCAGTGTCTCTGTGTCTCTGTGTCTCAGTGTCTCAGTGTCACAGTGACTCTGTGTCTCTGTGTCTCAGTGTCTCAGAGTCTGAGTGTCTCTGTGTCTCAGTGTCTCTGAGTGTCAGTGTCTCTGAGTCTCAGTGTCTCTGAGTGTCAGTGTCTCTGAGTCTCAGTGTCTCAGTGTCTCAGAGTGTCAGTGTGTCTGTGTCTCTGTGTCTCAGTGCCTCTGTGTCTCAGTGTATCAGTGTCATAGTGTCTCTGCGTCTCAGTATCTAAGAGTCTCAGTGTCTCTCTGTCTAAGTGTCTCTGAGTCTCAGTGTCGCAGAGTCTCAGTGTCTCTGAGTGTCAGTGTCTCTGAGTCTCAGTGTCTCAGTGTCTCAGAGTCTCAGTGTCTCAGTGTCTCAGAGTCTCAGTGTCTCTGTGTCTCTGTGTCTCAGTGCCTCTGTGTCTCAGTGTCTCAGTGTCACAGTGACTCTGTGTCTCTGTGTCTCCGTGTCTCGGTGTCTCAGTGTCTCTGTGTCTCAGTGTCTCAGTGTCTCAGAGTTTCAGTGTTTCTGTTTCTCCATGTCTCAGTGTCTCAGCGTCTCAGCGTCTCTGTGTCTCAGTGTCTCAGTGTCTCAGAGTCTCAGTGTCTCTGTGTCTCAGTGTCTCAGAGTCTCAGTAACTCAGTTTCTCTGTGTCTCAATGTCTTAGAGCCTCAGAGTCTCAGTGTCTCAGTGTCTCAGTGTCACAGAGTCTCAGTGTGTCTGTGTCTCAGTGTCTCTGTGTCTCAGTGTCTCAGTGTCTGTGTGCCTCAGAGTCTCAGTGTCTCAGTGTCTCTGAGTCTCAGAGTCTCTGTGTCTCAGGGTCTCAGTGTCTCAGTGTCTCAGTGTCTCTGTGTCTCAGTGTCTCTGTGTCTCAGTGTCTCAGTGTCTGTGTGCCTCAGAGTCTCAGTGTCTCAGTGTCTCTGAGTCTCAGAGTCTCTGTGTCTCAGGGTCTCAGTGTCTCAGAGTCTCATTGTCTCTGTGCCTCTGTGTCTCAGTATCTTAGTTTCTCAGAGTCTCACTGTCTCAGTGTCTCAGAGTCTCAGTGTCTCAGTGTCTCTGTGTCTCTGTGTTTCTGTGTCTCAATGTCTCAGACTCTCAGTGCCTCTGTGTCTCAGTGCCTCAGTGTCTCAGAGTCTCAGTGTGTCTGTGCCTCCGTGTCTCAGTGACTCAGTGTCTCTCTGTCTCTGTGTCTCAGTGTCTCAGAGTCTCAGTGTCTCTGTGTCTCTGCGTCTCAGTGTCTCAGTGTCACAGTGTCACAGTGTCTCAGAGTCTCAGTGTCTCTGTGTCTCTGCGTCTCAGTGACTCAGTGTCACAGTGTCACAGTGTCTCAGAGTCTCTGTGTCTCTGTGTCACTGTGTCTCAGTGTCACAGTGTCACAGTGTCTCAGAGTCTCCGTGTCTCTGTGTCTCAGAGTCTCAGTGTCTCTGTGTCTCTGCGTCTCAGTGTCTCAGTGTCACACTGTCACAGTGTCAAGGTGTCTCAGTGTCTCAGTGTCTCCGTGTCTCAGTGTCTCAGTGTCACAGTGTCACTGTGTCTCAGAGTCTACGTGTCTCTGTGTCTCTGCGTCTCAGTGACTCAGTGTCACAGTGTCACAGTGTCTCAGAGTCTCTGTGTCTCTGCGTCTCTGTGTCTCAGTGTCACAGTGTCACAGTGTCTCAGAGTCTCCGTGTCTCTGTGTCTCAGAGTCTCAGTGTCTCTGTGTCTCTGCGTCTCAGTGTCTCAGTGTCTCTGTGTCTCAGTGTCTCAGTGTCACAGTGTCTCAGTGTCTCAGTGACTCCGTGTCTCTGTGTCTCAGTGTCTCAGTGACTCTGTGTCTCTGTGTCTCAGTGTCTCAGTGTCACAGAGTCTCACTGTCTCAGTGTCTCAGTGTCTCAGTGTCTCAGTGTCTCAGAGTCTCAGTGTCTCAGTGCCTCAGAGTCTCTGTGTCTCAGTGTCTCGCTGTCTCATTGTCTCAGTGTCTCTGTGTCTCAGTGTTTCAGTGTCTCAGTTTCTCAGTGTCTCTGTTTCTCAGAGTCTCAGTGTCTCTCTGTCTCAGTGTCTCTGTTTCTCAGAGTCTCAGTGTCTCTGTGTCTGCGTGTCTCAGTGTCTCAGAGTCTCAGTGTCTTTGTGTCTCACTGTCTCAGAGTCTCAGAGTCTCAGTGTCTCTGTGTCTCACTGTCTCAGTGTCACAGTGTCACAGTGTCTCAGAGTCTCTGTGTCTCTGCGTCTCTGTGTCTCAGTGTCACAGTGTCACAGTGTCTCAGAGTCTCCGTGTCTCTGTGTCTCAGAGTCTCAGTGTCTCTGTGTCTCTGCGTCTCAGAGTCTCAGTGTCTCAGTGTCTCAGTGACTCCGTGTCTCTGTGTCTCAGTGTCTCAGTGAATCTGTGTCTCTGTGTCTCGGTGTCTCAGTGTCACAGAGTCTCACTGTCTCTGTGTCTCAGTGTCTCAGTGTCTCAGAGTCTCAGTGTCTCAGTGCCTCAGAGTCTCTGTGTCTCAGTGTCTCGCTGTCTCAGTGTTTCTGTGTCTCAGTGTCTCAGTGTTTGTGTGTCTCAGTGTCTCAGATTCTCAGTGTCTCTGTGTCTGCGTGTCTCACTGTCTCAGAGTCTCAGAGTCTCAGTGTCTCTGTGTCTCACTGTCTCAGAGTCTCAGAGTCTCTGTGTCTCAGTGTCTCAGAGCCTCAGTGTCTCTGTGTCTCAGTGTCTCAGTTTCTCAGAGTCTCAGTGTCTCTGTGTCTGCGTGTCTCAGTGTCTCAGAGTCTCAGTGTCTTTGTGTCTCACTGTCTCAGAGTCTCAGAGTCTCAGTGTCTCTGTGTCTCACTGTCTCAGAGTCTCAGAGTCTCTGTGTCTCAGTGTCTCAGAGCCTCAGTGTCTCTGTGTCTCAGTGTCTCAGTTTCTCAGAGTCTCAGTGTCTCTGTGTCTCTGTGGCTCAGAGTCCCAGTGTCTCTGTGTCTCAGTGTCTAAGAGTCTGAGTGTCTCTGTGTCTCAGTGTCTCAGTGTCTCTGTTTCTCAGAGTCTCATTGTCTCTATGTCTGCATGCCTCAGTGTCTCAGAGTCTCAGTGTCTCAGTGTCTCAGTGACTCCGTGTCTCTGTGTCTCAGTGTCTCAGTGAATCTGAGTCTCTGTGTCTCAGTGTCTCAGTGTCACAGAGTCTCACTGTCTCTGTGTCTCAGTGTCTCAGTGTCTCAGAGTCTCAGTGTCTCAGTGCCTCAGAGTCTCTGTGTCTCAGTGTCTCGCTGTCTCAGTGTTTCTGTGTCTCAGTGTCTCAGTGTTTGTGTGTCTCAGTGTCTCAGATTCTCAGTGTCTCTGTGTCTGCGTGTCTCACTGTCTCAGAGTCTCAGAGTCTCAGTGTCTCTGTGTCTCACTGTCTCAGAGTCTCAGAGTCTCTGTGTCTCAGTGTCTCAGAGCCTCAGTGTCTCTGTGTCTCAGTGTCTCAGTTTCTCAGAGTCTCAGTGTCTCTGTGTCTCTGTGGCTCAGAGTCCCAGTGTCTCTGTGTCTCAGTGTCTAAGAGTCTCAGTGTCTCTGTGTTTCAGTGTCTCAGTGTCTCAGTTTCTCAGAGTCTCAGTGTCTCTATGTCTGCGTGCCTCAGTGTCTCAGAGTCTCAGTGTCTCAGTGTCACAGTGTCTCAGTGTCTCAGTGACTCCGTGTCTCTGTGTCTCAGTGTCTCAGTGACTCTGTGTCTCTGTGTCTCAGTGTCTCAGTGTCACAGAGTCTCAGTGTCTCAGTGTCTCAGTGCCTCAGAGTCTCTGTGTCTCAGTGTCTCGCTGTCTCATTGTCTCAGTGTCTCTGTGTCTCAGTGTCTGTGTGTCTCTGTGTCTCAGTGTCTCAGAGTCTCAGTGTCTCTCTGTCTCAGTGTCTCTGTTTCTCAGAGTCTCAGTGTCTCTGTGTCTGCGTGTCTCAGTGTCTCAGAGTCTCAGTGTCTTTGTGTCTCAGTGTCTCGGTGTCTCAGTGTCTCAGTGTCTCTGTGTCTCTGAGTCTCAGTGTCACAGTGTCACAGTGTCTCAGATTCTCATTGTCTCTGTGCCTCTGTGTCTCAGTGTCTCAGTTTCTCAGAGTCTCACTGTCTCTGTGTCTCAGAGTCTCAGTGTCTCAGTGTCTCTGTGTCTCTGTGTCTCCGTGTCTCAGGGTCTCAGAGTCTCAGTGTCTCTGTGTCTCAGTGTCTCTGTGTCTCTGTGTATGAGTCTCAGTGTCTCTGTGTCTCAGTGTCTCAGAGTCTCAGTGTCTCTGTGTCTCCGTGTCTCAGTGTTTCAGAGTCTCAGAGTCTCAGTGTCTCTGTGTCTCCGTGTCTCCGTGTCTCATTGTCTCTGAGTGTCAGTGTCTCTGAGTCTCAGTGTCTCAGTGTCTCAGAGTCTCAGTGTCTCAGTGTCTCAGTGTCTCTGTGTCTCAGTGTCTAAGAGTCTCAGTGTCTCTGTGTCTCAGTGTCTCATTGTCTCAGTGTCTTAGAGTCTCAGTGTCTCTGTGTCTCCGTGTATCAGTGTCTCAGAGTCTCAGTGTCTCTCAGTCTCAGTGTCTCTGAGTCTCAGTGTCTCAGAGTCTCAGTGTCTCAGTGTCTCATAGTCTCAGAGTCTCTGTGTCTCAGTGTCTCAGTGTCTGAGTGTCTCAGTCTCTCAGAGTCTCAGTGTCTCTGTTTCTCCGTGTCTCAGTGTCTCAGAGTCTCAGTGTCTCTGTGTCTCCATGTCTCAGTCTCTCAGAGTCTCATTGTCTCTCAGTCTCAGTGTCTCCGAGTCTCAGTGTCTCAGTGTCTCCGTGTCTCAGAGTCTCAGTGACTCTGTGTCTCAGTGTCTCAGTGTCTGAGTGTCTCAGTCTCTCAGAGTCTCAGTGTCTCTGTTTCTCCGTGTCTCAGTGTATCAGAGTCTCAGTGTTTTTGTGTCTCTGTGTGTTGGTGTCTCTGTGTCTCAGGGTCTCTTTGTCTCAGTCTCTCAGTGTCTCAGAGTCTCAGTGTCTCAGTGTCTCAGTGACTCCGTGTCTCTGTGTCTCTGTGTCTCAGTGTCTCAGTGTCTCAGTGACTGTGTGTCTCTGTGTCTCAGTGTCTCTGTGTCTCAGTGTCTCAGTGTCTCTGTCTCTCCGTGTCTCAGTGTCTCAGAGTCTCCGCGTCTCTGTGTCTCAGAGTCTCAGTGTGTCTGTGTCTCAGTGTCCCAGTGACTCAGAGTCTCAGTGTCTCTGTGTCTCTGTGTCTCAGTGTCTCTGTGTCTCTGTGTCTCTGTGTCTCAGTGTCTCAGAGTCTCAGTGTGTCTGTGTCTCCGTGTCTCAGTGTCTCTCTGTCTCAGTGTCTCAGTGTCTCAGAGTCTCAGTGTGTCTGTGTCTCCGTCTCTCAGTGTCTCTCTGTCTCAGTGTCTCAGTGTGTCAGAGTCTCAGTGTCTCTGTGTCTCAGTGTCTCGGAGACTCAGTGTCTCAGTGTCTCTGTGTCTCAGTGTCTAAGACTCTCAGTGTCTCTGTGTCTCAGTGTATCTGTGTCTCTGTGTCTCAGTGTCTCAGAGTCTCAGTGTCTCTGTGTCTCAGGGTCTCAGTGTCTCTGTGTCTCAGTGTTTCTGTGTCTCAGTATCTAAGAGTCTCAGTGTCTCAGTGTCTCTGTGTCTCAGTGTCTCAGAGTCTCAGTGTCTCTGTGTCTCCGTGTCTCAGTGTCTCAGAGTCTCAGTGTCTCTGAGTGTCAGTGTCTCTGAGTCTCAGTGTCTCAGTGTCTCAGAGTCTCAGTGTCTCAGTGTCTCAGAGTCTCAGTGTCTCTGTGTCTCTGTGTCTCAGTGTCTCAGTGTCACAGTGACTCTGTGTCTCTGTGTCTCAGTGTCTCAGAGTCTGAGTGTCTCTGTGTCTCAGTGTCTCTGAGTGTCAGTGTCTCTGAGTCTCAGTGTCTCTGAGTGTCAGTGTCTCTGAGTCTCAGTGTCTCAGTGTCTCAGAGTGTCAGTGTGTCTGTGTCTCTGTGTCTCAGTGCCTCTGTGTCTCAGTGTATCAGTGTCATAGTGTCTCTGCGTCTCAGTATCTAAGAGTCTCAGTGTCTCTCTGTCTAAGTGTCTCTGAGTCTCAGTGTCGCAGAGTCTCAGTGTCTCTGAGTGTCAGTGTCTCTGAGTCTCAGTGTCTCAGTGTCTCAGAGTCTCAGTGTCTCAGTGTCTCAGAGTCTCAGTGTCTCTGTGTCTCTGTGTCTCAGTGCCTCTGTGTCTCAGTGTCTCAGTGTCACAGTGACTCTGTGTCTCTGTGTCTCCGTGTCTCGGTGTCTCAGTGTCTCTGTGTCTCAGTGTCTCAGTGTCTCAGAGTTTCAGTGTTTCTGTTTCTCCATGTCTCAGTGTCTCAGCGTCTCAGCGTCTCTGTGTCTCAGTGTCTCAGTGTCTCAGAGTCTCAGTGTCTCTGTGTCTCAGTGTCTCAGAGTCTCAGTAACTCAGTTTCTCTGTGTCTCAATGTCTTAGAGCCTCAGAGTCTCAGTGTCTCAGTGTCTCAGTGTCACAGAGTCTCAGTGTGTCTGTGTCTCAGTGTCTCTGTGTCTCAGTGTCTCAGTGTCTGTGTGCCTCAGAGTCTCAGTGTCTCAGTGTCTCTGAGTCTCAGAGTCTCTGTGTCTCAGGGTCTCAGTGTCTCAGTGTCTCAGTGTCTCTGTGTCTCAGTGTCTCTGTGTCTCAGTGTCTCAGTGTCTGTGTGCCTCAGAGTCTCAGTGTCTCAGTGTCTCTGAGTCTCAGAGTCTCTGTGTCTCAGGGTCTCAGTGTCTCAGAGTCTCATTGTCTCTGTGCCTCTGTGTCTCAGTATCTTAGTTTCTCAGAGTCTCACTGTCTCAGTGTCTCAGAGTCTCAGTGTCTCAGTGTCTCTGTGTCTCTGTGTTTCTGTGTCTCAATGTCTCAGACTCTCAGTGCCTCTGTGTCTCAGTGCCTCAGTGTCTCAGAGTCTCAGTGTGTCTGTGCCTCCGTGTCTCAGTGACTCAGTGTCTCTCTGTCTCTGTGTCTCAGTGTCTCAGAGTCTCAGTGTCTCTGTGTCTCTGCGTCTCAGTGTCTCAGTGTCACAGTGTCACAGTGTCTCAGAGTCTCAGTGTCTCTGTGTCTCTGCGTCTCAGTGACTCAGTGTCACAGTGTCACAGTGTCTCAGAGTCTCTGTGTCTCTGTGTCACTGTGTCTCAGTGTCACAGTGTCACAGTGTCTCAGAGTCTCCGTGTCTCTGTGTCTCAGAGTCTCAGTGTCTCTGTGTCTCTGCGTCTCAGTGTCTCAGTGTCACACTGTCACAGTGTCAAGGTGTCTCAGTGTCTCAGTGTCTCCGTGTCTCAGTGTCTCAGTGTCACAGTGTCACTGTGTCTCAGAGTCTACGTGTCTCTGTGTCTCTGCGTCTCAGTGACTCAGTGTCACAGTGTCACAGTGTCTCAGAGTCTCTGTGTCTCTGCGTCTCTGTGTCTCAGTGTCACAGTGTCACAGTGTCTCAGAGTCTCCGTGTCTCTGTGTCTCAGAGTCTCAGTGTCTCTGTGTCTCTGCGTCTCAGTGTCTCAGTGTCTCTGTGTCTCAGTGTCTCAGTGTCACAGTGTCTCAGTGTCTCAGTGACTCCGTGTCTCTGTGTCTCAGTGTCTCAGTGACTCTGTGTCTCTGTGTCTCAGTGTCTCAGTGTCACAGAGTCTCACTGTCTCAGTGTCTCAGTGTCTCAGTGTCTCAGTGTCTCAGAGTCTCAGTGTCTCAGTGCCTCAGAGTCTCTGTGTCTCAGTGTCTCGCTGTCTCATTGTCTCAGTGTCTCTGTGTCTCAGTGTTTCAGTGTCTCAGTTTCTCAGTGTCTCTGTTTCTCAGAGTCTCAGTGTCTCTCTGTCTCAGTGTCTCTGTTTCTCAGAGTCTCAGTGTCTCTGTGTCTGCGTGTCTCAGTGTCTCAGAGTCTCAGTGTCTTTGTGTCTCACTGTCTCAGAGTCTCAGAGTCTCAGTGTCTCTGTGTCTCACTGTCTCAGTGTCACAGTGTCACAGTGTCTCAGAGTCTCTGTGTCTCTGCGTCTCTGTGTCTCAGTGTCACAGTGTCACAGTGTCTCAGAGTCTCCGTGTCTCTGTGTCTCAGAGTCTCAGTGTCTCTGTGTCTCTGCGTCTCAGAGTCTCAGTGTCTCAGTGTCTCAGTGACTCCGTGTCTCTGTGTCTCAGTGTCTCAGTAAATCTGTGTCTCTGTGTCTCGGTGTCTCAGTGTCACAGAGTCTCACTGTCTCTGTGTCTCAGTGTCTCAGTGTCTCAGAGTCTCAGTGTCTCAGTGCCTCAGAGTCTCTGTGTCTCAGTGTCTCGCTGTCTCAGTGTTTCTGTGTCTCAGTGTCTCAGTGTTTGTGTGTCTCAGTGTCTCAGATTCTCAGTGTCTCTGTGTCTGCGTGTCTCACTGTCTCAGAGTCTCAGAGTCTCAGTGTCTCTGTGTCTCACTGTCTCAGAGTCTCAGAGTCTCTGTGTCTCAGTGTCTCAGAGCCTCAGTGTCTCTGTGTCTCAGTGTCTCAGTTTCTCAGAGTCTCAGTGTCTCTGTGTCTGCGTGTCTCAGTGTCTCAGAGTCTCAGTGTCTTTGTGTCTCACTGTCTCAGAGTCTCAGAGTCTCAGTGTCTCTGTGTCTCACTGTCTCAGAGTCTCAGAGTCTCTGTGTCTCAGTGTCTCAGAGCCTCAGTGTCTCTGTGTCTCAGTGTCTCAGTTTCTCAGAGTCTCAGTGTCTCTGTGTCTCTGTGGCTCAGAGTCCCAGTGTCTCTGTGTCTCAGTGTCTAAGAGTCTGAGTGTCTCTGTGTCTCAGTGTCTCAGTGTCTCTGTTTCTCAGAGTCTCATTGTCTCTATGTCTGCATGCCTCAGTGTCTCAGAGTCTCAGTGTCTCAGTGTCTCAGTGACTCCGTGTCTCTGTGTCTCAGTGTCTCAGTGAATCTGAGTCTCTGTGTCTCAGTGTCTCAGTGTCACAGAGTCTCACTGTCTCTGTGTCTCAGTGTCTCAGTGTCTCAGAGTCTCAGTGTCTCAGTGCCTCAGAGTCTCTGTGTCTCAGTGTCTCGCTGTCTCAGTGTTTCTGTGTCTCAGTGTCTCAGTGTTTGTGTGTCTCAGTGTCTCAGATTCTCAGTGTCTCTGTGTCTGCGTGTCTCACTGTCTCAGAGTCTCAGTGTCTCAGTGTCTCTGTGTCTCAGTGTCTAAGAGTCTCAGTGTCTCTGTGTCTCAGTGTCTCATTGTCTCAGTGTCTTAGAGTCTCAGTGTCTCTGTGTCTCCGTGTATCAGTGTCTCAGAGTCTCAGTGTCTCTCAGTCTCAGTGTCTCTGAGTCTCAGTGTCTCAGAGTCTCAGTGTCTCAGTGTCTCATAGTCTCAGAGTCTCTGTGTCTCAGTGTCTCAGTGTCTGAGTGTCTCAGTCTCTCAGAGTCTCAGTGTCTCTGTTTCTCCGTGTCTCAGTGTCTCAGAGTCTCAGTGTCTCTGTGTCTCCATGTCTCAGTCTCTCAGAGTCTCATTGTCTCTCAGTCTCAGTGTCTCCGAGTCTCAGTGTCTCAGTGTCTCCGTGTCTCAGAGTCTCAGTGACTCTGTGTCTCAGTGTCTCAGTGTCTGAGTGTCTCAGTCTCTCAGAGTCTCAGTGTCTCTGTTTCTCCGTGTCTCAGTGTATCAGAGTCTCAGTGTTTTTGTGTCTCTGTGTGTTGGTGTCTCTGTGTCTCAGGGTCTCTTTGTCTCAGTCTCTCAGTGTCTCAGAGTCTCAGTGTCTCAGTGTCTCAGTGACTCCGTGTCTCTGTGTCTCTGTGTCTCAGTGTCTCAGTGTCTCAGTGACTGTGTGTCTCTGTGTCTCAGTGTCTCTGTGTCTCAGTGTCTCAGTGTCTCTGTCTCTCCGTGTCTCAGTGTCTCAGAGTCTCCGCGTCTCTGTGTCTCAGAGTCTCAGTGTGTCTGTGTCTCAGTGTCCCAGTGACTCAGAGTCTCAGTGTCTCTGTGTCTCTGTGTCTCAGTGTCTCTGTGTCTCTGTGTCTCTGTGTCTCAGTGTCTCAGAGTCTCAGTGTGTCTGTGTCTCCGTGTCTCAGTGTCTCTCTGTCTCAGTGTCTCAGTGTCTCAGAGTCTCAGTGTGTCTGTGTCTCCGTCTCTCAGTGTCTCTCTGTCTCAGTGTCTCAGTGTGTCAGAGTCTCAGTGTCTCTGTGTCTCAGTGTCTCGGAGACTCAGTGTCTCAGTGTCTCTGTGTCTCAGTGTCTAAGACTCTCAGTGTCTCTGTGTCTCAGTGTATCTGTGTCTCTGTGTCTCAGTGTCTCAGAGTCTCAGTGTCTCTGTGTCTCAGGGTCTCAGTGTCTCTGTGTCTCAGTGTTTCTGTGTCTCAGTATCTAAGAGTCTCAGTGTCTCAGTGTCTCTGTGTCTCAGTGTCTCAGAGTCTCAGTGTCTCTGTGTCTCCGTGTCTCAGTGTCTCAGAGTCTCAGTGTCTCTGAGTGTCAGTGTCTCTGAGTCTCAGTGTCTCAGTGTCTCAGAGTCTCAGTGTCTCAGTGTCTCAGAGTCTCAGTGTCTCTGTGTCTCTGTGTCTCAGTGTCTCAGTGTCACAGTGACTCTGTGTCTCTGTGTCTCAGTGTCTCAGAGTCTGAGTGTCTCTGTGTCTCAGTGTCTCTGAGTGTCAGTGTCTCTGAGTCTCAGTGTCTCTGAGTGTCAGTGTCTCTGAGTCTCAGTGTCTCAGTGTCTCAGAGTGTCAGTGTGTCTGTGTCTCTGTGTCTCAGTGCCTCTGTGTCTCAGTGTATCAGTGTCATAGTGTCTCTGCGTCTCAGTATCTAAGAGTCTCAGTGTCTCTCTGTCTAAGTGTCTCTGAGTCTCAGTGTCGCAGAGTCTCAGTGTCTCTGAGTGTCAGTGTCTCTGAGTCTCAGTGTCTCAGTGTCTCAGAGTCTCAGTGTCTCAGTGTCTCAGAGTCTCAGTGTCTCTGTGTCTCTGTGTCTCAGTGCCTCTGTGTCTCAGTGTCTCAGTGTCACAGTGACTCTGTGTCTCTGTGTCTCCGTGTCTCGGTGTCTCAGTGTCTCTGTGTCTCAGTGTCTCAGTGTCTCAGAGTTTCAGTGTTTCTGTTTCTCCATGTCTCAGTGTCTCAGCGTCTCAGCGTCTCTGTGTCTCAGTGTCTCAGTGTCTCAGAGTCTCAGTGTCTCTGTGTCTCAGTGTCTCAGAGTCTCAGTAACTCAGTTTCTCTGTGTCTCAATGTCTTAGAGCCTCAGAGTCTCAGTGTCTCAGTGTCTCAGTGTCACAGAGTCTCAGTGTGTCTGTGTCTCAGTGTCTCTGTGTCTCAGTGTCTCAGTGTCTGTGTGCCTCAGAGTCTCAGTGTCTCAGTGTCTCTGAGTCTCAGAGTCTCTGTGTCTCAGGGTCTCAGTGTCTCAGTGTCTCAGTGTCTCTGTGTCTCAGTGTCTCTGTGTCTCAGTGTCTCAGTGTCTGTGTGCCTCAGAGTCTCAGTGTCTCAGTGTCTCTGAGTCTCAGAGTCTCTGTGTCTCAGGGTCTCAGTGTCTCAGAGTCTCATTGTCTCTGTGCCTCTGTGTCTCAGTATCTTAGTTTCTCAGAGTCTCACTGTCTCAGTGTCTCAGAGTCTCAGTGTCTCAGTGTCTCTGTGTCTCTGTGTTTCTGTGTCTCAATGTCTCAGACTCTCAGTGCCTCTGTGTCTCAGTGCCTCAGTGTCTCAGAGTCTCAGTGTGTCTGTGCCTCCGTGTCTCAGTGACTCAGTGTCTCTCTGTCTCTGTGTCTCAGTGTCTCAGAGTCTCAGTGTCTCTGTGTCTCTGCGTCTCAGTGTCTCAGTGTCACAGTGTCACAGTGTCTCAGAGTCTCAGTGTCTCTGTGTCTCTGCGTCTCAGTGACTCAGTGTCACAGTGTCACAGTGTCTCAGAGTCTCTGTGTCTCTGTGTCACTGTGTCTCAGTGTCACAGTGTCACAGTGTCTCAGAGTCTCCGTGTCTCTGTGTCTCAGAGTCTCAGTGTCTCTGTGTCTCTGCGTCTCAGTGTCTCAGTGTCACACTGTCACAGTGTCAAGGTGTCTCAGTGTCTCAGTGTCTCCGTGTCTCAGTGTCTCAGTGTCACAGTGTCACTGTGTCTCAGAGTCTACGTGTCTCTGTGTCTCTGCGTCTCAGTGACTCAGTGTCACAGTGTCACAGTGTCTCAGAGTCTCTGTGTCTCTGCGTCTCTGTGTCTCAGTGTCACAGTGTCACAGTGTCTCAGAGTCTCCGTGTCTCTGTGTCTCAGAGTCTCAGTGTCTCTGTGTCTCTGCGTCTCAGTGTCTCAGTGTCTCTGTGTCTCAGTGTCTCAGTGTCACAGTGTCTCAGTGTCTCAGTGACTCCGTGTCTCTGTGTCTCAGTGTCTCAGTGACTCTGTGTCTCTGTGTCTCAGTGTCTCAGTGTCACAGAGTCTCACTGTCTCAGTGTCTCAGTGTCTCAGTGTCTCAGTGTCTCAGAGTCTCAGTGTCTCAGTGCCTCAGAGTCTCTGTGTCTCAGTGTCTCGCTGTCTCATTGTCTCAGTGTCTCTGTGTCTCAGTGTTTCAGTGTCTCAGTTTCTCAGTGTCTCTGTTTCTCAGAGTCTCAGTGTCTCTCTGTCTCAGTGTCTCTGTTTCTCAGAGTCTCAGTGTCTCTGTGTCTGCGTGTCTCAGTGTCTCAGAGTCTCAGTGTCTTTGTGTCTCACTGTCTCAGAGTCTCAGAGTCTCAGTGTCTCTGTGTCTCACTGTCTCAGTGTCACAGTGTCACAGTGTCTCAGAGTCTCTGTGTCTCTGCGTCTCTGTGTCTCAGTGTCACAGTGTCACAGTGTCTCAGAGTCTCCGTGTCTCTGTGTCTCAGAGTCTCAGTGTCTCTGTGTCTCTGCGTCTCAGAGTCTCAGTGTCTCAGTGTCTCAGTGACTCCGTGTCTCTGTGTCTCAGTGTCTCAGTAAATCTGTGTCTCTGTGTCTCGGTGTCTCAGTGTCACAGAGTCTCACTGTCTCTGTGTCTCAGTGTCTCAGTGTCTCAGAGTCTCAGTGTCTCAGTGCCTCAGAGTCTCTGTGTCTCAGTGTCTCGCTGTCTCAGTGTTTCTGTGTCTCAGTGTCTCAGTGTTTGTGTGTCTCAGTGTCTCAGATTCTCAGTGTCTCTGTGTCTGCGTGTCTCACTGTCTCAGAGTCTCAGAGTCTCAGTGTCTCTGTGTCTCACTGTCTCAGAGTCTCAGAGTCTCTGTGTCTCAGTGTCTCAGAGCCTCAGTGTCTCTGTGTCTCAGTGTCTCAGTTTCTCAGAGTCTCAGTGTCTCTGTGTCTGCGTGTCTCAGTGTCTCAGAGTCTCAGTGTCTTTGTGTCTCACTGTCTCAGAGTCTCAGAGTCTCAGTGTCTCTGTGTCTCACTGTCTCAGAGTCTCAGAGTCTCTGTGTCTCAGTGTCTCAGAGCCTCAGTGTCTCTGTGTCTCAGTGTCTCAGTTTCTCAGAGTCTCAGTGTCTCTGTGTCTCTGTGGCTCAGAGTCCCAGTGTCTCTGTGTCTCAGTGTCTAAGAGTCTGAGTGTCTCTGTGTCTCAGTGTCTCAGTGTCTCTGTTTCTCAGAGTCTCATTGTCTCTATGTCTGCATGCCTCAGTGTCTCAGAGTCTCAGTGTCTCAGTGTCTCAGTGACTCCGTGTCTCTGTGTCTCAGTGTCTCAGTGAATCTGAGTCTCTGTGTCTCAGTGTCTCAGTGTCACAGAGTCTCACTGTCTCTGTGTCTCAGTGTCTCAGTGTCTCAGAGTCTCAGTGTCTCAGTGCCTCAGAGTCTCTGTGTCTCAGTGTCTCGCTGTCTCAGTGTTTCTGTGTCTCAGTGTCTCAGTGTTTGTGTGTCTCAGTGTCTCAGATTCTCAGTGTCTCTGTGTCTGCGTGTCTCACTGTCTCAGAGTCTCAGAGTCTCAGTGTCTCTGTGTCTCACTGTCTCAGAGTCTCAGAGTCTCTGTGTCTCAGTGTCTCAGAGCCTCAGTGTCTCTGTGTCTCAGTGTCTCAGTTTCTCAGAGTCTCAGTGTCTCTGTGTCTCTGTGGCTCAGAGTCCCAGTGTCTCTGTGTCTCAGTGTCTAAGAGTCTCAGTGTCTCTGTGTTTCAGTGTCTCAGTGTCTCAGTTTCTCAGAGTCTCAGTGTCTCTATGTCTGCGTGCCTCAGTGTCTCAGAGTCTCAGTGTCTCAGTGTCACAGTGTCTCAGTGTCTCAGTGACTCCGTGTCTCTGTGTCTCAGTGTCTCAGTGACTCTGTGTCTCTGTGTCTCAGTGTCTCAGTGTCACAGAGTCTCAGTGTCTCAGTGTCTCAGTGCCTCAGAGTCTCTGTGTCTCAGTGTCTCGCTGTCTCATTGTCTCAGTGTCTCTGTGTCTCAGTGTCTGTGTGTCTCTGTGTCTCAGTGTCTCAGAGTCTCAGTGTCTCTCTGTCTCAGTGTCTCTGTTTCTCAGAGTCTCAGTGTCTCTGTGTCTGCGTGTCTCAGTGTCTCAGAGTCTCAGTGTCTTTGTGTCTCAGTGTCTCGGTGTCTCAGTGTCTCAGTGTCTCTGTGTCTCTGAGTCTCAGTGTCACAGTGTCACAGTGTCTCAGATTCTCATTGTCTCTGTGCCTCTGTGTCTCAGTGTCTCAGTTTCTCAGAGTCTCACTGTCTCTGTGTCTCAGAGTCTCAGTGTCTCAGTGTCTCTGTGTCTCTGTGTCTCCGTGTCTCAGGGTCTCAGAGTCTCAGTGTCTCTGTGTCTCAGTGTCTCTGTGTCTCTGTGTATGAGTCTCAGTGTCTCTGTGTCTCAGTGTCTCAGAGTCTCAGTGTCTCTGTGTCTCCGTGTCTCAGTGTTTCAGAGTCTCAGAGTCTCAGTGTCTCTGTGTCTCCGTGTCTCCGTGTCTCATTGTCTCTGAGTGTCAGTGTCTCTGAGTCTCAGTGTCTCAGTGTCTCAGAGTCTCAGTGTCTCAGTGTCTCAGTGTCTCTGTGTCTCAGTGTCTAAGAGTCTCAGTGTCTCTGTGTCTCAGTGTCTCATTGTCTCAGTGTCTTAGAGTCTCAGTGTCTCTGTGTCTCCGTGTATCAGTGTCTCAGAGTCTCAGTGTCTCTCAGTCTCAGTGTCTCTGAGTCTCAGTGTCTCAGAGTCTCAGTGTCTCAGTGTCTCATAGTCTCAGAGTCTCTGTGTCTCAGTGTCTCAGTGTCTGAGTGTCTCAGTCTCTCAGAGTCTCAGTGTCTCTGTTTCTCCGTGTCTCAGTGTCTCAGAGTCTCAGTGTCTCTGTGTCTCCATGTCTCAGTCTCTCAGAGTCTCATTGTCTCTCAGTCTCAGTGTCTCCGAGTCTCAGTGTCTCAGTGTCTCCGTGTCTCAGAGTCTCAGTGACTCTGTGTCTCAGTGTCTCAGTGTCTGAGTGTCTCAGTCTCTCAGAGTCTCAGTGTCTCTGTTTCTCCGTGTCTCAGTGTATCAGAGTCTCAGTGTTTTTGTGTCTCTGTGTGTTGGTGTCTCTGTGTCTCAGGGTCTCTTTGTCTCAGTCTCTCAGTGTCTCAGAGTCTCAGTGTCTCAGTGTCTCAGTGACTCCGTGTCTCTGTGTCTCTGTGTCTCAGTGTCTCAGTGTCTCAGTGACTGTGTGTCTCTGTGTCTCAGTGTCTCTGTGTCTCAGTGTCTCAGTGTCTCTGTCTCTCCGTGTCTCAGTGTCTCAGAGTCTCCGCGTCTCTGTGTCTCAGAGTCTCAGTGTGTCTGTGTCTCAGTGTCCCAGTGACTCAGAGTCTCAGTGTCTCTGTGTCTCTGTGTCTCAGTGTCTCTGTGTCTCTGTGTCTCTGTGTCTCAGTGTCTCAGAGTCTCAGTGTGTCTGTGTCTCCGTGTCTCAGTGTCTCTCTGTCTCAGTGTCTCAGTGTCTCAGAGTCTCAGTGTGTCTGTGTCTCCGTCTCTCAGTGTCTCTCTGTCTCAGTGTCTCAGTGTGTCAGAGTCTCAGTGTCTCTGTGTCTCAGTGTCTCGGAGACTCAGTGTCTCAGTGTCTCTGTGTCTCAGTGTCTAAGACTCTCAGTGTCTCTGTGTCTCAGTGTATCTGTGTCTCTGTGTCTCAGTGTCTCAGAGTCTCAGTGTCTCTGTGTCTCAGGGTCTCAGTGTCTCTGTGTCTCAGTGTTTCTGTGTCTCAGTATCTAAGAGTCTCAGTGTCTCAGTGTCTCTGTGTCTCAGTGTCTCAGAGTCTCAGTGTCTCTGTGTCTCCGTGTCTCAGTGTCTCAGAGTCTCAGTGTCTCTGAGTGTCAGTGTCTCTGAGTCTCAGTGTCTCAGTGTCTCAGAGTCTCAGTGTCTCAGTGTCTCAGAGTCTCAGTGTCTCTGTGTCTCTGTGTCTCAGTGTCTCAGTGTCACAGTGACTCTGTGTCTCTGTGTCTCAGTGTCTCAGAGTCTGAGTGTCTCTGTGTCTCAGTGTCTCTGAGTGTCAGTGTCTCTGAGTCTCAGTGTCTCTGAGTGTCAGTGTCTCTGAGTCTCAGTGTCTCAGTGTCTCAGAGTGTCAGTGTGTCTGTGTCTCTGTGTCTCAGTGCCTCTGTGTCTCAGTGTATCAGTGTCATAGTGTCTCTGCGTCTCAGTATCTAAGAGTCTCAGTGTCTCTCTGTCTAAGTGTCTCTGAGTCTCAGTGTCGCAGAGTCTCAGTGTCTCTGAGTGTCAGTGTCTCTGAGTCTCAGTGTCTCAGTGTCTCAGAGTCTCAGTGTCTCTGTGTCTCAGTGTCTCAGAGTCTCAGTAACTCAGTTTCTCTGTGTCTCAATGTCTTAGAGCCTCAGAGTCTCAGTGTCTCAGTGTCTCAGTGTCACAGAGTCTCAGTGTGTCTGTGTCTCAGTGTCTCTGTGTCTCAGTGTCTCAGTGTCTGTGTGCCTCAGAGTCTCAGTGTCTCAGTGTCTCTGAGTCTCAGAGTCTCTGTGTCTCAGGGTCTCAGTGTCTCAGTGTCTCAGTGTCTCTGTGTCTCAGTGTCTCTGTGTCTCAGTGTCTCAGTGTCTGTGTGCCTCAGAGTCTCAGTGTCTCAGTGTCTCTGAGTCTCAGAGTCTCTGTGTCTCAGGGTCTCAGTGTCTCAGAGTCTCATTGTCTCTGTGCCTCTGTGTCTCAGTATCTTAGTTTCTCAGAGTCTCACTGTCTCAGTGTCTCAGAGTCTCAGTGTCTCAGTGTCTCTGTGTCTCTGTGTTTCTGTGTCTCAATGTCTCAGACTCTCAGTGCCTCTGTGTCTCAGTGCCTCAGTGTCTCAGAGTCTCAGTGTGTCTGTGCCTCCGTGTCTCAGTGACTCAGTGTCTCTCTGTCTCTGTGTCTCAGTGTCTCAGAGTCTCAGTGTCTCTGTGTCTCTGCGTCTCAGTGTCTCAGTGTCACAGTGTCACAGTGTCTCAGAGTCTCAGTGTCTCTGTGTCTCTGCGTCTCAGTGACTCAGTGTCACAGTGTCACAGTGTCTCAGAGTCTCTGTGTCTCTGTGTCACTGTGTCTCAGTGTCACAGTGTCACAGTGTCTCAGAGTCTCCGTGTCTCTGTGTCTCAGAGTCTCAGTGTCTCTGTGTCTCTGCGTCTCAGTGTCTCAGTGTCACACTGTCACAGTGTCAAGGTGTCTCAGTGTCTCAGTGTCTCCGTGTCTCAGTGTCTCAGTGTCACAGTGTCACTGTGTCTCAGAGTCTACGTGTCTCTGTGTCTCTGCGTCTCAGTGACTCAGTGTCACAGTGTCACAGTGTCTCAGAGTCTCTGTGTCTCTGCGTCTCTGTGTCTCAGTGTCACAGTGTCACAGTGTCTCAGAGTCTCCGTGTCTCTGTGTCTCAGAGTCTCAGTGTCTCTGTGTCTCTGCGTCTCAGTGTCTCAGTGTCTCTGTGTCTCAGTGTCTCAGTGTCACAGTGTCTCAGTGTCTCAGTGACTCCGTGTCTCTGTGTCTCAGTGTCTCAGTGACTCTGTGTCTCTGTGTCTCAGTGTCTCAGTGTCACAGAGTCTCACTGTCTCAGTGTCTCAGTGTCTCAGTGTCTCAGTGTCTCAGAGTCTCAGTGTCTCAGTGCCTCAGAGTCTCTGTGTCTCAGTGTCTCGCTGTCTCATTGTCTCAGTGTCTCTGTGTCTCAGTGTTTCAGTGTCTCAGTTTCTCAGTGTCTCTGTTTCTCAGAGTCTCAGTGTCTCTCTGTCTCAGTGTCTCTGTTTCTCAGAGTCTCAGTGTCTCTGTGTCTGCGTGTCTCAGTGTCTCAGAGTCTCAGTGTCTTTGTGTCTCACTGTCTCAGAGTCTCAGAGTCTCAGTGTCTCTGTGTCTCACTGTCTCAGTGTCACAGTGTCACAGTGTCTCAGAGTCTCTGTGTCTCTGCGTCTCTGTGTCTCAGTGTCACAGTGTCACAGTGTCTCAGAGTCTCCGTGTCTCTGTGTCTCAGAGTCTCAGTGTCTCTGTGTCTCTGCGTCTCAGAGTCTCAGTGTCTCAGTGTCTCAGTGACTCCGTGTCTCTGTGTCTCAGTGTCTCAGTAAATCTGTGTCTCTGTGTCTCGGTGTCTCAGTGTCACAGAGTCTCACTGTCTCTGTGTCTCAGTGTCTCAGTGTCTCAGAGTCTCAGTGTCTCAGTGCCTCAGAGTCTCTGTGTCTCAGTGTCTCGCTGTCTCAGTGTTTCTGTGTCTCAGTGTCTCAGTGTTTGTGTGTCTCAGTGTCTCAGATTCTCAGTGTCTCTGTGTCTGCGTGTCTCACTGTCTCAGAGTCTCAGAGTCTCAGTGTCTCTGTGTCTCACTGTCTCAGAGTCTCAGAGTCTCTGTGTCTCAGTGTCTCAGAGCCTCAGTGTCTCTGTGTCTCAGTGTCTCAGTTTCTCAGAGTCTCAGTGTCTCTGTGTCTGCGTGTCTCAGTGTCTCAGAGTCTCAGTGTCTTTGTGTCTCACTGTCTCAGAGTCTCAGAGTCTCAGTGTCTCTGTGTCTCACTGTCTCAGAGTCTCAGAGTCTCTGTGTCTCAGTGTCTCAGAGCCTCAGTGTCTCTGTGTCTCAGTGTCTCAGTTTCTCAGAGTCTCAGTGTCTCTGTGTCTCTGTGGCTCAGAGTCCCAGTGTCTCTGTGTCTCAGTGTCTAAGAGTCTGAGTGTCTCTGTGTCTCAGTGTCTCAGTGTCTCTGTTTCTCAGAGTCTCATTGTCTCTATGTCTGCATGCCTCAGTGTCTCAGAGTCTCAGTGTCTCAGTGTCTCAGTGACTCCGTGTCTCTGTGTCTCAGTGTCTCAGTGAATCTGAGTCTCTGTGTCTCAGTGTCTCAGTGTCACAGAGTCTCACTGTCTCTGTGTCTCAGTGTCTCAGTGTCTCAGAGTCTCAGTGTCTCAGTGCCTCAGAGTCTCTGTGTCTCAGTGTCTCGCTGTCTCAGTGTTTCTGTGTCTCAGTGTCTCAGTGTTTGTGTGTCTCAGTGTCTCAGATTCTCAGTGTCTCTGTGTCTGCGTGTCTCACTGTCTCAGAGTCTCAGAGTCTCAGTGTCTCTGTGTCTCACTGTCTCAGAGTCTCAGAGTCTCTGTGTCTCAGTGTCTCAGAGCCTCAGTGTCTCTGTGTCTCAGTGTCTCAGTTTCTCAGAGTCTCAGTGTCTCTGTGTCTCTGTGGCTCAGAGTCCCAGTGTCTCTGTGTCTCAGTGTCTAAGAGTCTCAGTGTCTCTGTGTTTCAGTGTCTCAGTGTCTCAGTTTCTCAGAGTCTCAGTGTCTCTATGTCTGCGTGCCTCAGTGTCTCAGAGTCTCAGTGTCTCAGTGTCACAGTGTCTCAGTGTCTCAGTGACTCCGTGTCTCTGTGTCTCAGTGTCTCAGTGACTCTGTGTCTCTGTGTCTCAGTGTCTCAGTGTCACAGAGTCTCAGTGTCTCAGTGTCTCAGTGCCTCAGAGTCTCTGTGTCTCAGTGTCTCGCTGTCTCATTGTCTCAGTGTCTCTGTGTCTCAGTGTCTGTGTGTCTCTGTGTCTCAGTGTCTCAGAGTCTCAGTGTCTCTCTGTCTCAGTGTCTCTGTTTCTCAGAGTCTCAGTGTCTCTGTGTCTGCGTGTCTCAGTGTCTCAGAGTCTCAGTGTCTTTGTGTCTCAGTGTCTCGGTGTCTCAGTGTCTCAGTGTCTCTGTGTCTCTGAGTCTCAGTGTCACAGTGTCACAGTGTCTCAGATTCTCATTGTCTCTGTGCCTCTGTGTCTCAGTGTCTCAGTTTCTCAGAGTCTCACTGTCTCTGTGTCTCAGAGTCTCAGTGTCTCAGTGTCTCTGTGTCTCTGTGTCTCCGTGTCTCAGGGTCTCAGAGTCTCAGTGTCTCTGTGTCTCAGTGTCTCTGTGTCTCTGTGTATGAGTCTCAGTGTCTCTGTGTCTCAGTGTCTCAGAGTCTCAGTGTCTCTGTGTCTCCGTGTCTCAGTGTTTCAGAGTCTCAGAGTCTCAGTGTCTCTGTGTCTCCGTGTCTCCGTGTCTCATTGTCTCAGAGTCTCAGTGTCTCTGTGTCTGCGTGTCTCAGTGTCTCAGAGTCTCAGTGTCTCAGTGTCACAGTGTCTCAGTGTCTCAGTGACTCCGTGTCTCTGTGTCTCTGTGTCTCAGTGTCTCAGTGACTCTGTGTCTGTGTGTCTCTGTGTCTCAGTGTCACAGAGTCTCAGTGTCTCGGCGTCCCAGTGTTTCTGTGTCTCCGTCTCTCAGTGTCTCAGTGTCTCAGAGACTCAGAGTCTCAGTGTCTCAGTGCCTCAGAGTCTCTGTGTCTCAGTGTCTCAGTGTCCAGTGTCTCAGAGTCTCAGTGTTTCAGCGTCCCAGTGTCTCTGTGTCTCCCTGTCTCTGTGTCTCAGTGTCTCAGAGTCTCAGTGTCTCAGTGCCTCAGAGTCTCAGTGTCTCAGTGTCTCAGTGTCTCAGAGTCTCAGTGTCTCAGTGTCACTGTGTCTCAGTGTCTCTGTGTCTGAGTGTCTAAGAGTCTCAGTGTCTCTGTGTCTCTGTGTCTCAGAGTCTCAGTGTCTCAGTGCCTCAGAGTCTCAGTGTCTCCGTGTCTCAGTGTTTCAGAATCTCAGAGTCTCAGTGTCTCTGTGTCTCAGTGTCTCAGTGCCTCAGAGTCTCAGTGCCTCTGTGTCTCAGTGTCTCAGTGCCTCAGAGTCTCAGTGTCTCAGTGTCTCAGTGTCTCAGAGTCTCAGTGTCTCAGTGTCACTGTGTCTCAGTGTCTCTGTGTCTGAGTGTCTAAGAGTCTCAGTGTCTCTGTGTCTCTGTGTCTCAGAGTCTCAGTGTCTCAGTGCCTCAGAGTCTCAGTGTCTCCGTGTCTCAGTGTTTCAGAATCTCAGAGTCTCAGTGTCTCTGTGTCTCAGTGTCTCAGTGCCTCAGAGTCTCAGTGCCTCTGTGTCTCAGTGTCTCAGTGTCTCAGAGTCTCAGTGTCTCAGCGTCCCAGTGTCTCTGTGTCTCTGTGTCTCAGTGTCTCAGTGTCACAGTGACTCTGTGTCTCTGTGTCTCAGTGTCTCAGAGTCTGAGTGTCTCTGTGTCTCAGTGTCTCTGAGTGTCAGTGTCTCTGAGTCTCAGTGTCTCTGAGTCTCAGTGTCTCTGAGTGTCAGTGTCTCTGAGTCTCAGTGTCTCAGTGTCTCAGAGTGTCAGTGTGTCTGTGTCTCTGTGTCTCAGTGCCTCTGTGTCTCAGTGTATCAGTGTCATAGTGTCTCTGCGTCTCAGTATCTAAGAGTCTCAGTGTCTCTCTGTCTAAGTGTCTCTGAGTCTCAGTGTCGCAGAGTCTCAGTGTCTCTGAGTGTCAGTGTCTCTGAGTCTCAGTGTCTCAGTGTCTCAGAGTCTCAGTGTCTCAGTGTCTCAGAGTCTCAGTGTCTCTGTGTCTCTGTGTCTCAGTGCCTCTGTGTCTCAGTGTCTCAGTGTCACAGTGACTCTGTGTCTCTGTGTCTCCGTGTCTCGGTGTCTCAGTGTCTCTGTGTCTCAGTGTCTCAGTGTCTCAGAGTTTCAGTGTTTCTGTTTCTCCATGTCTCAGTGTCTCAGCGTCTCAGCGTCTCTGTGTCTCAGTGTCTCAGTGTCTCAGAGTCTCAGTGTCTCTGTGTCTCAGTGTCTCAGAGTCTCAGTAACTCAGTTTCTCTGTGTCTCAATGTCTTAGAGCCTCAGAGTCTCAGTGTCTCAGTGTCTCAGTGTCACAGAGTCTCAGTGTGTCTGTGTCTCAGTGTCTCTGTGTCTCAGTGTCTCAGTGTCTGTGTGCCTCAGAGTCTCAGTGTCTCAGTGTCTCTGAGTCTCAGAGTCTCTGTGTCTCAGGGTCTCAGTGTCTCAGTGTCTCAGTGTCTCTGTGTCTCAGTGTCTCTGTGTCTCAGTGTCTCAGTGTCTGTGTGCCTCAGAGTCTCAGTGTCTCAGTGTCTCTGAGTCTCAGAGTCTCTGTGTCTCAGGGTCTCAGTGTCTCAGAGTCTCATTGTCTCTGTGCCTCTGTGTCTCAGTATCTTAGTTTCTCAGAGTCTCACTGTCTCAGTGTCTCAGAGTCTCAGTGTCTCAGTGTCTCTGTGTCTCTGTGTTTCTGTGTCTCAATGTCTCAGACTCTCAGTGCCTCTGTGTCTCAGTGCCTCAGTGTCTCAGAGTCTCAGTGTGTCTGTGCCTCCGTGTCTCAGTGACTCAGTGTCTCTCTGTCTCTGTGTCTCAGTGTCTCAGAGTCTCAGTGTCTCTGTGTCTCTGCGTCTCAGTGTCACAGTGTCACAGTGTCTCAGAGTCTCAGTGTCTCTGTGTCTCTGCGTCTCAGTGACTCAGTGTCACAGTGTCACAGTGTCTCAGAGTCTCTGTGTCTCTGTGTCACTGTGTCTCAGTGTCACAGTGTCACAGTGTCTCAGAGTCTCCGTGTCTCTGTGTCTCAGAGTCTCAGTGTCTCTGTGTCTCTGCGTCTCAGTGTCTCAGTGTCACACTGTCACAGTGTCAAGGTGTCTCAGTGTCTCAGTGTCTCCGTGTCTCAGTGTCTCAGTGTCACAGTGTCACTGTGTCTCAGAGTCTACGTGTCTCTGTGTCTCTGCGTCTCAGTGACTCAGTGTCACAGTGTCACAGTGTCTCAGAGTCTCTGTGTCTCTGCGTCTCTGTGTCTCAGTGTCACAGTGTCACAGTGTCTCAGAGTCTCCGTGTCTCTGTGTCTCAGAGTCTCAGTGTCTCTGTGTCTCTGCGTCTCAGTGTCTCAGTGTCTCTGTGTCTCAGTGTCTCAGTGTCACAGTGTCTCAGTGTCTCAGTGACTCCGTGTCTCTGTGTCTCAGTGTCTCAGTGACTCTGTGTCTCTGTGTCTCAGTGTCTCAGTGTCACAGAGTCTCACTGTCTCAGTGTCTCAGTGTCTCAGTGTCTCAGTGTCTCAGTGTCTCAGAGTCTCAGTGTCTCAGTGCCTCAGAGTCTCTGTGTCTCAGTGTCTCGCTGTCTCATTGTCTCAGTGTCTCTGTGTCTCAGTGTTTCAGTGTCTCAGTTTCTCAGTGTCTCTGTTTCTCAGAGTCTCAGTGTCTCTCTGTCTCAGTGTCTCTGTTTCTCAGAGTCTCAGTGTCTCTGTGTCTGCGTGTCTCAGTGTCTCAGAGTCTCAGTGTCTTTGTGTCTCACTGTCTCAGAGTCTCAGAGTCTCAGTGTCTCTGTGTCTCACTGTCTCAGTGTCACAGTGTCACAGTGTCTCAGAGTCTCTGTGTCTCTGCGTCTCTGTGTCTCAGTGTCACAGTGTCACAGTGTCTCAGAGTCTCCGTGTCTCTGTGTCTCAGAGTCTCAGTGTCTCTGTGTCTCTGCGTCTCAGAGTCTCAGTGTCTCAGTGTCTCAGTGACTCCGTGTCTCTGTGTCTCAGTGTCTCAGTGAATCTGTGTCTCTGTGTCTCGGTGTCTCAGTGTCACAGAGTCTCACTGTCTCTGTGTCTCAGTGTCTCAGTGTCTCAGAGTCTCAGTGTCTCAGTGCCTCAGAGTCTCTGTGTCTCAGTGTCTCGCTGTCTCAGTGTTTCTGTGTCTCAGTGTCTCAGTGTTTGTGTGTCTCAGTGTCTCAGATTCTCAGTGTCTCTGTGTCTGCGTGTCTCACTGTCTCAGAGTCTCAGAGTCTCAGTGTCTCTGTGTCTCACTGTCTCAGAGTCTCAGAGTCTCTGTGTCTCAGTGTCTCAGAGCCTCAGTGTCTCTGTGTCTCAGTGTCTCAGTTTCTCAGAGTCTCAGTGTCTCTGTGTCTCTGTGGCTCAGAGTCCCAGTGTCTCTGTGTCTCAGTGTCTAAGAGTCTCAGTGTCTCTGTGTTTCAGTGTCTCAGTGTCTCAGTTTCTCAGAGTCTCAGTGTCTCTATGTCTGCGTGCCTCAGTGTCTCAGAGTCTCAGTGTCTCAGTGTCACAGTGTCTCAGTGTCTCAGTGACTCCGTGTCTCTGTGTCTCAGTGTCTCAGTGACTCTGTGTCTCTGTGTCTCAGTGTCTCAGTGTCACAGAGTCTCAGTGTCTCAGTGTCTCAGTGCCTCAGAGTCTCTGTGTCTCAGTGTCTCGCTGTCTCATTGTCTCAGTGTCTCTGTGTCTCAGTGTCTGTGTGTCTCTGTGTCTCAGTGTCTCAGAGTCTCAGTGTCTCTCTGTCTCAGTGTCTCTGTTTCTCAGAGTCTCAGTGTCTCTGTGTCTGCGTGTCTCAGTGTCTCAGAGTCTCAGTGTCTTTGTGTCTCAGTGTCTCGGTGTCTCAGTGTCTCAGTGTCTCTGTGTCTCTGAGTCTCAGTGTCACAGTGTCACAGTGTCTCAGATTCTCATTGTCTCTGTGCCTCTGTGTCTCAGTGTCTCAGTTTCTCAGAGTCTCACTGTCTCTGTGTCTCAGAGTCTCAGTGTCTCAGTGTCTCTGTGTCTCTGTGTCTCCGTGTCTCAGGGTCTCAGAGTCTCAGTGTCTCTGTGTCTCAGTGTCTCTGTGTCTCTGTGTATGAGTCTCAGTGTCTCTGTGTCTCAGTGTCTCAGAGTCTCAGTGTCTCTGTGTCTCCGTGTCTCAGTGTTTCAGAGTCTCAGAGTCTCAGTGTCTCTGTGTCTCCGTGTCTCCGTGTCTCATTGTCTCAGAGTCTCAGTGTCTCTGTGTCTGCGTGTCTCAGTGTCTCAGAGTCTCAGTGTCTCAGTGTCACAGTGTCTCAGTGTCTCAGTGACTCCGTGTCTCTGTGTCTCTGTGTCTCAGTGTCTCAGTGACTCTGTGTCTGTGTGTCTCTGTGTCTCAGTGTCACAGAGTCTCAGTGTCTCGGCGTCCCAGTGTTTCTGTGTCTCCGTCTCTCAGTGTCTCAGTGTCTCAGAGACTCAGAGTCTCAGTGTCTCAGTGCCTCAGAGTCTCTGTGTCTCAGTGTCTCAGTGTCCAGTGTCTCAGAGTCTCAGTGTTTCAGCGTCCCAGTGTCTCTGTGTCTCCCTGTCTCTGTGTCTCAGTGTCTCAGAGTCTCAGTGTCTCAGTGCCTCAGAGTCTCAGTGTCTCAGTGTCTCAGTGTCTCAGAGTCTCAGTGTCTCAGTGTCACTGTGTCTCAGTGTCTCTGTGTCTGAGTGTCTAAGAGTCTCAGTGTCTCTGTGTCTCTGTGTCTCAGAGTCTCAGTGTCTCAGTGCCTCAGAGTCTCAGTGTCTCCGTGTCTCAGTGTTTCAGAATCTCAGAGTCTCAGTGTCTCTGTGTCTCAGTGTCTCAGTGCCTCAGAGTCTCAGTGCCTCTGTGTCTCAGTGTCTCAGTGTCTCAGAGTCTCAGTGTCTCAGCGTCCCAGTGTCTCTGTGTCTCCGTGTCTCTGTGTCTCAGTGTCTCAGTGTCTCCGAGTCTCAGTGTCTCAGAGTCTCAGTGTGTCTGTGTCTCAGTGTCTCAGAATCTCAGTGTCTCTGTGCCTCTGTGTCTCAGTGTCTTAGTCTCTCTGTGTCTCCGTGTCTCAGTGTCTCAGACTCTCAGTGTCTCTGTGTCTCAGTGTCTCAGTGTCTCAGAGTCTCAGTGTGTCTGTGTCTCCGTGTCTCAGAGTCTCAGTGTCTCAGTGTCACTGTGTCTCAGTGTCTCTGTGTCTGAGTGTCTAAGAGTCTCAGTGTCTCTGTGTCTCAGTGTCTCAGAGTCTCAGTGTCTCAGTGCCTCAGAGTCTCAGTGTCTCCGTGTCTCAGTGTTTCAGAATCTCAGAGTCTCAGTGTCTCTGTGTCTCAGTGTCTCAGTGCCTCAGAGTCTCAGTGTCTCTGTGTCTCAGTGTCTCAGTGTCTCAGAGTCTCAGTGTTTCAGCGTCCCAGTGTCTCTGTGTCTCCGTGTCTCTGTGTCACAGTGTCTCAGTGTCTCAGAGTCTCAGTGTCTCAGTGCCTCAGAGTCTCAGTGTCTCAGTGTCTCTATGTCTCAGTGTCTCAGAGTCTCAGTGTCTCTGTGTCTCCGTGTCTCAGTGTCTCAGAGTCTCAGTGTCTCAGAGTCTCAGTGTCTCAGAGTCTCAGTGTCTCTGTATCTCCGTGTCTCAGTGTCTCGGAGTGTCAGTGTCTCAGTGCCTCAGTGTCTGTGTGTCTCAGTGTCTCTGTGTCTCAGAGTCTTAGTGTCTCAGAGTCTCTGTGTCTCAGTGTCTCAGTGTCTCATTGTCTCAGTGTCTCTGTGTCTCAATGTCTCTGTGTCTCTCTGTCTCAGTATCTCTGTGTCTCAGTGCCTCCGTGTCTCTGTGTCTCATAGTCTCAGTGTCTCCGCGTCTCTGCGTCTCAGTGTCTCAGTGTCTCAGTGTCACAGTGTCACAGTGTCTCAGAGTCTCAGTGTCTCAGTGTCTCAGTGTCTCAATGTCTCAGAGCCTCAGAGTCTCAGTGTCTCTGTGTCTCAGTGTCTCTGTGTCTCCGTGTCTCAGAGTCTCAGTGTCTCCGTATCTCAGTGTCTCAGAGTCTCAGTGTCTCAGTGACTCTCTGTCTCAGTGTCTCAGTGTCTCAGTGTCTCAGAGTCTCAGTGTCTCTGTGTCTCGGTGTCTCTGTGTCTTAGTGTTTCTGTGTCTCAGTGTCTCAGTGTCTCAGTGTCTCAGAGTCTCAGTGTCTCTGTGTCTCAGTGTCTCAGAGTCTCAGTTTCTCTGTGTCTCAGTGTCACAGAGTCTCAGTGTCTCTGTGTCTCCGTGTCTCCGTGTCTCAGTGTCTCAGAGTCTCTGTGTCTCAGTGTCTCAGAGTCTCAGTGTCTCTGTGTCACAGTGTCTCAGTGTCTCATTGTCTCAGTGTCTCTGTGTTTCCGTGTCTCCGTGTCTCCGTGTCTCAGTGTCTCAGAGTGTCAGTGTCTCTGAGTCTCAGTGCCTCTGAGTCTCAGTGTCTCAGAGTCTCAGTGTCTCTGAGTGTCAGTGTCTCTGAGTCTCAGTGTCTCAGTGTCTCAGAGTCTCAGTGTCTCTGTGTCTCTGTGTCTCAGTGCCTCTGTGTCTCAGTGTCTCAGTGTCACAGTGTTTCAGGGTCTCACTGTCTCAGAGTCTCAGTGACTCTGTGTCTCAGTGTCTCAGTCTCTCAGAGTCTCAGTGTCTCTGTTTCTCCGTGTCTCAGTGTCTCAGAGTCTCAGTGTTTTTGTGTCTCCGTGTGTTGGTGTCTCTGTGTCTCAGGGTCTCTTTGTCTCAGTCTCTCAGTGTCTCAGAGTCTCAGTGTCTCAGTGTCTCAGTGACTCCGTGTCTCTGTGTCTCTGTGTCTCAGTGTCTCAGTGTCTCAGTGACTCTGTGTCTCTGTGTCTCAGGGTCTCTGTGTCTCAGTGTCTCTGTGTCTCAGTGTCTCAGTGTCTCAGAGTCTCCGTGTCTCAGTGTCTCAGAGTCTCAGTGTCTCTGTGTCTCCATGTCTCAGTGTCTCGGAGTATCAGTGTCTCAGTGTCTCAGTGTCTCAGTGTCTCAGAGTCTCAGTGTCTCTGTGTCTCAGTGTCTCTGTGTCTCCGTGTCTCAGTGTCTCAGAGTCTCAGTGTGTCTGTGTCTCAGTGTCTCAGAGTCTCAGTGTCTCTGTGCCTCTGTGTCTCAGTGTCTTAGTGTCTCTGTGTCTCCGTGTCTCAGTGTCTCAGACTCTCAGTGTCTCTGTGTCTCAGTGTCTCAGTGTCTCAGAGTCTCAGTGTGTCTGTGTCTCCGTGTCTCAGTGTCTCAGTGTCTCTCTGTCTCTGTGTCTCAGTGTCTCAGAGTCTCAGTGTCTCTGTGTCTCAGTGTCTCCGTGTCTCTGTGTCTCAGAGTCTCAGTGCATCTGTGTCTCTGCGTCTCAGTGTCTCAGTGTCACAGTGTCACAGTGTCTCAGAGTCTCTGTGTCTCTGCGTCTCATGTCTCAGTGTCACAGTGTCTCAGTGTCTCAGTGTCTCTGTGTCTCCGTGTCTCAGTGTCTCAGAGTCTCAGTGTCTCTGTGTCTCTGTGTCTCAGTGCCTCAGAGTCTCAGTGTCTCTGTGTCTCAGTGTCTCCGTGTCTCTGTGTCTCAGAGTCTCAGTGTCTCTGTGTCTCTGCGTCTCAGTGTCTCAGTGTCACAGTGTCACAGTGTTTCAGAGTCTCAGTATCTCTGTGTCTCTGCGTCTCAGTGACTCAGTGTCACAGTGTCACAGTGTCTCAGAGTCTCTGTGTCTCTGCGTCACTGTGTCTCAGTGTCACAGTGTCACAGTGTCTCAGAGTCTCCGTGTCTCTGTGTCTCAGAGTCTCAGTGTCTCTGTGTCCCTGCGTCTCAGTGTCTCAGTGTCTCAGTGTCTCAGTGTCTCTTTGTCTCAGTGTCTCTGTGTCTCAGTGTCTCAGTGCCTCAGAGTCTCAGTGTCCCAGTGTCTCAGTGTCGCAGTGTCTCTGTCTCTCAGTGTCTCTGTGTCTCAGTGTCTCAGAGTCTCCGTGTCTCAGTGTCTCAGAGTCTCAGTGTCTCTCTGTCTCAGTGTCTCAGTGTCTCAGAGTCTCAGTGTCTCTGTGTCTCAGTGTCTCAGAGACTCAGTGTCTCAGTGTCTATGTGTCTCAGTGTCTCAGTGTCTAAGAGTCTCAGTGTCTCTGTGTCTCAGTGTCTCAGAGTCTCAGTGTCTCTGTGTCTCCGTGTCTCAGTGTCTCAGAGTGTCAGTACCTCTGAGTCTCAGTGTCTCTGAGACTCAGTGTCTCAGTGTCTCAGAGTCTCAGTGTCTCTGAGTCTCAGTGTCTCTGAGACTCAGTGTCTCAGTGTCTCAGAGTCTCAGTGTGTCAGAGTCTGAGTGTCTCTGTGTCTCTGTGTCTCAGTGTCTCAGAGTTTCAGTGCTTCTGTTTCTCCGTGTCTCAGTGTCTCAGAGTCTAGGTGTCTCTGTGTCTCAGTTTCTCAGAGTCTCAGTGTCTCTGTGTCTCTGTGTCTCAGTGACTCATAGTCTCAGTGTCTCAGTGTCTCTGTGTCTCAATGTCTCACAGTCTCAGTGTCTCAGTGCTTCTGTGTCTCAGTGTCTCAGTGTCTCTGTGTCTCAGTGTCTCAGTGTCTCTGTGTCTCAGTGTCTCTGTGTCTCAGTGTCGCAGTGTCTCAGAGTCTCAGTGTCCCATTGTCTCAGTGTCTCTGTGTCTCAGTGTCTATGTGTCTCAGTGTCTCAGTGTCTAAGAGTCTCAGTGTCTCTGTGTCTCAGTGTCTCATTGTCTCAGTGTCTCAGAGTCTCAGTGTCTCTGTGTCTCCGTGTCTCCATGTCTCAGAGTGTCAGTGTCTCTGAGTCTCAGTGTCACTGTGTCTCTGTGTCTCAGCGTCTCAGAGTTTCAGTGCTTCTGTTTCTCCGTGTCTCAGTGTCTCAGAGTCTAGGTGTCTCTGTGTCTCAGTGTCTCAGAGTCTCTGTGTCTCTGTGTCTCAGTGTCTCATAGTCTCAGTGTCACAGTGTCTCTGTGTCTCAATGTCTTAGAGTCTGAGAGTGTTAGTGTCTCAGTGCATCTGTGTCTCAGTGTCTCAGTGCCTCTGTGTCTCCGTGTCTCAGTGTCTCAGTGTCTCAGTGTCTCAGTGTCTCAGTGTCAGTGTCTCAGTGTCTCTGTGTCTCAGTGTCGCAGTGTCTCAGTGTCAGTGTCTCAGTGTCTCTGTGTCTCAGTGTCGCAGTGTCTCAGAGTCTCAGTGTCTCAGTGTCTCTGTATCTCAGTGTCTCTGTGTCTCAGTGTCTCAGTGTCTGTGTGTCTCAGAGTCTCAGTATCTCTGTGTCTCAGTGTCTCAGTTTCTCAGAGTCTCAGTGCCTCAGTGTCTCTGTGGCTCAGAGTCCCAGTGTCTCTGTGTCTCAGTGTCTCAGAGTCTCAGTGTCTCTGTGTCTCAGTGTCTCTGTTTCTCAGAGTCTCAGTGTCTCTGTGTCTGCGTGTCTCAGTGTCTCAGAGTCTCAGTGTCTCAGTGTCACAGTGACTCAGTGTCTCAGTGACTCCGTGTCTCTGTGTCTCTGTGTCTCAGTGACTCTGTGTCTCTGTGTCTCAGTGTCTCAGTGTCTCAGTGTCACAGAGTCTCAGTGTCTCGGCGTCCCAGTGTCTCTGTGTCTCCGTGTCTCAGTGCCTCAGAGTCTCTGTGTCTCAGTGTCTCAGTGTCTCAGAGTCTCAGTGTTTCAGCGTCCCAGTGTCTCTGTGTCTCCGTGTCTCTGTGTCTCTGTGTCTCAGAGTCTCAGTGTCTCACTGCCTCAGGGTCTCAGTGTCTCAATGTCTTAGAGCCCCAGAGTCTCAGGGACTCAGTGTCTGTGTGTCTCAGTGTCTCAGTGTCTCAGAGTCTCAGTGTTTCTGTCTCTCCGTGTTTCAGTGTCTCAGTTCTCTGTGTCTCAGTGTCTCTGTGTCTCAGTGTCTCAGTGTCTGTGTGTCTCAGACTCTCAGTGTCTCAGAGTCTCAGAGTCTCTGTGTCTCAGTGTCTCAGTGTCTCAGAGTCTCATTGTCTCTGTGCCTCTGTGTCTCAGTGTCTCAGAGTCTCACTGTCTCTGTGTCTCAGAGTCTCAGTGTCTCAGTGTCTCTGTGTCTCTGTGTCTCCGTGTCTCAGTGTCTCAGAGTCTCAGTGTCTCTGTGTCTCAGTGTCTCTGTGTCTCCGTGTCTCAGTGTCCCAGAGTCTCAGAGTCTCAGTGTGTCTGTGTCTCAGTGTCTCTGTGTCTCAGTGTCTCAGAGTCTCAGTGTCTCTGTGCCTCTGTGTCTCAGTGTCTTAGTGTCTCTGTGTCTCCGTGTCTCAGTGTCTCAGACTCTCAGTGTCTCTGTGTCTCAGTGTCTCAGTGTCACAGATTCTCAGTGTGTCTGTGTCTCCGTGTCTCAGTGTCTCTCTGTCTCTGTGTCTCAGTGTCTCAGAGTCTCAGTGTCTCTGTGTCTCTGTGTCTCAGTCTCTCAGTGTCTGGGTGTCTCAGTGTCTCAGAGTCTCAGTGTCTCTGTGTCTCAGTGTCTCCGTGTCTCTGTGTCTCAGAGTCTCAGTGTCTCTGTGTCTCTGCGTCTCTGTGTCTCAGTGTCACAGAGTCACAGTGTCTCAGAGTCTCAGTGTCTCTGTGTCTCTGCGTCTCTGTGTCTCAGTGTCACAGAGTCACAGTGTCTCAGAGTCTCCGTGACTCTGTGTCTCAGAGTCTCAGTGTCTCTGTGTCTCTGCGTCTCAGTGTCACAGTGTCACAGTGTCTCAGTGTCTCAGTGTCTCCGTGTCTCAGAGTCTCAGTTTCTCTGTGTCTCCGAGTCTCAGTGTCTCTGTGTCTCAGTGTCTCTGTGTCTCCGTGTCTCAGTGTCTCTGTGTCTCAGTGTCTCTGTGTCTCAGTGTCTCAGTGCCTCAGAGTCTCAGTGTCCCAGTGTCTCAGTGTCTCAGTGTCTCAGTGTCTCTGTCTCTCAGTGTCTCTGTGCCTCTGTGTCACAGTGTCTCAGAGTCCCAGAGTCTCAGTGTCTCAGTGTCTCCGTGTCTCAGTGTCTCAGTGTCTCTGTGTCTCCGTGTCTCAGTGTCTCAGTGTCTCAGTGTCTCCGTGTCTCAGAGTCTCAGTGTCTCTCTGTCTCAGTGTCTCAGTGTCTCAGAGTCTCAGTGTCTCTGTGTCTCAGTGTCTCAGTGTCTCAGAGACTCAGTGTCTCAGTGTCTATGTGTGTCAGTGTCTCAGTGTCTAAGAGTCTCAGTGTCTCTGTGTCTCAGTGTCTCAGTGCCTCAGTGTCTCTGTGTCTCAGTGAAACAGAGTCTCATTGTCTCTGTGTCTCCGTGTCTCAGTGTCTCAGTGTCTCTGTGTCTCAGTGTCTCAGAGTCTCAGTGTCTCAGAGTCTCAGTGTCTCAGTGTCTCAGAGTCTCAGTGTCTCTGTGTCTCTGTGTCTCAGTGCCTCTGTGTCTCAGTGTCTCAGTGTCTCAGTGACTCTGTGTCTCCGTCTCTCAGTGTCTCAGAGTCTGAGTGTCTCTGTGTCTCTGTGTCTCCTTGTCTCGCTGTCTCTGTGTCTCAGTGTCTCAGTGTCTCAGAGTTTCAGTGCTTCTGTTTCTCCGTGTATCAGTGTCTCAGAGTCTAGGTGTCTCTGTGTCTCAGTGTCACAGTGTCTCAGAGTCTCAGTGTCTCTGTGTCTCAGTGTCTCATAGTCTCCGTGTCTCAGTGTCTCTGTGTCTCAATGTCTTTGAGTCTCGGAGTCTCAGTGTCTCAGTGCATTTGTGTCTCAGTGTCTCAGTGTCTCAGAGTCTCAGTGTCTCTGTGTCTCCGTGTCTCTGTGTCTCAGTGTATCTGTGCCTCAGTGTCTCTGTGTCTCAGTGTCTCAGTGTCTCAGAGTCTCAGTGTCCCAGTGTCCCAGTGTCTCAGTGTCTCTGTGTCTCAGAGTCTCTGTGTCTCAGTGTCTCAGTGTCTGTGTGTCTCAGAGTCTCAGTGTCTCTGTGTCTCACTGTCTCAGAGTCTCTGTGTCTCAGTTTCTCAGAGTCTCAGTGTCTCTGTGTCTCTGTGGCTCAGAGTCCCAGTGTCTCTGTGTCTCAGTGTCTCAGAGTCTCAGTGTCTCTGTGTCTCAGTGTCTCTGTTTCTCAGAGTCTCAGTGTCTCTGTGTCTGCGTTTCTCAGTGTCTCAGAGTCTCAGTTTCTCAGTGTCACAGTGTCTCAGTGTCTCAGTGACTCCGTGTCTCTGTGTCTCTGTGTCTCAGTGTCTCAGTGACTCTGTGTCTCTGTGTCTCAGTGTCTCAGTGTCACAGAGTCTCAGTGTTTCAGCGTCCCAGTGTCTCTGTGTCTCCGTGTCTCTGTGTCTCAGTGTCTCAGAGTCTCAGTGTCTCACTGCCTCAGAGTCTCAGTGTCTCAGTGTCTCAGTGTCTCAGAGTCTCAGTGTCCCAGTGTCTCAGTGTCACTGTGTCTCAGTGTCTCTGTGTCTGAGTGTCTAAGAGTCTCTGTGTCTCAGTGTCTCTGTGTCTCTGTGTAAGACTATCAGTGTCTCTGTGTCTCAGTGTCTCAGAGTCTCAGTGTCTCTGTGTCTCCGTGTCTCAGTGTTTCAGCGTCTCAGAGTCTCAGTATCTCCGTGTCTCAGTGTCTCAGAGTCTCAGTGTCTCTGTGTCTCAGTGTCTCAGTGTCTCAGTGTCTCAGAGTCTCAGTGTCTCAGAGTCTCAGTGTCTCTGTGTCTCCATGTCTCAGTGTCTCGGAGTATCAGTGTCTCAGTGTCTCAGAGTCTCAGTGTCTCTGTGTCTCAGAGTCTCTGTGTCTCCGTGTCTCAGTGTCTCAGAGTCTCAGTGTCTCTGTGCCTCTGTGTCTCAGTGTCTTAGTGTCTCTGTGTCTCCGTGTCTCAGTGTCTCAGACTCTCAGTGTCTCAGTGTCTCAGTGTCTCAGTGTCTCAGAGTCTCAGTGTGTCTGTGTCTCCGTGTCTCAGTGTCTCAGTGTCTCTCTGTCTCTGTGTCTCAGTGTCTCAGAGTCTCAGTGTCTCTGTGTCTCAGAGTCACAGTGTCTCAGAGTCTCAGTGTCCCAGTGTCTCAGTGTCACTGTGTCTCAGTGTCTCTGTGTCTGAGTGTCTAAGAGTCTCTGTGTCTCAGTGTCTCTGTGTCTCTGTGTAAGAGTCTCAGTGTCTCTGTGTCTCAGTGTCTCAGAGTCTCAGTGTCTCTGTGTCTCCGTGTCTCAGTGTTTCAGCGTCTCAGAGTCTCAGTGTCTCCGTGTCTCAGTGTCTCAGAGTCTCAGTGTCTCTGTGTCTCAGTGTCTCAGTGTCTCAGTGTCTCAGAGTCTCAGTGTCTCAGAGTCTCAGTGTCTCTGTGTCTCCATGTCTCAGTGTCTCGGAGTATCAGTGTCTCAGTGTCTCAGAGTCTCAGTGTCTCTGTGTCTCAGAGTCTCTGTGTCTCCGTGTCTCAGTGTCTCAGAGTCTCAGTGTCTCTGTGCCTCTGTGTCTCAGTGTCTTAGTGTCTCTGTGTCTCCGTGTCTCAGTGTCTCAGACTCTCAGTGTCTCAGACTCTCAGTGTCTCTGTGTCTCAGTGTCTCAGTGTCGCAGAGTCTCAGTGTGTCTGTGTCTCCGTGTCTCAGTGTCTCAGTGTCTCTCTGTCTCTGTGTCTCAGTGTCTCAGAGTCTCAGTGTCTCTGTGTCTCAGTGTCTCAGTGTCTGTGTGTCTCAGTGTCTCAGAGTCTCAGTGTCTCTGTGTCTCAGTGTCTCCGTGTCTCTGTGTCTCAGAGTCTCAGTGCCTCTGTGTCTCTGCGTCTCAGTGTCTCAGTGTCACAGTGTCACAGTGTCTCAGAGTCTCTGTGTCTCTGCGTCTCAGTGTCTCAGTGTCACAGTGTCACAGTGTCTCAGTGTCTCAGTGTCTCTGTGTCTCCGTGTCTCAGAGTCTCAGTGTCTCTGTGTCTCAGTGTCTCAGTGCCTCAGAGTCTCAGTGTCCCAGTGTCTCAGTGTCTCAGTGTCTCAGAGTCTCAGTGTCTCCGTGTCTCCGTGTCTCAGTGTCTCAGTGTCTCTGTCTCTCAGTGCCTCTGTGTCTAAGTGTCTCAGTGTCTCAGAGTCTCCGTGTCTCAGTGTCTCAGAGTCTCAGTGTCTCTCTGTCTCAGTGTCTCAGTGTCTCAGAGTCTCAGTGTCTCTCTGTCTCAGTGTCTCAGAGACTCAGTGTCTCAGTGTCAAATGGTCTCAGTGTCTCTGTGTCTCAGTGTCTCATTGTCTCAGTGTCTCAGAGTCTCAGTGTCTCTGTGTCTCCGTGTCTCAGTGTCTCAGAGTGTCAGTACCTCTGAGTCTCAGTGTCTCTGAGTCTCAGTGTCTCAGTGTCTCAGAGTCTCAGTGTCTCTGAGTCTCAGTGTCCCAGTGTCTCTGTTTCTCAGTGTCTAATAGTCTCAGTGTCTCAGTGTCTCTGTTTCTCAGAGTCTCAGTGTCTCTATGTCTGCGTGCCTCAGTGTCTCAGAGTCTCAGTGTCTCAGTGTCACAGTGTCTCAGTGTCTCAGTGACTCCGTGTCTCTGTGTCTCAGTGTCTCAGTGACTCTGTGTCTCTGTGTCTCAGTGTCTCAGTGTCACAGAGTCTCTCTGTCTCAGTGTCTCAGTGTCTCAGTGTCTCAGAGTCTCAGTGTCTCAGTGCCTCAGAGTCTCTGTGTCTCAGTGTCTCGCTGTCTCATTGTCTCACTGTCTCTGTGTCTCAGTGTCTCTGTGTCTCTGTGTCTCAGTGTCTCAGAGTCTCAGTGTCTCTCTGTCTCAGTGTCTCTGTTTCTCAGAGTCTCAGTGTCTCTGTGTCTGCGTGTCTCAGTGTCTCATTGTCTCAGTGTCTTTGTGTCTCAGTGTCTCTGTGTCTCAGTGTCTCAGTGTCTCTGTGTCTCTGTGTCTCAGTGTCACAGTGTCACAGAGTCTCAGACTCTCAGTGTCTCTGTGTCTCAGTGTTTCAGTGTCTCAGTTTCTCAGTGTCTCAGTGTCTCAGAGTCTCACTGTCTCTGTGTCTCAGAGTCTCAGTGTCTCAGTGTCTCTGTGTCTCTATGTCTCCGTGTCTCAGTGTCTCAGAGTCTCAGTGTCTCAGCTTCTCAGTGTCTCAGTGTCTCAGTGTCTCAGAGTCTCAGTGTCTCTGTGTCTCAGTGTCTCAGAGTCTCAGTGACTCAGTGTCTCTGTGTCTCAATGTCTTAGAGCCTCAGAGTCTCAGTGTCTCAGTGTATCTGTGTCTCAGTGTCTCAGAGTCTCAGTGTGTCTGTGTCTCCGTGTCTCTGTGTCTCAGTGTCTCTGTGTCTCAGTGTCTCAGTGTCTGTGTGTCTCAGAGTCTCAGTGTCTCTGTGTCTCACTGTCTCAGCGTCTCAGAGTCTCTGTGTCTCTGTGTCTCAGTGTCTCAGTTTCTCAGAGTCTCACTGTCTCTGTGTCTCAGAGTCTCAGTGTCTCAGTGTCTCTGTGTCTCTGTGTCTCCGTGTCTCAGGGTCTCAGAGTCTCAGTGTCTCTCTGTCTCTGTGTCTCTGTGTCTCTGTGTATGAGTCTCAGTGTCTCTGTGTCTCAGTGTCTCAGAGTCTCAGTGTCTCAGAGTCTCAGTGTCTCTGTGTCTCCATGTCTCAGTGTCTCGGAGTATCAGTGTCTCAGTGTCTCAGAGTCTCAGTGTCTCTGTGTCTCAGAGTCTCTGTGTCTCCGTGTCTCAGTGTCTCAGAGTCTCAGTGTCTCTGTGCCTCTGTGTCTCAGTGTCTTAGTGTCTCTGTGTCTCCGTGTCTCAGTGTCTCAGACTCTCAGTGTCTTTGTGTCTCAGTGTCTCAGTGTCTCAGAGTCTCAGTGTGTCTGTGTCTCCGTGTCTCAGTGTCTCAGTGTCTCTCTGTCTCTGTGTCTCAGTGTCACAGAGTCTCAGTGTCTCTGTGTCTCAGTGTCTCAGTGTCTGTGTGTCTCAGTGTCTCAGAGTCTCAGTGTCTCTGTGTCTCAGTGTCTCCGTGTCTCTGTGTCTCAGAGTCTCAGTGCCTCTGTGTCTCTGCGTCTCAGTGTCTCAGTGTCACAGTGTCACAGTGTCTCAGAGTCTCTGTGTCTCTGCGTCTCAGTGTCTCAGTGTCACAGTGTCACAGTGTCTCAGTGTCTCAGTGTCTCTGTGTCTCCGTGTCTCAGAGTCTCAGTGTCTCTGTGTCTCAGTGTCTCAGTGCCTCAGAGTCTCAGTGTCCCAGTGTCTCAGTGTCTCAGTGTCTCAGAGTCTCAGTGTCTCCGTGTCTCCGTGTCTCAGTGTCTCAGTGTCTCAGTGTCTCTGTCTCTCAGTGCCTCTGTGTCTAAGTGTCTCAGTTTCTCAGAGTCTCCGTGTCTCAGTGTCTCAGAGTCTCAGTGTCTCTCTGTCTCAGTGTCTCAGTGTCTCAGAGTCTCAGTGTCTCTGTGTCTCAGTGTCTCAGAGACTCAGTGTCTCAGTGTCAAATGGTCTCAGTGTCTCTGTGTCTCAGTGTCTCATTGTCTCAGTGTCTCAGAGTCTCAGTGTCTCTGTGTCTCCGTGTCTCAGTGTCTCAGAGTGTCAGTACCTCTGAGTCTCAGTGTCTCTGAGTCTCAGTGTCTCAGTGTCTCAGAGTCTCAGTGTCTCTGAGTCTCAGTGTCCCAGTGTCTCTGTTTCTCAGTGTCTAATAGTCTCAGTGTCTCAGTGTCTCTGTTTCTCAGAGTCTCAGTGTCTCTATGTCTGCGTGCCTCAGTGTCTCAGAGTCTCAGTGTCTCAGTGTCACAGTGTCTCAGTGTCTCAGTGACTCCGTGTCTCTGTGTCTCAGTGTCTCAGTGACTCTGTGTCTCTGTGTCTCAGTGTCTCAGTGTCACAGAGTCTCTCTGTCTCAGTGTCTCAGTGTCTCAGTGTCTCAGAGTCTCAGTGTCTCAGTGCCTCAGAGTCTCTGTGTCTCAGTGTCTCGCTGTCTCATTGTCTCAGTGTCTCTGTGTCTCAGTGTCTCTGTGTCTCTGTGTCTCAGTGTCTCAGAGTCTCAGTGTCTCTCTGTCTCAGTGTCTCTGTTTCTCAGAGTCTCAGTGTCTCTGTGTCTGCGTGTCTCAGTGCCTCATTGTCTCAGTGTCTTTGTGTCTCAGTGTCTCAGTGTCTCAGTGTCTCTGTGTCTCTGTGTCTCAGTGTCACAGTGTCACAGTGTCTCAGACTCTCAGTGTCTCTGTGTCTCAGTGTTTCAGTGTCTCAGTTTCTCAGTGTCTCAGTGTCTCAGAGTCTCACTGTCTCTGTGTCTCAGAGTCTCAGTGTCTCAGTGTCTCTGTGTCTCTGTGTCTCCGTGTCTCAGTGTCTCAGAGTCTCAGTGTCTCAGCTTCTCAGTGTCTCAGTGTCTCAGTGTCTCAGAGTCTCAGTGTCTCTGTGTCTCAGTGTCTCAGAGTCTCAGTGACTCAGTGTCTCTGTGTCTCAATGTCTTAGAGCCTCAGAGTCTCAGTGTCTCAGTGTATCTGTGTCTCAGTGTCTCAGAGTCTCAGTGTGTCTGTGTCTCCGTGTCTCTGTGTCTCAGTGTCTCTGTGTCTCAGTGTCTCAGTGTCTGTGTGTCTCAGAGTCTCAGTGTCTCTGTGTCTCACTGTCTCAGCGTCTCAGAGTCTCTGTGTCTCTGTGTCTCAGTGTCTCAGTTTCTCAGAGTCTCACTGTCTCTGTGTCTCAGAGTCTCAGTGTCTCAGTGTCTCTGTGTCTCTGTGTCTCTGTGTCTCCGTGTCTCAGGGTCTCAGAGTCTCAGTGTCTCTGTGTCTCTGTGTCTCTGTGTCTCTGTGTATGAGTCTCAGTGTCTCTGTGTCTCAGTGTCTCAGAGTCTCAGTGTCTCTGTGTCTCCGTGTCTCAGTGTTTCAGAGTCTCAGAGTCTCAGTGTCTCTGTGTCTCCGTGTCTCCGTGTCTCATTGTCTCAGAGTCTCAGTGTCTCTGTGTCTGCGTGTCTCAGTGTCTCAGTGTCACAGTTTCTCAGTGTCTCAGTGACTCCGTGGCTCTGTGTCTCTGTGTCTCAGTGACTCTGTGTCTGTGTGTCTCTGTGTCTCAGGGTCACAGAGTCTCAGTGTCTCGGCGTCCCAGTGTTTCTGTGTCTCCGTCTCTCAGTGTCTCAGTGTCTCAGTGTCTCAGAGTCTCAGTGTTTCAGTGTCCCAGTGCCTCAGAGTCTCTGTGTCTCAGTGTCTCAGTGTCTCAGTGTCTCAGAGTCTCAGTGTCTCAGCGTCCCAGTGTCTCTGTGTCTCCCTGTCTCTGTGTCTCAGTGTCTCTGTGTCTCTGTGTGTCTGTGTCTCTGTGTCTCAGTGTCTCAGTGCCTCAGAGTCTCAGTGTCTCTGTGTCTCAGTGTCTCAGAGTCTCAGTGTTTCAGCGTCCCAGTGTCTCTGTGTCTCCGTGTCTCTGTGTCTCAGTGTCTCAGTGCCTCAGAGTCTCAGTGTCTCAGTGTCTCAGAGTCTCAGTGTCTCAGTGTCACTGTGTCTCAGTGTCTCTGTGTCTGAGTGTCTAAGAGTCTCAGTGTCTCTGTGTCTCAGTGTCTCAGAGTCTCAGTGTCTCAGTGCCTCAGAGTCTCAGTTTCTCAGTGTCTCAGTGTTTCAGAATCTCAGAGTCTCAGTGTCTCTGTGTCTCAGTGTCTCAGAGTCTCAGTGTTTCAGCGTCCCAGTGTCTCTGTGTCTCCGTGTCTCTGTGTCTCAGTGTCTCAGTGTCTCAGAGTCTCAGTGTCTCAGTGCCTCAGAGTCTCAGTGTCTCAGTGTCTCTGTGTCTCAGTGTCTCAGAGTCTCAGTGTCTCTGTGTCTCCGTGTCTCAGTGTCTCAGAGTCTCAGTGTCTCAGTGTCTCAGAGTCTCAGTGTCTCAGAGTCTCAGTGTCTCTGTGTCTCCGTGTCTCAGTGTCTCGGAGTGTCAGTGTCTCAGTGCCTCAGTGTCTGTGTGTCTCAGTGTCTCTGTGTCTCAGAGTCTTAGTGTCTCAGAGTCTCTGTGTCTCAGTGTCTCAGTGTCTCATTGTCTCAGTGTCTCTGTGTCTCAATGTCTCTGTGTCTCTCTGTCTCAGTGTCTCCGCGTCTCTGCGTCTCAGTGTCTCAGTGTCTCAGTGTCACAGTGTCACAGTGTCTCAGAGTCTCAGTGTCTCCGTGTCTCAGTGTTTCAGTGTCTCAGTTTCTCAGAGTCTCAGTGTCTCAGTGTCTCAGGACCTCAGTGTCTCAGGGTCTCAGTGTCTTACTGTCTCAGTGTCTCAGGGTCTCAGAGTCTCAGTGTCTCTGGGGCTCAGGGCCACAGTGTCTCAGTGTCTCAGGGTCTCAATGTCTCAGGGTCTCAATGTCTCAGGGTCTCAAGGTCCCAGGGTCTCTGGGACTCATTGTCTCAGTGTCTCAGGATCTCTGGGTTTCAGTTTCTCAGGGTCTCAGGGTCTCAGGGTTTGTGGTTCTCTGGGTCTCAGTGTCTCAGTGTCTCCAGGTCTCCGGGTCTCTGGGTCTCAGTTTCTCACGGTCTCAGGGTGTCAGGGTCTCAGTGTCTCAGTGTCACAGAGTCTCAGGGCCTCTGGGCCTCTGGGTCTGAGTGTCTCAGGGTCTCAGTGTCTCAGTGTCACAGGTCTCTGGGTCTCTGCGTCTCTGGGTCTCAGTGTCTCAGGTTCTCTGGGTCTCAGGGTCTCTGGGTCTCACGGCCTCAGGGTCTCATTGTCTCAGTGTCTCAGGGTCTCAGTGTCTTAGTGTCTCAGGGCCACAGTGTCTCAGTGTCTCAGGGTCTCAGTGTCTCAGGGCCACAGTGTTGCAGTGTCTCAGGGTCTCAGTGTCTCAGTGTCTCAGGGTCTCTGGGTTTCTGGGTTTCAGTTTCTCAGGGACTCAGGGACTCTGGGTTTCTTGTTCTCTGGGCCTCAGTGTCTCATTGTCTCAGGGTCTCAGTCCCCAGTGTCTCAGTGTCTCAGGGTCTCAGTGTCTCAGAGTCTCAGTGTCTCTGTGTCTCTGTGTCTCTGTGTCTCAGTCTCAGTGTGTCACAGTGTCTCAGAGTCTCAGTGTCTCTGTGTCCCTGTGTCTCAGTGTCTCAGTATCTCAGAGTCTCAGTGTCCCAGTGTCTCAGTGTCTCAGTGCCTTTGTGTCTCTTTGTCTCTGTGTCCCAGAGTCTCAGTGTCTCTGTGTCTCAGTGCCTCAGTGTCTCAGAGTCTCAGTGTCTCTGTGTCTCAGTGTCTCTGTGTCTCAGATTCTCAGTGTCTCAGTGTCTCTGTGTCTCAGTGTCTCTGAGTCTCAGAGTCACTGTGTCAGTGTCTCAGAGCCTCAGTGTCTCTGTGTCTCTGTGTGTCAGTGTCTCTGTCTCAGTGTCTCTGGGTCTCAGTGTCTCAGAGTCTCTTGTCTCTGTGTCTCCGTGTCTCTGTGTCTCTTTGTCTCAGTGTCTCTGTCTCTCAGTGTCTCAGTGTCTCAGTGTCTCTTTGCCTCTGTGTCTCAGTGTCTCAGTGTCTCAGAGTCTAGGTGTCTCTGTTTCTCTGTGTCTCATTGCCTCAGTGTCACTGTGTCTCAGTGTCTCAGAGTCTCAGTGTCTCAGTGTCTCTGTCTCTCAGTGTCTCTGTGTCTCAGTGTCTCAGAGTCTCTGTGTCTCAGTGTCTCAGAGTCTCTGTGTCTCTGTGTCCCAGTGTCTCAGTTTCTCAGAGTCTCAGTGTCTCTGTGTCTCAGTGTCTCAGTATCTCAGTGTCTCAGCGTCTCAGTGTCTCTGTGTCACTGTGTCTCTGTGTCTCAGTGTCTCAGAGTCTCAGTGTCTCAGAGTATCAGAATCTCAGTTTCTCAGTGTCTCTGTGTCTCAGTGTCTCAGTGTCGCAGAGTCTCAGTGTCTCTGTATCTCAGTGTCTCAGTCTCTGTGTGTCACAGTGTCTCCGAGTCTCAGTGACTCTGTTTCTCAGTGTCTCAGTGTTTCAGAGTCTCAGTGTCTCTGTGTCCCTGTGTCTCAGTGTCTCAGTATCTCAGTCTCAGTGTCCCAGTGTCTCAGTCTCTTTGTGTCTCTGTGTCTCAGAGTCTCAGTGTCTCTGTGTCTCAATGTCTCAGGGTCTCTGTATCTCTGGTCTCAGTTTTTAATTGTCTCAGGGTCTCAGTGTCTCAGGGTCTCTGGGCCTCTGTCTCACTGGTTCTCCGTGTCTCACTGTCTCAGTGTCTCAGTGTGTCACTGTGTCAAGGTCGCTGGGTCCCCTGGTCTCTGTGTTTCTGGGACTCTGGGTCACTGGGTCTCAGTGTCTCAGATTCTCTGGGTCTCAGTGTCTCAGGGTCTCAGAGTCTCAGGGTCTCAGTGTCTCTGGGTCTCTGTGTCTCAGTTTCTCAGGGTCTCTTTGTCTCTGGGTCTCTGTGTCTCAGTGTCTCAGTGACTCAGGGCCCCAGGGTCCCTGGGTCTCAGGGTCTCAGGGTCTAGGGTCTCTGGGGCCCTTGGTCTCAGTGTCTCAGAGTCTCATTGCCTCAGTGTCTGAGGGTTGCAGTGTCTCAGTGTCTCAGGGCCTCAGGGTCTCATTGTCTCAGTGTCACAGATTCTCTGGGTGCCTGGGTCTCAGAGTCTCTGGGTCTCTGGATCTCTGGGTCTCTGCGTCTCAGGGTCTCATGGTCTCAGTGCCTCAGGGTTTCTGGGTCTCTGGTCTCTGGGTCTCAGGGTGTCGGGGTCATTGGGTCTCAGTGTCTCTGCGTCTCTGGGTCACAGTGTCTCTGGGTCCCTGGGTCTTAGGGTCTCAGGGTTTCAGGGTTGCAGTGTCTCAATGTCTCAGGGTCTCAGTGTCTCAGTGTCGTGGGGTCTCAGGGTCTCTGCTTCTCAGGGTCTCTGGGTCTAAGTTTCTCAGGGTCTCAGGGTCTCTGTGTCTCAGTGTCTCACTGTTTCAGTGTATCTGTGTCTCAGGGTCACTGTGCCTCAGTGTCTCAGGGTCTCAGCGTCTCAGTGTCTCACTGTTTCATTGTCTCAGGGGCTCAGTTTCTCACTGTCGCAGTTTCTCAGGGTCTCAGTGTCTCAGTGTGTCAGTGTCTCATTGTCTCTGTATCTCACTGTCTCACGGTCTCAGGGTCTCTGGGTTCTTGGTCTCTGGTTCTCAGGTTCTCAGGGTCCCTGGGTCCCTGTGTCTCAGGGTCTCTGGCCCTCTGTCTCAGTGTCTCAGGTACTCATGGTCTCAGTGTCTCAGCCCTCATTGTCTCAGGGTCTCAGTCTCTCACTGTCTCAGTGTCTCTGGGTCTCAGTGTCTCAGGTTCTCAGTGTCTCAGTGTCTCAGGGTCTCAGGGTCTCTGGGACTCAGTGTCTCAGTGTTTCAGGTCTCAGGGTCTCCGGGTCTCTGGGTGTCAGGGTCTCTGGGTCTCTGTGTCTCTGGGTCTCAGTTTCTAAAATTCTCAGTGTCTCAGGGTCTCTGGATGTCTGGTTCTGTGGGTGTCTTGGTCTGTTGATCTCACTGTCTGTGTCTCTGGGCCTCTGAGTCTCTGGGTAACTGGGTCTCAGTGTCACAGGACCTCAGTGTCTCAGTGTCTCAGGGTCTCAGTGTCTCTGGGTCTCAGTGTCTCACTTTCTCAGGATCGCAGGGATTCAGGTTTGCATTGTCTCAGTGTCTCAGTGTCGGAGGGTCTCAGTGTCTCAGTGTCTCAGGGTCTCTGGGTATCAGTGTCGCAGTGTCTCATTGTCTCAGGGTGTCAGGGTGTCAGGGTCTCAATGTCTCAGTGTCTCAGTGTTGCAGGGTCTCAGGGTCTCAGAGTCTCAGTGTCTCAGCGTCTCTGGGTCTCTGGGTCTCTCGGTCTCAGGGTATCTGTGCATCAGTGTCTCAGGGTCTCAGCTTCTCAGTGTCTCAGCGTTTCAGGGTCTCAGGGTCTCTGCGTCTCTGGTACTATGGGTGTTAGGGTCTCTGTGCCTCAGTGCCTCAGTGTCTCAGTGTCACAGGGTCTCAGTGTCTCAGGGTCTCATTGTCTCTGGATCTCTCGCTCTCTGGCTTTCTGGGTCTCAATGTATCAGTGTCTCAGTGTCTCAGGGTCTCAGTCTCTCAGCATCTCAGTGTCTCTGGGTCTCAGGGTCTCATGGTCACAGTCTCTCAGTGTCTCAGGGTCTTAGTGTCTCAGTGTCTCAGGGTCTCAGTGTCTCTGGGTCCCAGGGTCTCAGTGTCTCAGTGTGTCATTGTCTCAGTGCCTCAGAGTCTCAGGGACACAGAGACTCAGTGTCTCATGGGCTCAGGGGCTCAGGGCCTCAGTGTCTCAGTTTCTGAGGGTCTCTGTGTCTTTGTGTCTCAGGGTCTCTGGTTCTCAGGGTCTCTGTTTTCTGTGTCTCAGTGTCTCAGGGTTTCATGGTTGCTGTGTCTCAATGTGTCAGGATCTCAGCGTCTCAGTGTCGCTGGGTCTCAGTGTCGCAGGGTCTCAATGTCGCAGGGTCTCAGTGCCACAGGGTCTCAGGGTCTCTGCTTCTCAGGGTCTCTGCTTCTCAGGATCTCTGGGTCTCAGTGTCTCAGTGTCTCAGAGTCTCTGTGTCTCAGTATCTCAGGGTCTCAGGTTCTCAGGCTCTCTGGGTCACTGCGTGTCTGGGTCTCTGTGTCTCTGTGTCTCAAGGTTTCAGTTCTCAAGGTCTCAGTGACTCTGTGTCTCAGGGTGTCAGTGCCTCAGGGTCTCAGGGTCTCTGGATCTCTCGTTCTCAGGGTTTCTGGGTCGCACTTTCTCTGTGTCTCAGGGTCTCAGTCTCTCAGGGTCTGAGGGTCTCAGTGTCTCAGTGTCTCAGGGCCTCAGTGTCTCAGGGTCTCTGGTTCCCTGGGTCCCAGGGTCTCAGTCTCTCAGTGTCTCAATGTCTCAGTGTCTCATGGTCACATTGTCTCAGTGTCTCAGTTTCTCAGTGTCTCAGAGTCTCAGGGACTCAGAGTTTCAGTGTCTCCGTGTCTCACCGTCTCAGGCTCTCAGTGTCTCGTTGTCTCTGGGTCTCACTTTCTCAGGGTCTCAGGGTCTCTGTGTATCAATGTCTCAGGGTCTCAGTGTCTCAGTGTCTCAGGGTCTTTGGGGCTTTTGGTCTCAGTGTCTCAGTGTCTCAGGGTCTCAGGTTTTCAGGGTTGCAGTGTCTCAATGTCTCAGTGTCTCAGTGTTGCAGGGTCTCAGTGTCTCAGGGTCTCAGGTTGTCTTGGTCTCTGGGTCTCTGCTTCTCAGGGTCTCTGGGACTCAGTTTCTCAGGGTCTCAGTGTCTCTGTGTCTCAGTGTCTCAGGGTCTCAGGGCTTCTGGATCTCTGTGTTTCTGCGTCTCTGGGCCTCTGGGTCTCAGGGTCTCTGTGCCTCAGCGTCTCAGTGCCTCAGGGTCTCAGCTTCTCAGTGTCTGAGTGTTTCAGGGACTCAGGATCTCTGCATCTCTGGTAGTCTAGGTCTCAGAGTCTCCGTGTCTCAGCTTCTCAGTGTCTCAGAGTTGCAGTGTTTCAGGGTCTCAGTGTCTCAGTGGCTCAGTGTCTCTGTGTCTCAGAGTCTCAGAGTATCAGTGTCACTGGGTGTCAGGGTCTCTGGATCTCTAGTTCTCAGGGTCGCTGCGTCTCAATGTCTCAGAGTCTCAGATTCTCAGGGTCTCAGTGTCTCAGGGTCTCAGTGTCTCAGTGTCTCATTTTCTCAGGGTCTCTGGGCCTCTGGGTCTCAGGGTGTCAGGTTCTCAGGGTTTCAGAGTTGCAGTGTCTCAAGGTCTCAGTGTCTCTGGGTCTCAGTGTCTCAGTGTCTCAGGGTCTCAGTGTCTCTGGGTCTCAGTGTCTCAGTGTTTCAGGGTCTAGTGTCTCAGGGTCTCTGGGTCTCAGTGTCTCAAGGTCTCAGTGTCTCTGGGTCTCAGTGTCTCAGTGTCTCAGGGTCTCAGTGTCTCTGGGTCTCAGTGTCTCAGTGTTTCAGGGTCTAGTGTCTCAGGGTCTCTGGGTCTCAGTGTCTCAAGGTCTCAGTGTCTCTGGGTCTCAGTGTCTCAGTGTCTCAGGGTCTCAGTGTCTCTGGGTCTCAGTGTCTCAGTGTTTCAGGGTCTAGTGTCTCAGGGTCTCTGGGTCTCAGTGTCTCAGTGTCTCAGGGTCTCAGTGTCTCTGGGTCTCAGGGTCAGAGGGTTTCAGGGTTTCAGTGTCTCAATGTCTCAGTGTCTCAGGGTCTCTGGTTCTGTGTTTCTCTTGGTCTATGGGTCTCACTGTCTCTGTGTCTCAGGGTCTCAGGATCTCTGGGTCCCTGTGTGTCTGGGTCTCAGTGTTTCAGGGTCTCAGGGTCTCTAGATGTCTGGTTCTCTGGGTCTCTTGGTCTGTTGATCTCAATGTCTCTGTGTCTCAGAGCCTCTGTGTCTCTGGGTAACTGGGTCCCTGTGTCACAGTGTCTCAGTGTCTCAGAGTCTCTGTGTCTCAGTGTCTCAGGGAATCAGGGTCTCAGAGTCTCAGCTCTCAGTTTCACAGGTTCTCAGTGTCTCAGGGTCTCTGGGTCTCTGTGTCTCAGGGTCTCTGGGAATCAGTGTCTCAGTGTCTCAGGTTCTCTGAGTCCCATGGTCACAGGGTCTCTGCGTCTCTGGGTCTCAATGTCTCAGTGTCTCAGGGTCTCAATGTCTCATGGTCTCAGGGTCTCAGAGTCTCAGTGTCTCACTGTCTCAGTGGCTGTCTGTCTCAGGGTCTCAGTGTCTCTGGGTCTCAGTGCCTCGGTGTCTCGGTGTCTCAGTGTCTCAGGATCTCAGGGTCTCTGTGCATCAGTGTCTCAGGGTCTCAAGGTCACTGGGTTTCTGGGTCTCAGGGTCCCTGTGTCTCAGTGTCACAGTGTCTCAGGGTCTCAGTGTCTCAGTATCTCGGGGTCTCTGGGTCTCAGTGTCTCAATGTCTCAGGTTCTCAGGATCTCAGTGTCTCAATGTCTCAGGGTCTCTGGTTCCCTGGGTCTCAGCGTTTCTGGGTCTCTGGGACACTGGGTCTCAGTGTCTCAGTCTCTCAGTGTCTCAATGTCTCAGGGTCTCAGTGTCTCAGGTTTTCTGGGTCTCTGGCTCTCAGGGTGTCTGGGTCTCTGTGTCTCTGGGTCTCAGGGTCTCAGAGTCTCTGGGTCTCACTGTCTCAGTTTCTCAGCCTCTCTGTGTCTCTGTGAGTCAGTGTCCCAGTGTCTCAGGGTTTCTGTGCCTCTGGGCCTCAGTGTCTCAGGGCCTCAGTGTCTCAGGGTCTCTGGGTTCTGTGTCTAAGTGTCTCAGGGTCTCAGTATCTCAGTGTCTCAGTGACTCAGGGTCTCAGTGTCTCAGTGTCTCAAGGTCTCTTGGTCTCTGGGTCTCAGTGTCTCAGGGTCTCATGGGCTCAGGGTCTCAGTGTCTCGGTGTCTCAGTGTCTCAGGGTCTCAGGATCTCAGTGTCTCAATGTCTCAGGTCTCTGGGTAACTGGGTCTCAGCGTCTCTGGGTATCTGGGACACTGGGTCTCAGTGTCTCAGTCTCTCAGTGTCTCAGGGTCTCAGTGCCTCAGGGTTTCTGGGTCTCTGGGTCTCAGGGTCTCTGGATCTCTGGGTTTCTGGGCTCTGGGTCTCTGGGTCTCTCGGTCTCTGGGTCTCTCGGTCTCTGGGTCTCAGTGTCTCAGTTTCTCAGGATCTCTGGGTCCCTGTGAGTTAGTGTCTCAGTCTCTCAGTCTCTCAGGGTCTCTGTGTCTCTGTGTCTCAGTGTCTCAGGGTCTCAGGGTTTCAGTTTCACAGTGTCTCAGCGTCTCATTGTCTCTGGGTCTCAGTGTCTCAGTGTCTCAGGGTCTCACTTTCTCAGTGTCTCAGCGTCTCAGTGTCTCTGGGTCTCTGTGTCTCAGTGTCTCAGGTTCTCTGGGTCTCTGGGTCTCAGTGTCTCAGGGTCTCTGGGTCTCAGTGTCTCAGGGTTTCAGGTTTCAGGGTTGCAGTGTCTCAGTCTCTCAGTGTCTCAGGGTCTCTGGGTCGCAGTGTCGCAGAGCCTCAGTGTCTCAGGGTCTCTGGGTCTCAGGTTCACTGGGTCTCAGGGTCTCAGTTTCTCAGTGTTTCTGTGTCTCAGGGTCTCTGGGTCTCAGGGTCTCAGTGTCTCATGTCCCAGTATCTCAGTGTCTCAGTGTCTCTGGGTCTCAGGGTCTCAGTGTCTCATGTCCCAGTATCTCAAGGTCTCAGGGTCTCAGTTTCTCAGTGTCTCAGGGTCTCAGTTTCTCAGTGTCTCAGGGTCTCAGGGTCTCAGTGGCTCAGGGTCTCAGGGTCTCTGGCTCTCTGGTCTCAGATTCTCAGGGTCTCACTTTCTCAGTGTCTCAGCGTCTCAGTGTCTCTGGGTCTCTGTGTCTCAGTGTCTCAGGTTCTCTGGGTCTCTGGGTCTCAGTGTCTCAGGGTCTCTGGGTCTCAGTGTCTCAGGGTTTCAGGTTTCAGGGTTGCAGTGTCTCAGTCTCTCAGTGTCTCAGGGTCTCTGGGTCGCAGTGTCGCAGAGCCTCAGTGTCTCAGGGTCTCTGGGTCTCAGGTTCACTGGGTCTCAGGGTCTCAGTTTCTCAGTGTCTCTGTGTCTCAGTGTCTCAGGGTCTCTGGGTCTCAGGGTCTCAGTGTCTCATGTCCCAGTATCTCAGTGTCTCAGGGTCTCAGTGTCTCTGGGTCTCAGTGTCTCAGGGTCTCTGGGTCTCAGGGTCTCAGTGTCTCATGTCCCAGTATCTCAGGGTCTCAGGGTCTCAGTTTCTCAGTGTCTCAGGGTCTCAGTTTCTCAGTGTCTCAGGGTCTCAGTGGCTCAGGGTCTCAGGGTCTCTGGCTCTCAGATTCTCAGGGTCTCAGTGACTCAGTGTCTCAGTTTATCAGTGTCTCAATGTATCTGTGTCCCAGGATCACTGTGCCTCATTGTCTCAGTGTCTAAGAGTCTCAGCGTCTCAGTGTCTCACTGTTTCAGGGTCTCAGTGTCTCAGTATCTCACTGTCTCACGGTCTCAGGATCTCTGGTTCTCAGTTTCTCAGGGTCTCTGGGTCTCAGTTTCTCTGGGTCTCTGTGTCTCAGTGCCTCGGTGTCTCAGTGTCTCAGGGTCTCTGGGTCACTGCGTGTCTGGGCCTCATTGTCTCAGGGTCTCAGGGGCTCTGGATCTCTGGTTCTCTGGGTCTCTTGGTCTGTGGGTCTCACTGTCTCTGTGTCTCAGGGTCTCAGGGTCTTAGGGTCTCAGTTTCTCAGGGTCTCAGCTTCTCTCTGTGCAGTTGTTTCAGGGTCTCAGGGTCTCTGCATCTCTCATACTAAGGGTCTCAGAGTCTCTGTGCCTCAGTGTCTTAGTGTCTCAGGGTCTCAGGGTCTCAGTGTCTCAGGGTCTCTGGATCTCTGGGTCCCAGGGTCTCAGGGTGTCAGGGCCTATGAGTCTCAGGGTCTCAGGATCTATGTGTCTCAGTGTCTCTGGCCCTCTGGATCTCAGTGTCTCTGGGTCTCATGGTTTCAGGATCTCAGTGTCTCAAAGCCTCAGGGTCTCTGTGTCTCAGTGTCTCTGTGTCTTTGGGTCTCAGTGCCTGTGGGCCTCTGGTTCTCAGTGTCTCAGTGTCTCACTGTCTCAGTGTCTCAAAGTCTCAGGGTCTCTGGGTCTCAGGGTCTCAGGGTCTCTGGGTCTCTGGGTCTCAGGGACCGTGGGAATCAGTGTCTCAGTGTCTCAGGCTCTCTGGGTCCCATGGTCACAGGGCCTCTCGGTCACTGGGTCTCAGTGTCTCAGGGTCTCATTGTCTCAGTGTCTCAGGGTCTCAGTGTCTCAGAGTCTCAGTGTCTCAGTGTCTCAGGTTCTCAGGATCTCAGTGTCTCAATGTCTCAGGGTCTCTGGGTCCCTGGTTGTCAGCGTCTCTGGGTCTCTGGGACACTGGGTCTCAGAATCTCTGGGTCTCTGGGACACTGGGTCTCAGTGTCTCAGGGTCTCAGTGTCTCAGGGTCTCAGTGCCTCAGGGTCTCAGGGTCTCAGTTTCATAGTATCTCTGTGACTCAGTGCCTCAGGGTCTCAGTTTCATAGTGTCTCTGTGACTCAGTGCCTCAGGGTCTCTGTGTCTCAGTGTCTCTGTGTCTTTGGGTCTCAGTGTCTGTGGGCCTATGGGCCTCTGGTTCTCAGGGTCTCAGTGCCTCAGAGTCTCAGTGTCTCAGTGTGTCAGTCTCTCAGAGTCTCAGTGTCTCAGGCTCTCAGGGTCTTGGGGACGCAATGTCTCAATCTTTCAGTGTCTCAGGGTCTGTGTCTCATTGTCTCAGGGTCTCTGAATCTCTGGGTCTCAGGGTCTCAGGGTCTCAGTGTCTCAGGGTCACTGGGTCTCGGGTACTCAATGTCTCAATCTCTCAGTGCCTCAGGGTCTCAGTGTCTCAGGGTCTCTTGGCCTCTGGATGTCTGGGTCTCCGGGTCTCTGGGTCTTAGTGTCTCAGTGAGTCAGTATCTCACTGTCTCACGGTCTCAGGGTCTCTTGGTCTGTGGGTCTCAGTTTCTCAGGGTCTCAGTGTCTCAGGGTCTCTGGGTCACTGCGTGTCTGGGCCTCATTTTCTCAGGGTCTTAGGGTCTCAGGGGCTCTGGATCTCTGGTTCTCTGGTTCTCTGGGTCTCTTGGTCTGTGGGTCTCACTGTCTCTGGGTCTCTGGGTCTCCGTTTCTCAGGGTCTCAGGGTCACTGTGTCTCAGTGTCTCAGGGACTCAGTGTCTCAGGGTCTCTGGGTTCAGTGTCTCAGGATCTCAGTATCTCAGTGTCTCAGGGTCTCAGTGTCTCACTGTCTCAGGGTATCTGGGTCCCAGTGCCTCAGTGTCTCATGGTCTCAGGGTCTCACTGTCTCAGTGTCTCTCTGTCTCAGTGTCTCAAGGTCTCAGGATCTCAGTGTCTCAATGTCTCAGGGTCTCTGGCTCCCTGGGTCTCAGAGTCTCAGTGTCTCTGGGACACTGGGTCTCAGTCTCTCAGTTTCTCAGGGCCTCACGGTCTCAGAGTGTTAGGGTCTCAGTGTCTTAGTGTCTCTGGGTCTCTGGGTCTCAGTGTCTCTGTGTCTCAGTGTCTCAGGGTCTCTGGGTTCAGTGTCTCAGTGTCTTATTATCTCTGGGTCTCTGGGTCTCAGTATCTCAGGATCTCAGTGTCTCAAAGTCTCAGGGTCTCTGCATCCCTGGGTCTCAGTGTCTCTGTGTCTCTGGGGCACTGGGTCTCAGTGTCTCAGTCTCTCAGTGTCTCAGGGTCTCAGTGTCTCAGGGTCTCAGTGTCTCAGGGTCTCTGGGTCTCAGGGTGTCTGGGTCATTGGGTCTCAGTGTCTCTGGGTCTCAGGATCTCAGGGTCTCTGGGTGTCTGGGTTTCTGGGCTCTGGGTCTCTCAGCCTCAGGGTCTCTGGGTCTCAGTGCCTCTGGACCTCTGTGTCTCAGTGTCTCAGGGTCTCATGGTCTCAGGGTCTCAGTGTCTCAGTGTCTCAATGTCTCAGGTTCTCAGGATCTCAGTGTCTCAATGTCTCAGGGTCTCTGGTTCCCTGGGTCTCAGCGTTTCTGGGTCTCTGGGACACTGGGTCTTAGTGTCTCAGTCTCTCAGTGTCTCAATGTCTCAGGGTCTCAGTGTCTCAGGTTTTCTGGGTCTCTGGCTCTCAGGGTGTCTGGGTCTCTGTGTCTCTGGGTCTCAGGGTCTCAGAGTCTCTGGGTCTCACTGTCTCAGTTTCTCAGCCTCTCTGTGTCTCTGTGAGTCAGTGTCCCAGTGTCTCAGGGTTTCTGTGCCTCTGGGCCTCAGTGTCATAGGGTCTCTGGGTTCTGTGTCTAAGTGTCTCAGGGTCTCAGTATCTCAGTGTCTCAGTGACTCAGGGCCTCAGTGTCTCAGTGTCTCAAGGTCTCTTGGTCTCTGGGTCTCAGTGTCTCAGGGTCTCATGGGCTCAGGGTCTCAGTGTCTCGGTGTCTTAGTGTCTCAGGGTCTCAGGATCTCAGTGTCTGAATGTCTCAGGTCTCTGGGTAACTGGGTCTCAGCGTCTCTGGGTATCTGGGACACTGGGTCTCAGTGTCTCAGTCTCTCAGTGTCTCAGGGTCTCAGTGCCTCAGGGTTTCTGGGTCTCTGGGTCTCAGGGTCTCTGGATCTCTGGGTTTCTGGGCTCTGGGTCTCTGGGTCTCTCGGTCTCTGGGTCTCTCAGTCTCTGGGTCTCAGTGTCTCAGGATCTCTGGGTCTCTGTGAGTTAGTGTCTCAGTCTCTCAGTCTCTCAGTCTCGTAGGGTCTCTGTGTCTCTGTGTCTCAGTGTCTCAGGGTCTCAGGGTCTCAGTTTCACAGTGTGCAGTGTCTCAGTGTCTCAGGGTCTCACTTTCTCAGTGTCTCAGGGTCTCAGTGTCTCTGGGTCTCTGTGTCTCAGTGTCTCAGTGTCTCTGGGTCTCTGGGTCTCAGTGTCTCAGGGTCTCTGGGTCTCAGTGTCTCAGGGTTTCAGGTTTCAGGGTTGCAGTGTCTCAGTCTCTCAGTGTCTCAGGGTCTCTGGGTCTCAGGTTCACTGGGTCTCAGGGTCTCAGTGTCTCTGGGTCTCAGTGTCTCAGGGTCTCTGGGTCTCAGGGTCTCAGTGTCTCATGTCCCAGTATCTCAAGGTCTCAGGGTCTCAGTTTCTCAGTGTCTCAGGGTTTCAGTTTCTCAGTGTCTCCGGGTCTCAGGGTCTCAGTGGCTCAGGGTCTCAGGGTCTCTGGCTCTCTGGTCTCAGATTCTCAGGGTCTCACTTTCTCAGTGTCTCAGCGTCTCAGTGTCTCTGGGTCTCTGTGTCTCAGTGTCTCAGGTTCTCTGGGTCTCTGGGTCTCAGTGTCTCAGGGTCTCTGGGTCTCAGTGTCTCAGGGTTTCAGGTTTCAGGGTTGCAGTGTCTCAGTCTCTCAGTGTCTCAGGGTCTCTGGGTCGCAGTGTCGCAGAGCCTCAGTGTCTCAGGGTCTCTGGGTCTCAGGTTCACTGGGTCTCAGGGTCTCAGTTTCTCAGTGTCTCTGTGTCTCAGTGTCTCAGGGTCTCTGGGTCTCAGGGTCTCAGTGTCTCATGTCCCAGTATCTCAGTGTCTCAGGGTCTCAGTGTCTCTGGGTCTCAGTGTCTCAGGGTCTCTGGGTCTCAGGGTCTCAGGGTCTCAGTGTCTCATGTCCCAGTATCTCAGGGTCTCAGGGTCTCAGGGTCTCAGTTTCTCAGTGTCTCAGGGTCTCAGTTTCTCAGTGTCTCAGGGTCTCAGTGGCTCAGGGTCTCAGGGTCTCTGGCTCTCAGATTCTCAGGGTGTCAGTGACTCAGTGTCTCAGTTTATCAGTGTCTCAGTGTATCTGTGTCCCAGGATCACTGTGCCTCATTGTCTCAGTGTCTAAGAGTCTCAGCGTCTCAGTGTCTCACTGTTTCAGGGTCTCAGTGTCTCAGTATCTCACTGTCTCACGGTCTCAGGATCTCTGGTTCTCAGTTTCTCAGGGTCTCTGGGTCTCAGTTTCTCTGGGTCTCTGTGTCTCAGTGCCTCGGTGTCTCAGTGTCTCAGGGTCTCTGGGTCACTGCGTGTCTGGGCCTCATTGTCTCAGGGTCTCAGGGGCTCTGGATCTCTGGTTCTCTGGGTCTCTTGGTCTGTGGGTCTCACTGTCTCTGTGTCTCAGGGTCTCAGGGTCTTAGGGTCTCAGTTTCTCAGGGTCTCAGCTTCTCACTGTGCAGTTGTTTCAGGGTCTCAGGGTCTCTGCATCTCTCATACTAAGGGTCTCAGAGACTCTGTGCCTCAGTGTCTTAGTGTCTCAGGGTCTCAGTGTCTCAGGGTCTCTGGATCTCTGGGTCCCAGGGTCTCAGGGTGTCAGGGCCTATGAGTCTCAGGGTCTCAGGATCTATGTGTCTCAGTGTCTCTGGCCCTCTGGATCTCAGTGTCTCTGGGTCTCATGGTTTCAGGATCTCAGTGTCTCAAAGCCTCAGGGTCTCTGTGTCTCAGTGTCTCTGTGTCTTTGGGTCTCAGTGCCTATGGGCCTCTGGTTCTCAGTGTCTCAGTGTCTCAGTGACTTAGTGTCTCAGGGTCTCAGTGTCTCAGTGTCTCAGGGTCTCAGTGACTTAGTGTCTCAGGGTCTCAGTGTCTCAGTGTCTCAGGGTCTCACTTTCTCCGTGTCTCAGGGTCTCAGTGTCTCAGGGTCTCAGGGTTTCAGGGTTGCAGTGTCTCAGTCTCTCAGTGTCTCGGGGTCTCAGTGTCACAGGGTCCCAGCGTCTCTGGGTCTCAGGGTCTCAGGGTCTCAGTGTCTCAGGGTCCCAGTGTCTCAGGGTCTCAGTGCCTCAGTGTCTCAATGTCTCAGGGACTCAGTGTCTCATGTCTCAGGGGCTCAGGGTCTCAGTGTCTCAGGGTCTCTGGCTCTCTGGGTCTCAGATTCTCAGGGTCTCAGGGACTCAGTGCCTCAGTTTATCAGTGTCTCAGTGTATCTGTGTCTCAGGGTCACTGTGCCTCAGTGTCTCAGTGTCTAAGGGTCTCAGCGTCTCAGTGTCTCAGGGTCTCAGTGTCTCAAGTTCTTTGTGTCTCAGTGTCTCAGTATCTCACCGTCTCACGGTCTCAGGGTCTCTGGTCTCAGTTTCCCAGGGTCTCAGTGTCTCAATGTCTCAGGGTCTCTGGGTCACTGCGTGTCTGGGCCTCATTGTATCAAGGTCTCAGGGGCTCTGTATCTCTGGTTCTCTGGGTCTCTTGGTCTGTGGGTCTCACTGTCTCTGTGTCTCAGGGTCTCTGGGTCTCCGTTTCTCAGGGTCTCAGGGTCACTGTGTCTCAGTGTCTCATTCTCTCAGGGCCTCAGGTTCTCACTGTCTCAGTGTCTCAGTATCTTAGTGTCTCCTTGTCTCAGTGTCTCAGGGTCTCTGGGACTCTGGGTCTCAGTGTCTCAAGGTCTCAGTGTCGCAGCGTCTCTGCGTTTCAGGGTCTCAGTGTCTCAGGGTCTCAGCTTCTCACTGTCCAGGTGTTTCAGGGTCTCAGGGTTTCTGTGCCTCAGTGTCTCAGTGTCTCAGGGTCTCTGGATCTCTGGGTCCCAGGGTCTCAGGGTCTAAGAGTCTTGGGGTCGCAGGGTCTCAGTGTCTCAGGGTCTCTGGGTCTCTGTGTCTCAGTGTCTCTGGCTCTCTGGATCTCAGTGTCTCTGGGTCTCAGGGTTTCTGGATCTCAGTGTCTCAAAGTCTCAGGGTCTCTGTGTCTTTGGGTCTCAGTGTCTTTGGGCCTGTGGGCCTGTGGTTCTCAGTGTCTCAGTGTCTCAGTGTCTCACTGTCTCTGGGTCTCTGGGTCTCCGTGTCTCAGTGTCTCCGGGACACTGGGTCTCAGTGTCTCAGTCTCTCAGTGTCTCAGCGTCTCAGGGTCTCAGAGTTTCTGGGTCTCTGAGTCTCAGGGTGTCTGGGTCTCTGTGTCTCAGTGTCTCTGGCTCTCAGGATCTCTGGGTCTCAGTATCTCAGTGTCTCAGTGACTCAGGGTCTCAGTTTCTCAATGTCTCAGGGACTCTTGGTCTCTGGGTCTCAGTGTCACAGTGTCTCTGTGTCTCAGGGTCTCAGGATCTTAGTGCCTCAATGTCTCAGGGTCTCTGGGTCCCTGGTTCTCAGTGTCTCTGGGTCTCTGGGTCTCTGGGACATTGGGTCACAGTGTCTCAGTCTCTCAGTGTCTCAGGGTCTCAGTGTCTCAGGGTTTCTGGGTCTCTGGGTCTCTGTGTCTCAGGGTGTCTGGGTCATTTCGTCTCTGTGTATCTGGGTCTCACGATCTCAGGGTCTCCGGATCTCTGGGTTTCTAGGCTCTGGGTCTCTCGGTCTCTGGGTCTCATTGTCTCAGTCTCTCAGGGTCTCTGGGTCTCTGTGTCTCAGGGTCTCAGGGTCTCAGTTTCTCAGTGACTCAGTGTCTCCGGGTCTCAGTGTCTCAATGTCTCAGGGTCTCAGGGTCTCACTTTCTCAGTGTCTCAGGGTCTCAGGGCCTCAGTGTCACAGAGTCTCAGTGTCACAGGGTCTCTGGGTCTCAGTGTCTCAGGGTCTCAGTGTCTCAGGGTCCCAGTGTCTCAGTGTCTCAGGGCCTTAGGGTCTCAGGGTCTCAGTGTCCCATGTCTCAGTATCTCAGTGTCTCAGGGACTCAGTTTATCAGTGTCTCAGGGTCTCTGGGTCACTGCGTGCCTGGGCCTCATTTTCTCAGGGTCTTAGGGTCTCAGGGGCTCTGGATCTCTGATTCTCTGGGTCTCTTGGTCTGAGGGTCTCACTGTCTCTGGGTCTCTGGGTCTCCGTTTCTCAGGGTCTAAGGGTCACTGTGTCTCAGTGTCTCAGTGCCTCAGTGCCTGAGTGTCTCAGTGTCTCAGTCTGTCAGGGACACAGGGTCTCAGTGTCTCAGTGTCTCAAGGTCTCAGTGTCTCAGGGTCTCAGTGCCTCAGTGTCTCAGAGACTCAGTGCCTGAGTGTCTCAGTGTCTCAGTCTCTCAGGGACACAGGGTCTCAGTGTCTCAGTGTCTCAAGGTCTCAGTGTCTCAGGGTCTCAGTGCCTCAGTGTCTCAGGGTCTGAGTGTCTCAGTGTCCCTGGGACTCAGGGTCTCCGTGTGTCAGTGTCTCAGGGTCTCTGGGAAGCTGGGTCTCGGTGTCTCAGGGTCTCAGGGTTTCAGTGTCGCAGTACCTCTGCGTTTCAGGGTCTCAGTATCTCAGTGTCCAGGTGTTTCAGGGTCTCAGATTCTCACTGTCCAGGTGTTTCAGGGTCTCAGGTTCTCTGCATCTCTGGTACTCAGGGTCTCAGGGTCTCTGTGCCTCAGTGTCTCAGTGTCTCAGGGTCTCTGGGTCTCAGGGTCTCTAGGTCTCAGGGTCTCTGTGTCTCTGGATCTCTGTGTTTCAGTGTCTCAGGGTCTCTGGGTCTCTGTGTCTCAGTCTCTCTGGCTCTCTGGATCTCAGTGTCTCTGGTTCTCTGGGTCTCAGTGTCTCAGGGTCTCTGGGTCTCCGTGTCTCAGTGTCTCTGGCTCTCTGGATCTCAGTGTCTCTGGGTCTCTGGGTCTCAGGGTCTCTGGGTCTCTGTGTCTCTGTGTCTTTGGGTCTCTGGGCCTGTGGGCCTCTGGGCCTCTGAGTCTCAGTGTCTCAGTGCCTCACTGTCTCAGTGTCTCAGGGTGTCGGCGTGTCAGGGTCTCTGGGTCTCAGTGTCTCAGGGTCTCAGGGGCTCTGGGTCTCTGGGTCTCTGGGAATTAGTGTCTCAGTTTCTCTGCGTCCCATGGTCACAGGGCCTCTGTGCCTTTGGGTTCTGGGTCTGTGGGCCTCTGAGTCTCAGTGTCTCAGTGTCTTGCTGTCTCACTGTCTCAGTGTCTCTGGGTCTCAGGGTCTCAGAGTATCTGGGTCTCATGGTCTCAGTTCCTCAGCATCTCTGGGTCTCTGTGTCTCTGGGTCTCAGTGTCTCAGGCTCTCTGGGTTCTGTGTCTAAGTGTCTCAAGGTCTCATGTCTCCGTGTCTCAGGGTCTCAGGGTCTCTGGGTCTCAGGGTCTCTGGGTCACTAGTTCCCTCGGTCTCTGGGTCTGTCGGTCTCTGGGTCTCAGTTTCTCAGGGTCTCTGGGTCTCTGTGAGTCAGTGTCTCAGTGTCTCAGGGTCTCTGGGTTCAGAATCTCAGTGTCTCAGTGTCTCAGTATCTCAGGTTCTCAGTGTCTCAGTGTCTCAGGGCCTCAGGACTCAGTGTCTCAATGTCTCAGGGTCTCTGGGTCCCTGGGTCTCAGAGTCTCAGTGTCTCTGGGACACTGGGTCTCAGTGTTTCAGTCTCTCAGTGTCTCAGGGTCTCAGTGTCTCAGGGTTTCTGGGTCATTGGTTCTCAGTGTCTCCGGGTCTCAGGATCTCAGGGTCTCTGGATCCCTGGGTTTCTGGGCTCTGGGTCTCTCAGTCTCTAGGTCTCAGTGTCTCAGGAACTCTGGATCTCAGTGTCTCTGTGTCTCAGGGTCTCTGGATCTCTGAGTCTCAGTGTCTCAATGTCTCTGGGTCTCAGTGTCTCAGGGTCTCTGGGTTCAGTGTCTCAGGGTCTCAGTATCTCAGTGTCTCAGGATCTCAGTGTCTCAATGTCTCAGGGTCTCTGGGTCCCTGGTTCTCAGAGTCTCAGGGTCTCAGTATCTCAGTGTCTCAGGGTCTCAGTGTCTCAGTGTCTCAGGGTCTCAGTGTCTCAGGGTTTCTGGGTCCCTGGGTCTCAGGGCGTCTGTGTCATTGGGTCTCAGTGTCTCAGGATCTCATGGTCTCTGGATCTCTGGGTTCCTGGGCTCTGGGTCTCTTAGTCTCTGGGTCTCCGTGTCTCAGGGTCTCTGGGTCTCTGGGACACTGGGTCTCAGTGTCTCAGTCTCTCAGTGTCTCAGGGTCTCAGTGTCTCAGGGTTTCTGGGTCCCTGGGTCTCAGGGCGTCTGGGTCATTGGGTCTCAGTGTCTCAGGATCTCAGGGACTCTGGATCTCTGGGTTTCTGGGCTCTGGGTCTCTCAGTCTCTGGGTCTCAGTGTCTTAGGGTCTCTGGGTCTCAGTGTCTCTGTGTCTTTGGGTCTCTGGGGCTGTGGGCCTCTGGGTCTCTGGGTCTCAGGGTCTCAGTGTCTCAGGGTCTCAGTGTCTCAGCGCCTCAGGGGCTCAGGACCTCAGTGTCTCAGTTTCTCAAGGTCTCAGGGTCTCAGTGTCTCTGGTTCTCTGGGCCTCAGGGTCTTTGAGTCACTGCGTCTCTGGGTCTCAGGGTCTCAGGGTCTCTGTGTCTCTGTGTCTCTGTGTCTCTGTGTCTCAGGGTCTCTGGGTCTCTGTGTCTCAGTGTCTCACTGTCTCAGGATCTCAGTGTCTCTGGGTCTCTGAGTCTCAGGGTCTCTGTGTCTCTGGGTCTCAGGGTCTCTGGGTTTCTGCGTCTCAGTCTCTCAGGGTTTCAGGGTCTCAGGGTCTCTGTGTCTCAGTGTCTCTGGCTCTCCAGATCTCAGTTTCTCTGGGTCTCATCGTGTCAGGGACTCTGGGACTTAGTGTCTCTGTGTCTTTGGGTCCCTGGGTCTCTGGGACTCAGTTTCTCAGGGTCTCTGGGTTCAGTGTCTCAGTGTCTCAGGGTCTCAGTATCTCAGTGTCTCAGTGACTCATGGTCTCAGTGTCGCAATGTCTCAGGGTCTCAGTGTCTCAGGGTTTCTGGGTCTCTGGGTCTCAGTGTGTCTGCGTCATTCGGTCTCAGTGTCTCTGGGTCTCAGGATCTCAGGGTCTCTAGATCTCTGGGTTTCTGGGCTCTGGGTCTCTCAGTCCCTGGGTCTCTGGGTCTCAGTGTCTCAGGGGCTCTGGGTCACAGTGTCTCTGTGTCTCAGTGTCTCAGGGTCTCTGGGTTCAGTGTCTCAGGGTCTCAGTATCTCAGTATCTCAGGGTCTCAGTGTCTCAGGGTCTCTGGGTCTCAGGGTCTCTGGGTCTCAGTGTCACAAGGTCCCATGGTCTCAGGATCTCAGTGCTCAATATCTCAGGGTCTCTGGGCCCCTGGGTCTCAGAGTCTCTGGGTCTCTGGGACACTGGGTCTCAGTGTCTCTGTCTCTCAGTGACTCAGGGTCTTAGTGTCTCAGGGTTTCTGGGTCTCTGGGTCTCAGGGTGTCTGGGTCATTGGGTCTCAGGGACTCAGGATCTCAGGGTCTCTGGATGTCTGAGTTTCTGGGCTTTGGGTCTTTGGCTCTCAGTGTCGCAGGGACTCTGGGTCTCAGTGTCTCAGGGTCTCAGTGTCTCTGTGTCTTTGGCTCTCTGGGACTGTGGGCCTCTGGGTCTCTGGGTCTCAGTGTCTCAGGGTCTCAGTGTCTCAGGGTTTCAGTGTCTCAGGGTTTCAGGGTCTTTGGGCCTCTGGTGTCAGTGTCTCAGTTTCTCAGTATTTCAGTGTCTCAAGGTCTCAGGGTCTCTGTGTCTCTGGGCCTCCGGGTCTCAGTGTCTCAGGGTCTCCAGGTTTCAGTGCCTCAGGGTCTCCGGGTCTCAGCGTCTCGGGGTCTCTGGGTCTCAGGGTCTCTGTACATCTGGTCTCAGTTTTTAATTGTCTCAAGGTCTCAGTGTATCACGGTCTCTGTGTCTCTGGGCCTCTGCGTCACTGGGTCTCTGGGTTTCCGTGTCTCACTGTCTCAGTGTGTCACTGTGTCAGGGTAACCGGGTCCCCTGGTCTCTGTGTTTCTGGGACTCTGGGTCACTGGGTCTCAGTGTCTCAGGGTCTCTGGGTCTCAGTGTCTCTGTGTCTCCGGGTCTCAGTGTCTCAGGGTCTCAGTCTCTCAGTGTCTCAGGGTCTCAGTGTTTCAGGGTCTCAGTCTCTCAGTGTCTCAGGGTCTCAGTGTTTCAGGGTCTCTGGGACTCTGTCTCTGGGTCTCTGGATCTCAGTGTCTCAGTATCTCAGGGTCTTAGTGTCTCTGGATCTCTGGGCCTCTGGTTCTCTAGGTCTCTGGGTCTTTGGGTCTCAATGTCTCAGTGTCTCAGGCTCTCTGGGTCTCTGTGCCTCAGTGTATCAGGGCCTCAGGGTCTCTGGGTCTCAGGGTCTCTGTGTCTTAGGGACTCAGGGTCTCCATGTCTCAGTGTCTCTGGGTCTCAGGGTCTCATGGTCTCTGGGTCTCTGGGTCTCAATGTCTCAGTATCTCAGGGTCTCATGGTCTCTGGGTCTCTGGGTCTCAGTGTGTCAGGGTCTCTGGGTCTCTGTGTCTCAGTGTCTCAGGGTCTGTGGGTCTCAGTGTGTCAGTGTATCTGAGTCTTTGGGTCTCAGTGTCTCAGGGACTCAGGGTCTCTGTGTCTCAGTGTGTCAGGGTCTCTAGGTCTCTGGGTCTCAATGTCTCAGGGTCTCTGTGTCTCTGGTTCACTGGATCACTGGGTCTCTGGGTCTTTAGGTCTCAGTGTCTCAGGGCCTCTGGGTGTCTGGGCCTCTGGTTCTCTTGGCCTCTGGGTCTCAATGTCTCAGTCTCTCAGTGTCTCAGCTTCTCAGTGTTTCATGGTCTCAGTGTCTCAGGGTCTCAGGGTGTCAGAGTCTCAGGATGTCAGGGTGTCTGGATCTCTAGTTCTCAGTGTCTCTTGGGTCTCAGTGTCTCAGAGTCTCAGTTTCTCAGGGTCTCAGTTTCTCAGGTTCTCAGTGTCACAGTGTATCATTTTCTCAGGGTCTCAGTGTCCCAGGGTCTCATGGTCACATTGTCTCAGTGTCTCAGGGACTCAGGGTCTCTGTGTCTCAGCTCTCAGTGCCTAGGGGGTTTAGTGCCTCACTGTCTCTGTGTCTCAGGGCCTCAATGTCTCAGTGTATCAGGGTCTCAGTGTCTCAGACTCTAAGGGTCTCAGTGTCACAATGTTTCAGGGTCTCAGGGTCGCAGGATCTCTGGGTCTCAAGGTCTCTGGGAATCTGTGTCTCTGGGTCTCAGTTTCTCAGTGTCTCAGTCTCAGGGACTCAGAGTCTCAGTGTCTCAGGGGCTCAAGGCCTCAGTGCCTCTGTGTCTCAGTGTCTCTGTGTCTCAGGGCTCAGTGTCTCTGTCTCTCAGTGTCTCAGTGTCTCAGGGTCATAGCGCCTCGGGGCCTCAGGGTCTCTGGTCTCAGGGTCTCTGTGTCTCAGTGTCTCAGGGTCTCTGGGTCTCTGGGTCACATTTTCTCAGGGTCTCAAGGTCTCTGTGTCTCATTTTCTCAGGATCTCAGTGTCTCACGTTCTCAGTCTCTCTGTGTCTCAGGGAATCAGGGAATCAGGGTCTCAGTGTCTCAGGGTCTCAGGGTCTTAGTGTCTCAGTGTTGCATTGTTTCAGTGTCTCAGGATCTCAGTGTCTCAGTGACTCAGTATCTCAGGTTCTCAGTCTCTCAGTGTCTCAGGGAATCACGGTCTCAGATTCTCAGCTCTCAGTGTTTCAGTGTTTCAGTGTCTCAGGGTCTCAGTGTTTCAGGGTCTCAGTGTCTCAGGTTCTCAGGGTCTCAGTGTCTCAGTGTCGCATTGTCTCATGTCTCAGGATCTCAGTGTCTCAGTGTCTCAGGGACTCAGTGTCTCAGGGTCTCAGGGTCTCAGCGTCTCAGGGTGTCAGGGTCTCAGCGTCTCAGTGTTGCATTGTCTCAGTGTCTCAGGATCTCAGTGTCTCAGTGACTCAGTACCTCAGGTTCTCAGTCTCTCAGTGTCTCAGGGAATCACGGTCTCAGAGTCTCAGCTCTCAGTGTTTCAGGGTCTCAGTGTCTCAGGGTCTCTGGGTCTCCGGGTCTCAGGGTCCCTGGGAATCAGTGTCTCAGTGTCTCAGGTTCTCTGGGTCTCAGGGTCCCTGGGAATCAGTGTCTCAGTGTCTCAGTTTCTCTGGGTCCCATGGTCACAGGGTCTCTGCGTCTCTGGGTCTCAGTGTCTCAGGTTCTCTGGTTCTCAGTGTCTCAGGGTCTCAGTGTCTCGGTGTCTCAGGAGGTCAGGATCTCAGTGTCTCAGTTTCTCAAGGTCCACGGTCTCAGAGTCTCAGTGTCTCACTCTCTCAGTGTCTCAGTGTCTCAGGGTTTCAGGTTTGCAGTGTCTCAGTGTCGGAGGGTCTCAGTGTCTCAGTGTCTCTGGGTCTCAGGGTTTCTGGGTCTCAGTGTCTCAGGGTCTTAGGGTCCCAGGGTTTCAGGGTCGCAGTGTCTCTGTGTCTCAGGGTCTCGGTGTCTCAGGGTCTCAGGGTCTCAGGGTCTCGGTGTCTCAGGGTCTCAGTGTCTCGGTGTCTCAGGGTCTCATTGTCTCAGTGTCTCAGGCTCTCAGTGTCTCAGGCATTCAGCGTCGCAGTGTTTCTGTGTCTCAGGGTCTCTGAGTCTCAGTGTCTCAGGGTCTCAGTGACTCAATGTCTCACGGTTTCAGTGTCTCAGGGTCTCAGGCTCAATGGGCCTCTGTGTCTCTGGGTCTCTGGGCCTCAGTGTTTCAGTGTCTCAGGGTCTCAGCTTCTCAGTGCCTCAGTGTTTCAGGGCCTCAGGGTCTCTGCGTCTCTGGTACTCTGGGCCTCAGGGTCACTGTGCCTCATGTCTCAGTGTCTCAGGGTCACAGGGTCTCAGTGTCTCAGGGTCTCTGGGTCTCTGGATCTCTTGTTCACAGGGTTTCTGGGCCTCAGTGTATTAGTGTCTCAGTGTCTCAGTCTCTCAGTGTCTCAGTGTCTCAGGGTCTCAGTCTCTCAGTGTCTCAGTGTCACAGTGTCTCAGGGTCTCAGCCTCTCAGGGTCTCTGGTTCCCTGGGTCCAAGGGTCTCAGTGTCTCCGAGTGTCATTGTCTCAGGTTCTCAGTGTCTCATTTTCTCACGGTCTCTGGGTCTCAGTGTCTCAGGGTCTCAATGTCTCAGTCTCAGTGTCTCAGCGGCTCAGGGCCTCAGTGCCTCTGTGTCTCAGTGTCTCTGTGTCTCAGGGCTCAGTGTCTCTGTCTCTCATTGTCTCAGGGTCTCAGTGTCTCAGAGTCTCAGTGTCTCAGTGTCTCTGGGTCTCAGGCTCTCAGTGACTCAGGGTCTCAGTGTCTGAGAGTCTCAGTGTCTCAGGGTCTCAGTGTCTCAGGGTCTCAGGGTCTCAGTGTCTCAGGGTCTCAGGGTCTTAGTGTCTCCGTGTTGCATTGTTTCAGTGCCTCAAGATCTCAGTGTCTCAGTGACTCAGTATCTCAGCTTCTCAGTCTCTCAGTGTCTCAGGGAATCACGGTCTCAGAGTCTCAGCTCTCAGTGTTTCAGTGTGTCAGTGTCTCAGGGTCTCAGTGTCTCAGGTCCTCAGGGTCTCACTGTCTCAGTGTCGCATGTCTCAGGATCTCAGTGTCTCAGTGTCTCAGGGTCTCAGCGTCTCTGTGACTCAGGGTCTCAGGGTCTCAGTGTCTCAAGGTCTTAGTGTCTCAGTGTTGCATTGTCTCAGTGTCTCATGATCTCAGTGTCTCAGTGACTCAGTATCTCAGGTTCTCAGTCTCTCAGTGTCTCAGGGAATCACGGTCTCAGAGTCTCAGCTCTCAGTGTTTCAGTGTCTCAGTGTCTCAGGTTCTCAGTATCTCAGTGTCTCAATGTCGCATTGCCTCATGTCTCAGGATCTCAGTGTCTCAGTGTCTCAGGGTCTCTGGGTCTCAATGTCTCAGTGTCTCACTGTCTCAGTGTCTCTGGGTCTCTTTGTCTCAGGGTCTCAGAGTCTCAGTGTCTCAGTGTCTCACTGTCTCAGTGTCTCACAGTCTCAGTGTCTCAGTGTCTCAGGCTCTCAGAGTCTCAGAGTCTCATTGTCTCAGTGTCTCAGAGTCTCAGTGTCTCAGTGTCTCTGGGTCTCAGGGTCTCTGCTTCTCAGTGTGTCTGGGCCTCAGTTTCTCAGGGTCTCAGCTTCTCTGTGTCTCAGTGCCTCAGCGTCTCAGAGTCTCAGTGCCTCTGTGTCTCTGTGCCTCAGCGTCTCAGAGTCTCGGTGTCTCTGTGTCTCAGTGTCTCTGTGTCTCAATTTCTCAGTGTCTCTGTGTCTCTGTGTCTCAGTGTCTCAGAGTCTCAGTGTCTCTATGTCTTAATGTCTCAGTGTCTCTGTGCCTCAGTGTCTCAGAGTCTCAGAGTCTCAGTGTCTCAGTGTCTCAGTGTCTCATGGTCTCAGTGTCTCCGTGTTTCAGGCTCTCTGTGTCTCAGGGTCTCAGTGCCTCATTGTCTCAGGGTCTTAGTTCCTCAGTGTCTCAGGTTCTCAGCGTCTCAGGGACTCAGGGTCTCAGTGTGTCAGCTCTCAGTGTCTCAGGGTCTCAGTCTCTAACTGTCTCAGTGTCTCAGGGTCTCAGTGTCTCAGTGTATCAGGGTCTCAAGGTCTCAGTGTCTCAGGTTCTCTGGGCCTCAGGATCTCTGGGTCACTGCGTGTCAAGGTCTCAGTGTCTCAGGGTCTCTGGATGTCTGGTTCTCTGGGTCTCTTGGCCTGTTGATCTCACTGTCTGTATCTCACAGTCTCTGTGTCTCTGGGTAACTGGGTCTCAGTGTCACAGTGTCTCAGCGTCTCAGTGTCTCAGGGTCCCAGTGTCTCAGGATCTCAGTGCCTTATTGTCTCAGGGTCTCAGTGTCTCCGTGTATCAGGGTCTCATGGTCTGTGGGTCTCTGGGTCACATTTTCTCAGGGTCTCTGTGTCTCAGTGTCCCAGGGTCTCAGGGTCGCAGTGCCTCAGGTTCTCCGTCTCTCAGTGACTCACTGTCTCAGTGCCTCAGGGAATCAGGGTCTCAGACTCTCAGCTCTCAGTGTCTCAGGGTCTCAGTGTCTCAGTGTCTCAGTGTCTCTGGGTCTCAGTGTCTCAGGGTCTCTGGATCTCTGGTTATCTGGGTCTATTGGTCTGTGGGTCTCACTGTCTCTGTGTCTCAGGGTCTCTGTTTCTCTGGGTCTCAGGGTCTTAGAATCTCAGGGTCTCAGGTTCTCAAGATCTCTGGGTCCCTGAGTGTCTGGGTCTCAGTGCCTCAGGGTCTCTGGGTCTCTGGATGTCTGTTTCTCTGGGTCTCTTGGTCAGTTGATCTCACTGTCTCTGTGTCTCAGATCTCCGTGTCTCTGGGTAACTTAATCTCAGTTTCACAGTGTCTCAGTGTCTCAGGGTCTCAGGGTGTCAGTTTCTCAGTGTCTCAGTGTCTCAGGGTCTCTGGGTCTCAGGGTCCCTGGGAATCAGTGTCTCAGTGTCTCAGGTTCTCTGGGTCCCATGGTCACAGGGTCTCTGCATCTCTGGGTCTCTGGGTCTCTGGGTCTCAGTGTCTAAGTGTCTCAGGGTCTCAGCGTCTCACTGTCTCAGCGTCTCAGTGTCTCATTGTCTCAGCGTCTCAGTGTCTCAGTCTTTCAGTGCCTTAGTGTCTCAGGGGCTCAGGATCTCAGTGTCTCTGTGTCTCAGGGTCTCTGGGTCTCAGTGTCACAGGGTCTCAGTGTCTCAGGGTCTCAGTCTCTCAGTGTCTCAGGGGATCAGGGTCTCAGAGTCTCAGCTCTCAGTGCCTCAGGGTCTCAGTGTCTCACTGTCTCAATGTCTCAGTGTTTCAGGGTCTCAGTGTCTCAATTTCTCAGGGTCTCAGGGTCTCTGGGTCTCAGTGTCTCAGAGTCTCAGGTTCTCAGGGTTTCAGGTTTGCAGTGTCTCAGTGTCGGAGGGTCTCAGTGTCTCAGTGTCTCAGCTGCTCTGGGTCTCAGGGTCTCTGGGTCTCAGGGTCTCAGTGTCTCAGGGTCTCGGTCTCAGTGTCTCAGGGGCTCAGGGTCTCAGTTTCTTAGTGTCTCTGGGTCTCAGTGTCTCAGTGTCTCTGTTTCTCAGTGTCTCAGTGTCTCAGCGTCTCAGGGTCTCTGGGTCTCAGTGTCTCAGGGTCTCTGTGTCTCAGGGTCTCAGTGTCTCAGGGTTTCTGGGTCTCTGGGTCTCAGGGTGTCTGGGCCTCTGGGTCTCAGTGTCTCAGGGTCTCAGGTTCTCAGTGTCTCAGTGTCTCAGTGTCTCAGGGTCTCTGGGTCTTTGGGTCTCAGGGTGTCTGGGCCTCTGGGTCTCAGTGTCTCAGTGTCTCAGGGTCTCAGTGTCTCAGGGCCTCAGTGTCTCAGGGTCTCAGTGTCTCCGTGTCTCAGGGTCTCAGGGTCTCAATGTCTCAGGGTCTCAGGGTCTCAGTGACTGTGTGTCACAGTGTCTCAGGGTCTCAGGGCCTCAGTGTCTCCGTGTCTCAGTGCCTCAGGCTCTCAGTGCCTCAGTGTCGCAGTGTCTTAGTGTCTCAGGGTCTCAGTGACTCAGCATCTCAGGGTCTCGGGGTCTCAGCGTCTCAGACTCTCACTGTCTCAGTGTCTCAGTGTTTCAGCATCTCAGTGTCTCAATTTCTCACAGTCTCAGGGTCTCTGGGTCTCAGTGTCTCAGTATCGGAGGGTCTCAGTGTCTCAGTGTCTCAGCCGCTCTGGGTCTCAGGGTCTCAGGGCCTCAGGGTCTCAGGGCCTCGGTCTCAGTGTCTCAGTGTCTCAGGGTCTCTGGGCGTCTGGTTCTCTGGGTTTCAGGGTCTCTGAGTCTCTGGTTCTCAGTGTCTCAGGGTCTCAGGGTCTCTGTGTTTCAGTCTCTCAGGGTCTCAGGGTCTCAAAGTCTCAGTTCCTCAGGGTCTCAGGGTCTCTGGGTTTCAGTCTCTCAGGGTCTCAGGGTCTCAAAGTCTCAGTTCCTCAGGGTCTCTGGGTCTCTGGGCCTTGGCGTCACTGGGTCTCTGGGTCTTTGTGTCACATTGTCTCAGTGTGTCACTGTGTCAGGGACTCTGGGTCCCGTGGTCTCTGGGTATCGGGGACTCTGGGTCACTGGGTCTCAGTGCCTCAGTGTCTCAGTGTCTCAGGGTCTCAAGCTCTCAGTGTCTCATTGTCTCTGGGTCTCTGGATTTCACGGTCTCTGGGTCTCTGTGTCTCCGGTTCTCATGGTCAATGGGTCTCAGTGTCTCAGGGCCTCAGTGCCTCATTGTCTCAGGGTCTCAGTGTCTCAGGGTCTCAGTGTCTCTGGGTCACATTTTCTCAGGGTCTCAAGGTTTTGGCGTCTCAGTGTCTCAGGGTCTCAGTCTCTCAGTGCCTCAGTGTCTCAGGGAATCAGGGTCTCAGACTCTCAGCTCTCAGTGTCTCAGGGTCTCAGTGTCTCACTGCCTCAGTGTCTCCGGGTCTCTGGGTCGTGTGTCTCTGTGTCTCAGGGTCTCTGGGTCTCAGGATCTCAGTGTCTCAGGGTCTCAGGGTCTGAGGTTCCCAGTGTCTCAGTGTCACATTTTCCCAGTGTCAAAGGGTCTCAGTGTCTCAGGGTCTCAGTGTTTCAGTCTCTCAGTGCCTCAGTGTCTGAGGGAATCAGGGTCTCAGACTCTCAGCTCTCAGTGTCTCACTGTCTCAGTGTCTCCGGGTCTCTGGGTCGTGTGTCTCTGTGTCTCAGGGTCTCTGGGTTTCAGGATCTCAGTGTCTCAGGGTCTCAGGGTCTGAGGTTCCCAGTGTCTCAGGGTCTCAGTGTCTCAGGGTCTCAGTGTCTCAGGGTCTCAGTGTCTCCGTGTCTCACTATCTCAATATCCCAGGGTCTCAGGGTCTCAGTCTCTCAGGGTCTCTGGGTCTCTGGGTCACATTTTCTCAGGGTCTCAGGGTCTCAGTGTCCCTGTGTCTCACAGTCTCAGTGTCTCAGGGAATCAGCGTCTCAGAGTCTCAGCTCTCAGTGTCTCAGGGTCTCGGTGTCTCAGTGTTTCAGGGTCTCCATGTCTCAGGGCCTCAGGGTCTCTGTGTCTCAGTGTCTCAGTCACTCAGTTTCTCAGGGTCTCAGGGTCTCAGGGTCTCTGTTTTCTGGGTCTCAGGGTCTCAGGTTTTCAGGTTGCAGTGTCTCAATGTCTCAGGATCTAAGTGTCTCAGTGTCGCAGAGTCTCAGTGTCACAGGTTCTCAGGGTCTCCGGTTCTCAGGGTCTCTGGTTCTCAGGGCCTCAGTTTCTCAGGGTCTCAGGGTCTTTTTGTCTCAGTGTCTCAGGGTCTCAGGTTCTCAGGGTCTCTGGGTCACTGCGTGCCTGGGTCTCATTGTCTCTGTGTCTCAGGGCCTCAGGGTCTCTGGGTCTATGGCTCTCAGGGACTCTGGGTCTCTGGTTCCCTGGGTCGCTTGGTCTGTGGGTCTCACTTTCTCTGTGTCTCAGGGTCTCTGTGTCTCTGGGTCTCAATTTCTCAGGGTCTCAGGGTCACTGTGCCTCAGTTTCTCAGGGTCTCAGAGTCTCAGTGTCTCAGGGACTCAGTATATGACTGTCTCAGTGTCTCAGCCCCTCAGGGCCTCAGGGTCTCAGTGTCTCAGTGTTTCCGGCTCTCAGTATCTCAGGGTCTCACTTCCTCACTGTCTCAAGGTCTGAGTGTCTCAGTGTCCCAGGGTCTCAGGGTTTCAGTGTCTCAGGGTCTCAGTGTCTTAGGGTCTCTGGGTCTCTTGGTCTCTGGGTCAGTTACTCAGGGTCTCAGTGTCTCTGTGTCTCAGGGTCTCAGTGTCTCAGGGAATCAGCGTCTCAGAGTCTCAGCTCTCAGTGTCTCAGTGTCTGAGTGTCTCAGGGTCTCAGGTCTCAGTTTCTCAGGGTCTCAGGGTCTCAGGTCTCAGTGTCTCAGGGTCTCAGGCTCTCAGTGTCTCAGGGTCTCAGCTCTCAGTGTCTCAGGGTCTCAGTCTCTCACTGTCTCAGTGTCTCAGGGTCTCAGTGTATCAGGGTCTCAATGTCTCATTGTCTCAGGATCTCACTGTTGCAGTGTCTCAGGGTCTCTGGGTCACTGCGTGTTTGCGTCTCAGTGTCTCAGGGTCTCTGGATGTCTGGTTCTCTGGGTCTCTTGGTCTGTTGATCTCACTGTCTCTGTATCTCACAGCCTCTGTGCCTCTGGGTAACTGGGTCTCTGTGTCTCAGGGCCTCAGTGTCTCACTGTCCCAGGGTCTCAGTGCCTCAGGGTCTCAGGGTCTCAAGGTCACATTTTCTCAGTGTCTCAGTGTCTCTGTGTCTCTGTGTCTCAGTGCCTCATGGTCTCTGGGTCTCAGTGTCTCACTGTCCCAGGGTCTCAGGGTCTCAGTGCCACAGTGTCTCAGGGTATCAGGGTCTCAGAGTCTCAGCTCTCAGTGTCTCAGGGTCTCAGTGTCTCAGTGTCTGAGGGCCTCTGGGCCTCTGTGTCTGAGGGTCTCCGGGTCACAGGGTCTCAATGTCTCAGGGTCTCAGGGTCTCAGTGTCTCTGTGTCACAGTGTCTCAGGGTCTCAGTGTCTCAGGGCCTCAGTGTCTCCGTGTCTCAGGGTCTCAGGGCCTCAGTGTCTCAGTGTCTCAGTGTCTCAGTGTCTCAGGGTCTCAGTGTCTCAGTGTCTCACTGTCTCAGGGTCTCAGTGTCTCAGTGCCTCAGGGTCTCAGTGTGTCTGTGTCTCGGGGTCTCTGGATCTCTGTTTCTCTGGGTCTCTGGGTCTCTGGGTCTCAGTGTCTCAGAGTCTCAGGGTCTCAGGACCTCTGGGTCACTGCGTGTCTGGGTCTCAGTGTCTCAGGCTCTCATGGTCTCTGGATGTCTGGTTCTCTGGGTCGCTTGGCCTGTTGAACTCACTGTCTCTGTGTCTCAGAGTCTCTGTGTCTCTGGGTAAGTGGGTCTCAGTGTCACAGTGTCACGGTGTCACAGGCTCTCAGTGTCTAAGTGTCTCAGGGTCTAAGTGTCTCTGTGTCTCTGGTTCCCTGGGTCCCAGGGTCTCAGTGTCTCAGTGTCTGAGGGTCTCTGGGTCTCTGTGTCTCTGTGTCTCAGGGTCTCTTGGTCTCAGGGTCTCAGTGTCTCAGTGCCTCAGGGTCTCAGTTTCTCAGTGTCTCAGAGGCTCAGGGACTCAGAGTTTCAGTGTCTCAGTGTCTCAGGGGCTCAGGGCCTCAGTGCCTCTGTGTCTCAGTGTCTCTGTGTCTCAGGGCTAAGTGTTTCTGTGTCTCAGGGCTCAGTGTCTCTGTGTCTCAGTGTCTCAGGGTCTCAGTGTCTCAGTGCCTGATGGTCTCTGGGTCTCTGTGGCTCTGTGTCTCAGGGTCTCAGTGTCTCAGGGTCTCAGTCTCTCTGTGTCTCAGGGAATCAGGGTCTCAGAGTCTCAGCTCTCAGTGCCTCAGGGCCTCAGTGTCTCACTGTCTCAGTGTCTCAGTGTTTCAGTGTCTCAGTTTCTCAGTGTCTCAGGGACTCAGGGTCTCAGGGTCTAAGTCTCTCAGTGTCACAGGGTGTCAGGGTCACTGGGTGTCTGGGTCTCAGGGTGTCAGGGTCTCAGCGTTTCAGGGTTGCAGTGTCTCAATGTCGCAGGGTCTCAGTGTCTCAGGGTCTCAGATTCTCTTGGTCTCAGGGTCTCTGCTTCTCAGGGTTTCTGGGTCTCTGGGTCTCAGTTTCACAGGGTTTCAGGGTCTCTGTATCTCAATGTCTCAGTGTCTCAGTGTCTCAGGGTCTCAGTGTCTGAGTGTCTCAGGGCCTCTGGGTCTATGCCTCTCAGGTACTCTGGGTCTCTGGGTCTCAGTGTCTCAGGGTCTCAGGGTTTCAGAGTCGCAACGTCTCTGTGACTCAGGGTCTCGGTGTCTCAGTGTCTCATGGTCTCAGTGTCTCAGGGTCTCATGGTCTCAGTGTCTCAGGGTCTCAGGCTCTTTGGGTCTCAGGGTCTCAGGGTCTCTGTGTCTCTGGGTCCTGCGTCTCTGGGTCTCAGGGTCACTGTGCCTCAGTTTTTCTGTGTCTCAGGGTGTCAGCTTCTCAGTTTCAGGGTCTCAGGGTCTCTGCATCTCTGTTACTCTGGGTCTCAGGGACCCTGTGCCTCAGTGTCTCAGTGTTTCAGTGTTTCAGGGTCTCAGTGTCTCAGTGGTTCAGTGCCTCGGGGTCTCAGGGTCTCAGTGTCTCAGGGTAACAGGGTCTCTGGGTCTCAGGGTCTCTGGGTCTCAGTGACTCAGTGTCTCAGTGTCACTGGGTCTCTAGGTCTCAGTGTCTCAGGGTCTCTGGGTCTCTGTGTGTCAGGGGCTCAGCGTTTCAGGGTTGCAGTGTCTCAATGTCTCAGTGTCTCAGTGTCGCAGGGTCACAGTGTCTCAGGGTCTCAGGTTGTCTTGGTCTCAGGGTCTCTGCTTCTCAGGGTCTCTGGATCTCTGGGTCTCAGTTTCTCAGGGTCTCTTTGTCACAGTGTCTCAGTGTCTCAGGGTCTCAGGTTCTCAGAGTCTCCGGGTCACTGCATATCTGGGTCTCTGTGTCTCTGTGTCTCTGGGTCTCGGGGTCTCAGGGTCTCAGTGTCTCAGTGTCTCAGTGTCTCAGGGTCTCTGTGTCTCAGAGAATCACAGTCTCAGAGTCTCAGCTCTCAGTGTCTCTCGGTCTCAGTGTCTCAGGGTCTCAGTGTCTTACGGTCTCAGTGTCTCAGTGTCCCAGGGTCTCAGGGTCTCTGTGTATCAGTGTTTCAGGGTCTCAGTGTCCTAGGGTCTCAGTCTCTCAGTGTCTCAGTGTCTCAGGGAATCAGGTTCTCAGAGTCTCTGCTGTCAGTTTCTCAGGGTGTCAGTGTCTCACTGTCTCAGTGTCTCAGTGTTTCAGGGTCTCAGTGTCTCAGGGTCTCTGGGTCTCAGGGTCCCTGGGAACCAGTGTCTCAGTGTCTCAGGTTCTCTGGGTCCCATGGTCACAGGGTCCCTGGGTCTCAATGTCTCAGGGTCTCCGGGTCTCAGTGTCTCAGTCTCTCAGGGTCTCAGTGTCTCATTGTCTCAGGGTCCCTTGGTCACAGGGTCTCTGGGTCTCTGGGTCTCAGTGTCTCAGGGTCTCAGTGTCTCATTGTCTCAGGGTCTCAGAGTCTCAGCGTCTCGGTGTCTCAGGGGCTCAGGATCTCAGGGTCTCTGGGTCTCAGTGTCTCACTGACTCACTGGCTCCTTGTCTCAGGGTCTCAGTGTCTCAGGGTCTCAGTGTCTCAGGGTCTCTGGGTCTCAGTGTCTCAGTGTCTCAGTATCTCAGTGTCTCAGGGTTTCAGGTTTGCAGTGTCTCAGTGTCGGAGGGTCTCAGTGTCTCTGTTTCAGCCTCTCTGGGTCTCAGGGTCTCAGTGTCTCAGGGTCTCTGGGTATCAGTGTTGCAGTGTCTCAGTGTCTCAGGATGTCAGGGTCTCAGGGTCTCAATGTCTCAGGGTCTCAGTGTCTCACGTCTCAGTTTCTCAGGGTCTCTGGGTGTCAGTGTTTCTGTGTCTCAGGGTCTCAGTGTCTCTGGGTCTCTGGGTCTCAGTGCCTCAGGGTCTCCGGGTCTCTGGGTCCCTGTGTCTTTGGGTCTCAGTGTCTCAGCTTCTCACTGGCTCAGGGACTCAGGGTCTCAGTGTCTCAGTGTCACAGGGCCTCAGTGTCTCAGGGTCTCTGGGTGTCTGGTTCTCTGGGTTTCAGGGTCTCTGAGTCTCTGGGTCTCAGTGTCTCAGGGTCTCAAGGTCTCTGGGTCTCAGTGTCTGAGGGTCTCCGGATACCTGGGTCTTAGAGTCTCTGAGCCCCTGGGTCTCTGTGAGTCAGTGTCTCAGGGTCTCTGGGTCTCAGTGTCCCAGAGTCTCAGTTTCTCAGGGTCTTAGTTTCTCACTGTCTCATTTTCTCTGTGTCTCAGGGTCTCAGCGTTTCAGGGTTGCAGTGTCTCAATGTCTCAGGGTCTCAGTGTTTCAGGGTCTCAGTGTCTCAGGGTCTCTAGGTCTCAGGGTCCCTGGGAATCAGTGTCTCAGTGTCTCAGGTTCTCTGGGTCCCATGGTCACAGGGTCTCTGCGTCTCAATGTCTCAGTATCTCCGAGTCTCAGTGTCTCAGGGTCTCAATTTCTCATTGTCTCAGGGTCTCAGATTCTCAGTGTCTCGGTGTCTCAGGGGCTCAGGATCTCAGTGCTTCACTTTCTCAAGGTCTCACGGTCTCAGAGTCTCAGTGTCTCACTGTCTCAGTGTCTCAGGGTCTCTGGGTCTCAGTGTCTCAGTGTCTCAGGGTCTCTGAGTCTCAGTGTCTCAGTGTCTCAGGGTTTCAGATTTGCAGTGTCTCAGTGTCGGAGGGTCTCAGTGTCTCAGTGTTTCAGCCTCTCTGGGTCTCAGGGTCTCAGGGTCTCAGGGTCTCTGGGTATCAGTGTTCCAGTGTCTCAGTGTCTCAGGGTCTCTGGGTCTTAGTGTCTCAGTATCTCAGTGTCTCAGGGTTTCAGGTTTGCAGTGTCTCAGTGTCTCAGTGTCGGAGGGTCTCAGTGTCTCAGTATCTCAGTGTCTCAGGGTTTCAGGTTTGCAGTGACTCAGTGTCTCAGTGTCGGAGGGTCTCAGTGTCTCTGTTTCAGCCTCTCTGGGTCTCGGGGTCTCAGTGTCTCAGGGTCTCTGGGTATCAGTGTCGCAGTGTCTCAGTGTCTCAGGATGTCAGGGTCTCAGGGTCTCAATGTCTCAGGGTCTCAGTGTCTCATGTCTCAGTATCTCAGGGTCTCAGTGTCTCAGTTTCTCAGGGTCTCTGGGTCTCAGTTTTTCTGTGTCTCAGGGTCTCAGTGTCTCTGGGTCTCTGGGTCTCAGTGCCTCAGGGTCTCCGGGTCTCTGGGTCCCTTTGTCTTTGGGTCTCAGTGTCTCAGTTTCTCACTGTCTCAGGGACTCAGGGTCTCAGTGTCTCAGTGTCACAGGGCCTCAGTGTCTCAGGGACTCTGGGTGTCTGGTTCTCTGGGTTTCAGGGTCTCTGAGTCTCTGGGTCTCAGTGTCTCAGGGTCTCTGGGTCTCAGTGTCTCAGGGTCTCTGGATACCTGGGTCTTAGAGTCTCTGGGCCCCTGGGTCTCTGCATCTTAGTGTCTCAGTACTCTGGGTCTCTGGGTCTCAGTGTCTCAGTTTCTCAGGGTCTCTGGGTCTCTGTGAGTTAGTGTCTCAGGGTCTCTGGGTCTCAGTGTCTCAGAGTCTCAGTTTCTCAGGGTCTTAGTTTCTCACTGTCTCATTTTCTCTGTGTCTCAGGGTCTCAGCGTTTCAGGGTTGCAGTGTCTCAATGTCTCAGGGTCTCAGTGTCTCAGGGCCTCTAGGTCTCAGGTTCCCTGGGAATCAGTGTCTCAGGTTCTCTGGGTCCCATGGTCACAGGGTCTCTGCGTCTCTGGGTCTCAATGTCTCAGTATCTCCGAGTCTCAGTGTCTCAGGGTCTCAATTTCTCATTGTCTCAGGGTCTCAGATTCTCAGTGTCTCGGTGTCTCAGGGGCTCAGGATCTCAGTGCTTCACTTTCTCAAGGTCTCATGTTCTCAGAGTCTCAGTGTCTCACTGTCTCAGTGTCTCAGGGTCTCTGGGTCTCAGTGTCTCAGTGTCTCAGGGTTTCAGATTTGCAGTGTCTCAGTGTCGGAGGATCTCAGTGTCTCAGTGTTTCAGCCTCTCTGGGTCTCAGGGTCTCTGGGTCTCAGGGTCTCAGTGTCTCAGGTTCTCTGGGCATCAGTGTTTCAGTGTCTCAGTGTCTCAGGGTGTCAGGGCCTCAGGGTGTCAATGTCTCAGGTTCTCAGTGTCTCATGTCTCAGTATCTCAGGGTCTCAGTGTCTCAGTTTCTCAGGGTCTCTGGGTCTCAGTGTCTTTGAGTCTCAGTTTCTCAGTTTCTCAGGGTCTCAGGGTCTCAGTGTCTCCGGGTCTCTGGGTCTCTGTGTCTTTGAGTCTCAGTTTCTCAGTTTCTCAGGGTCTCAGGGTCTCAGGGTCTCAGTGTCTCCGGGTCTCTGGGTCTCTGTGTCTTTGAGTCTCAGTTTCTCAGTTTCTCAGGGTCTCAGGGTCTCAGTTTCTCAGTGTCACAGGGTCTCAGTGTCTCAGGGTCTCTGGGTGTCTGGTTCTCTGAGTTTCAGGGTCCCTGAGTCTCTGGGTCTCAGTGTCTCAGGGTCTCTGGGTCTCAGTGACTCAGTGTCTCTGGGTATCTGGGTCTCAGTTTCTCAGGCCCAGAGAGGCTGAGATACTCAGACACTGAGACCCTCCGACACTGAAACACTGAGAACTGCAAACCCGAAACCCTGAGAAACTGAGACACTGAGACCCAGAGACCCTGAGACAGTGAGACACTGAGACGGTGAGACACTGAGACTCTGAGACCGTGAGACCTTGAGAAACTGAGACACTGAGATCCTGACCTCCTGAGACACTGAGACACTGAGACTCTGATACCCTGAGACAATGAGGCACTGGACCCTGAGACCCAGAGACACTGAGACACTGAGAACTTGAGACCCTGAGACCCTGAGACATTGAGACATTGAGACACTGAGACCCAGAGACCCTAAGACCCTGAGACACTGAGACCCTGAGACCCTGAGGCACTGAGACCCAGTGACCCAGAGTCCCCGATACCCAGAGACCACGGGACCCAGAGACCCTGACACAGTGACACACTGAGACAATGTGACACAGGGACCCAGAGACCCAGTGACGCCAAGGCCCAGAGACCCAGAGACCCTGAGACACTGAGACCCTGAGGCAATGAAAAACTGAGACCCAGAGACACTGAGACCCTGAGGAACTGAGACTCTGAGACCCTGAGACCCTGAGAGACTGAAACCCAGAGACCCTGAGACACTAAGACCCAGAGACTCAGAGACCCTGAAACCCAGAGAACCAGACGCCCAGAGACCCTGAGACACTGAGACCCTGTGACACTGAGACACGGAGACACTGAGACCCTGAGACCCTGAGACACTGAGACCGAGGCCCTGAGACACTGAGACCCTGAGACCCAGAGACCCTGAGACCCAGAGCGGCTGAGACACTGAGACACTGAGACCCTCCGACACTGAGACGCGGAGACCCAGAGACCCTGAGACCGTGAGAAATTGAGACACTGAGACGCTGAAACACTGAGACACTGAGACACTGAGACAGTGAGAGTCTGAGACGCTGAGACCCAGAGACCCTGAGATGCTGAGTCACTGAGACCCTGAGACACTGAGATACTAAGACACTGAGACACTGAGGCACTGAGAGCCTGAGACACTGAGAGCCAGAAACACTGAGACACTGAGGCCCAGAGGCCCTGAGACACTGCCACACTGAGACCCTGATACACTGAGACCCAGAGCCTCTGAGACACTGAGACCCAGAGACCCTGATTTACTGAGTCACTGAGACCCTGAGACCCTGAGACACTGAGACACTGAGACACCGAGACCCAGAGACCCAGACACCCTGAGACCCAAAGACCCAGAGACCCTGAGACACTGAGACACTGAGAACCTGAGACCCTGAGACACTGAGTCCCAGAGACCCAGAGACCCAGAAACCCTGAGACACTGAGACCCTGAGACCCTGAGACACAGAGACCCTGACACACTGAGACCCAGAGACCCTGAGACACTGAGACACTGAGAAACAGAGACACTGAGACGCTGAGAACTGAGAGCTGAGACTCTGAGACCCTGCTCCCCTGAGACACTGAGACACTGAGCGACTGAGACCCTGAGACCCTGAGACCCAGAGACACTAAGAAACTGAGAACCTGAGCCCCGAAGACACTGAGACCCAGAGACCCTGAGACCCAGAGCAGCTGAGACACTGAGACCCTCCGACACTGAGACACTGCAAACCTGAAACCCTGAGATCCTGAGACACTGAGACACTGAGACCCAGAGACCCTGAGAAATTGAGGCACTGAGACCCTGAAACACTGAGACATTGAGACAGTGAGACACTGAGACCCTGAGGCACTGAGAGCTGAGACTGTGAGAACCTGATCCCCTGAGACACTGAGAGACTTAGACCCTGAGACACTGAGACCCTGTGACACTGAGACCCAGAGACCCTGAGACCCAGAGACACTGAGATCCTGAGCCCCTGAGACACGAAGGCACTGGTACACTGAGACACTGAGACGCTGAGACAATGAGACACTGAGACCCAGAGACCCAAAGACGCAGAGACCCTGTGACCATGGGACCCAGAGAACCTGAGACACTGAGACACTGATTCCCAGGGACCCTGAGACGCAGAGACCCAAAGGCCCTGAGACACTGAGATACTGAGATACTGAAACAGTGAGACACTTAGACACTGAGACATAGGACACTGAGTGCTGAGACTCTGAGACCCTGATTCCCTGAGACACTGAGACACTGAAAGACTGAAACCCTGAGACACTGGGACACTGAGACACTGATACGCAGAGTCCCTGAGACCCTGAGAAAATGTGACCCAGAGACCCTGAGACCCTGAGACACTGAGACACTGACACCGTGAGACCCTGAGACACTGAGACACTGTGAAACTGAGATCAAGTTACCCAGAGACACGGAGATCTGAGACACAGAGACAGTGAGATCAACTGACCAAGAGACCCAGAGAAACAGACATCCAGAGACCCAGAGACCCTGAGGCACTGAGACCCAGACACTCAGGGACCCCGAGATCCTGAGAACCTGAGACCCTGAGACTCTGAGACCCTGAGACCCAGAGAAACAGAGACCCTGAGACACAGAAACAGTGAGACCCACAGACCAATAGACCCAGAGAACCAGAGATCCAGAGACCCTGAGACACAGAGACCCTGAGACACTGAGACCCTGAGACACTGAGACCCTGAGACACTGAGACACTGAGACAGTGAGACCCTGAGACACTGAGAGCTGAGACTCTGAGACCCTGATTCCCTGAGACACTGAGACAGTGAGTCACTGAGAGACGGAGAACCTGAGGCACTGCGACCCTGAGACCCTGGGACACTGAGACACAGAGACCCTGAGAAAATGTGACCCAGAGACCCTGAGACCCTGATACACGGAGACACTGAGACCCTGGGACACAGAGACACTGAGACCCTGAGACAATAAGGCACTGAGATCCTGAGACACTGGGACCCTGAGATACTGAGACGCTGAGACACTGGGACCCTGAGATACTGAGACGCTGAGACACTGTGACACTGAGACCCAGTTACCCAGAGACACAGAGACTGTGAGATACAGACAGTGAGATCAACAGGCCAAGAGACCCAGAGAACCAGACATCCAGAGACCCTGAGACACTGAGACCTTGACACGCAGTGACCCAGACATCCTGAGGCCCAGAGAACCTGAGGCACTGCGACACTGAGGTCCTGAGACACTGAGACCTTGAGACCCTGATACACTGAGACACTGAGACCCTGAGACACTGAGACAGTTAGAGACTGAGACCCTGAGACACTGAGAACTGACACACTGAGACCCTGAGCCCCTGAGATGCTGAGAACCTGAGACACTGAGACTCGGAGGCACTGAAACCCTGAGACCCTGGGACACTGAGGAACTAAGACCCTGAGACACTGAGGCACTGAGACCCTGAGACACAGAGAGCCTGAAACACGGAGACACTGAGACCATGAGAGACTGAGACACTGAGTCCCAGAGACCCTGAGACCCAGAGACACTGAGACACTGAGTGCCTGAGACCCTGGGACACTGAGACACTGAGACCCTGAGACACTGAGACACTGATGCCCTGAGACTCTGCGACATTGAGACACTGTGACACTGAGAGCTAGTTACCCAGAGACAGAGAGAGTCTCAGACACAGAGACAGTGAGATCAACAGAACAAGAGACCCAGAGAACCAGACATCCAGAGACCCTGAGACACTGAGACCCAGACACGCAGTGGCCCAGAGACCCTGAGAACCTGAGACCCAGGGAAACAGGTTAACAGAGACCCTGAGACACAGAGACCCAGAGACCCTGGCACCCAGAGACCCTGAGACACAGAGACAGAGACCGAGAGACCCTCAGACACTGAGACACTGAGACCCTCAGACACAGAGACACCGAAACCCTGAGACACTGAGACGCTGAGAGCCTGAGACACTGAGAGCTGAGACTCTGAGACCCTGATTCCCTGAGACTCTGAGACACTGAGACACTGAGTGACTGAGACCCTGAAACACTGAGACAATGAGACCCTGAGACACTGAGACGCTGAGAGCCTGAGACCCATAGACACAGAGAACCAGAGACCCTGAGAAACTGAGATCCAGAGACCCAGAGAAACAGAGATCCTGAGACACAGAGACAGTGAGACCCACAGACCAAGAGGCCCAGAGAACCAGAGATCCAGAGACCCTGAGACCCAGAGACCCAGAGACACTGACACGCTTAGACCCTGGGACCCAGAGAACCTGACACAGTGACACACTGAGACAGTGTGACACAGGCACCCAGAGACCCAGTAACCCTGAGACACTGAGACCCTGAGACAATGAAAAACTGAGACCCAGAGACCCTGAGACCCTGACGAACTGAGACCCTGAGACACTGAGACACAGAGACACTGAGACCCTGAGACGCTGAGACTCAGAGACCCTGAAACCCAAGAGAACCAGACACCCAGAGACCCTGAGACACTCAGAGACTGAGGCCCTGTGACACTGTGACACTGAGACACTGAGACCCTGAGACACTGAGACACTGACGAACTGAGACCCTGAGACACTGAGACCCAGAGACCTAGAGACCCTGAGACACTGAGACCCTGAGACACTTAGACACTGAGACACTGAGACACTGCGACCCTGAGACCCTTAGACCCTGAGACGCTGTGAAACTGTAACCCAGAGACCCGAAGACAATGAGAATCTGAGAATCTGAGACCCTGATATACTGAGACATGAGACACTGAGACCCTGGGACGTTGAGCCCCTGACACCCCGAGACACTGAGACACTGAGACACTGAGACCCTGAGACACTGAGACCCAGTGACCCAGAGAGGCTGAGACACTGAGACATGAGACCCTGCGACACTGCGACACTGAGACACTGCAAACCTAAAACCCTGAAACCCTGAGACACTGAGACACTGAGACCCTGAGACCCTGAGACACTGAGACACTGAGACTGTGAGACACTGAGACTGTGAGACACTGAGACAGTGAGACACTAAGACTCTGAGACCGTGAGACCTTGAGAAACTGAGACACTGAGATCCGTGGATAGATTCACGGATAGATCCGTTTTAAGAGATCCGTGGATAGGTTTATGGGTGAAAAGGGATTGGTTTAGGTTAGAGGGTCATTGTTTTGTAACTGGTCGGCGCAACATCGTGGGCCGAAGGGCCTGTTCTGCTCTGTAATGTTCTATGTTCTATGTTCTATCCTGAGCCCCTGAGACACTGAGACTCTGAGACCCTGAGACACTGAGACACTGATCCCAGGGACCCTGACACCCAGATACCCAGAGACCCTGAGGCACTGAGACCCTGAAACACTGAGGCACTGAGACAGTGAGACACTGAGACAATGAGACCCTGAGACACTGTGAGCTGAGACTCTGAGACCCTGAGACACTGAGAGGCTGAAACCCTGAGACACTGATACACAAAGATCCTGAGGCCCTGAGAAAATGTGACCCAGAGACCCAGTGACCCTGAGACCCTGAGACACTGAGACCCAGAGACACAGAGACTCAGAGACCCTGAGAAACTGAGACCCAGAGACCTAGAGAAACAGGGACCCTGTGACATAGTGACAGTGAGACCCACAGACCATGAGACCCAGAGAACCAGAGACACCGAGAAACTGAGACCCTGAGGCCCTGAGATATTGAGACAAGAGACACTGAGATATTGAGACCCTGAGACCCTGACACCCTGAGACACTGAGACACTGTGACACTGAGACACTGAGACACTGACACCCTGAGACACTGAGCCCCGAGACCCTGAGACAGTGAGACCCAGATACCCTGAGACCCAGAGACCCAGAGACACTGCAAACCTGAAACCCTGAGACACTGAGGCCCTGAGACACCGAGACCCAGAGGCCCTGAGACCCAGAGACCAAGAGACACTGAGACCCTGAGACAATGAGACACTGAGACTCTGAGACCGTGAGACTTTGTGAAACTGAGACACTGAGATCCTGACCTCCTGAGACACTGAGACCCTGAGACACTGAGAACCAGATACCTTGAGACACTGAGACCCAGAGACACAGAGAGCCTGTGACCATGGGACCCAGAGAATTTGAGACTCTGAGACACTGATTCCCAGGGACCCTGAGACCCAGAGACCCTGAGACACTGTGACACTGATTCCCAGGGACACTGAGGCAATAAGACCCTGAGTTACTGAGACACTGTGACACTGAGACCCAGTTACCCAGAGACGCAGAGAGTCTGAGACACTGAGGCAGTAAGATCAACAGACCAAGAGACCCAGAAAACCAGACATCCAGAGACCCTGACAGCCTGAGGCACTGAGACCCAGGCACGCAGGAACCCAAAGATCATGAGATACTGAGACCCTGAGTCATTGAGACCCAGAGACACAGAGATCCAGAGATCCTGAGACACTGTGACCCAGAGAAACAGAGACCCTGAGACACAGAGACAGTGAGACCCACAGACCAAGAGGCCCAGAGAACCAGAGATCCAGAGACCCTGAGACCCAGAGACCCAGAGACACTGACACGCTTAGACCCTGGGACCCAGAGAACCTGACACAGTGACACACTGAGACAGTGTGACACAGGCACCCAGAGACCCAGTAACCCTGAGACACTGAGACCCTGAGACAATGAAAAACTGAGACCCAGAGACCCTGAGACCCTGATGAACTGAGACCCTGAGACACTGAGACACAGAGACACTGAGACCCTGAGACGCTGAGACTCAGAGACCCTGAAACCCAAGAGAACCAGACACCCAGAGACCCTGAGACACTCAGAGACTGAGGCCCTGTGACACTGTGACACTGAGACACTGAGACCCTGAGACACTGAGACACTGACGAACTGAGACCCTGAGACACTGAGACCCAGAGACCTAGAGACCCTGAGACACTGAGACCCTGAGACACTTAGACACTGAGACACTGAGACACTGCGACCCTGAGACCCTTAGACCCTGAGACGCTGTGAAACTGTAACCCAGAGACCCGGAGACAATGAGAATCTGAGAACCTGAGACCCTGATATACTGAGACATGAGACACTGAGACCCTGGGACGTTGAGTCCCTGACACCCCGAGACACTGAGACACTGAGACCCTGAGACACTGAGACACTGAGACCCAGTGACCCAGAGAGGCTGAGACACTGAGACATGAGACCCTGCGACACTACGACACTGAGACACTGCAAACCTAAAACCCTGAAACCCTGAGACACTGAGACACTGAGACCCTGAGACCCTGAGACACTGAGACACTGAGACCCTGAGACTGTGAGACACTGAGACTGTGAGACACTGAGACAGTGAGACACTAAGACTCTGAGACCGTGAGACCTTGAGAAACTGAGACACTGAGATCCGTGGATAGATTCACGGATAGATCCGTTTTAAGAGATCCGTGGATAGGTTTATGGGCGAAAAGGGATTGGTTTAGGTTAGAGGGTCATTGTTTTGTAACTGGTCGGCGCAACATCGTGGGCCGAAGGGCCTGTTCTGCTCTGTAATGTTCTATGTTCTATGTTCTATCCTGAGCCCCTGAGACACTGAGACTCTGAGACCCTGAGACAAAGAGACCCAGAGACACTGAGACCCAGAGACCCTGAGACACTGAGACACTGATCCCAGGGACCCTGAGACCCAGATACCCAGAGACCCTGAGGCACTGAGACCCTGAAACACTGAGGCACTGAGACAGTGAGACACTGAGACAATGAGACCCTGAGACACTGTGAGCTGAGACTCTGAGACCCTGAGACACTGAGAGGCTGAAACCCTGAGACACTGATACACAAAGATCCTGAGGCCCTGAGAAAATGTGACCCAGAGACCCAGTGACCCTGAGACCCTGAGACACTGAGACCCAGAGACACAGAGACTCAGAGACCCTGAGAAACTGAGACCCAGAGACCTAGAGAAACAGGGACCCTGTGACATAGTGACAGTGAGACCCACAGACCATGAGACCCAGAGAACCAGAGACACCGAGAAACTGAGACCCTGAGACCCTGAGATATTGAGACAAGAGACACTGAGATATTGAGACCCTGAGACCCTGACACCCTGAGACACTGAGACACTGTGACACTGAGACACTGAGACACTGACACCCTGAGACACTGAGCCCCGAGACCCTGAGACAGTGAGACCCAGATACCCTGAGACCCAGAGACCCAGAGACACTGCAAACCTGAAACCCGGAGACACTGAGGCCCTGAGACACTGAGACCCAGAGGCCCTGAGACCCAGAGACCAAGAGACACTGAGACCCTGAGACAATGAGACACTGAGACTCTGAGACCGTGAGACTTTGTGAAACTGAGACACTGAGATCCTGACCTCCTGAGACACTGAGACCCTGAGACACTGAGAACCAGATACCTTGAGACACTGAGACCCAGAGACACAGAGAGCCTGTGACCATGGGACCCAGAGAATTTGAGACTCTGAGACACTGATTCCCAGGGACCCTGAGACCCAGAGACCCTGAGACACTGTGACACTGATTCCCAGGGACACTGAGGCAATAAGACCCTGAGTTACTGAGACACTGAGACACTGAGACCCAGTTACCCAGAGACGCAGAGAGTCTGAGACACTGAGGCAGTAAGATCAACAGACCAAGAGACCCAGAAAACCAGACATCCAGAGACCCTGACAGCCTGAGGCACTGAGACCCAGGCACGCAGGAACCCAAAGATCATGAGATACTGAGACCCTGAGTCATTGAGACCCAGAGACACAGAGATCCAGAGATCCTGAGACACTGTGACCCAGAGAAACAGAGACCCTGAGACACAGAGACAGTGAGACCCACAGACCAAGAGGCCCAGAGAACCAGAGATCCAGAGACCCTGAGACCCAGAGACCCAGAGACACTGACACGCTTAGACCCTGGGACCCAGAGAACCTGACACAGTGACACACTGAGACAGTGTGACACAGGCACCCAGAGACCCAGTAACCCTGAGACACTGAGACCCTGAGACAATGAAAAACTGAGACCCAGAGACCCTGAGACCCTGATGAACTGAGACCCTGAGACACTGAGACACAGAGACACTGAGACCCTGAGACGCTGAGACTCAGAGACCCTGAAACCCAAGAGAACCAGACACCCAGAGACCCTGAGACACTCAGAGACTGAGGCCCTGTGACACTGTGACACTGAGACACTGAGACCCTGAGACACTGAGACACTGACGAACTGAGACCCTGAGACACTGAGACCCAGAGACCTAGAGACCCTGAGACACTGAGACCCTGAGACACTTAGACACTGAGACACTGAGACACTGCGACCCTGAGACCCTTAGACCCTGAGACGCTGTGAAACTGTAACCCAGAGACCCGGAGACAATGAGAATCTGAGAACCTGAGACCCTGATATACTGAGACATGAGACACTGAGACCCTGGGACGTTGAGCCCCTGACACCCCGAGACACTGAGACACTGAGACCCTGAGACACTGAGACACTGAGACCCAGTGACCCAGAGAGGCTGAGACACTGAGACATGAGACCCTGAGACCCTGAGCTGCTGAGACACTGAGAAACTGAAACCCTGAGACACGGAGACACTGAGACCCAGAGACACTAAGACACTGCGAAGTGAGACACTGAGACACTGTGACCCTGAGACACTGAGGCACCGTGACCCTGTGAAACTGTGACCCAGAGACACGGAGACACCGAGAAACTGAGACCCTGAGACCCTGAGATATTGAGACAAGAGACACTGAGATATTGAGACCCTGAGACCCTGACACCCTGAGACACTGAGACACTGTGACACTGAGACACTGAGACACTGACACCCTGAGACACTGAGCCCCGAGACCCTGAGACAGTGAGACCCAGATACCCTGAGACCCAGAGACCCAGAGACACTGCAAACCTGAAACCCTGAGACACTGAGGCCCTGAGACACCGAGACCCAGAGGCCCTGAGACCCAGAGACCAAGAGACACTGAGACCCTGAGACAATGAGACACTGAGACTCTGAGACCGTGAGACTTTGTGAAACTGAGACACTGAGATCCTGACCTCCTGAGACACTGAGACCCTGAGACACTGAGAACCAGATACCTTGAGACACTGAGACCCAGAGACACAGAGAGCCTGTGACCATGGGACCCAGAGAATTTGAGACTCTGAGACACTGATTCCCAGGGACCCTGAGACCCAGAGACCCTGAGACACTGTGACACTGATTCCCAGGGACACTGAGGCAATAAGACCCTGAGTTACTGAGACACTGTGACACTGAGACCCAGTTACCCAGAGACGCAGAGAGTCTGAGACACTGAGGCAGTAAGATCAACAGACCAAGAGACCCAGAAAACCAGACATCCAGAGACCCTGACAGCCTGAGGCACTGAGACCCAGGCACGCAGGAACCCAAAGATCATGAGATACTGAGACCCTGAGTCATTGAGACCCAGAGACACAGAGATCCAGAGATCCTGAGACACTGAGACCCAGAGAAACAGAGACCCTGAGACACAGAGACAGTGAGACCCACAGACCCAGAGAACCAGAGATCCAGAGGCCCTAAGACACAGAGACCCAGAGACCCTGAGACACTGAGACCCTGAGACACTGAGACCCTGACACCCTGAGACACGGAGACACTGAGCCCCTGAGACACTGAGACACTGAGATCCTGAGAAATGAGACAATGTGACATTGAGACACTGAAACCCTGAGAACCTGAGACACTGAGACCCTGAAACACTGAGAGCTGAGACTCTGAGACCGTGATTCCCTGAGACACTGAGATACTGAGAACCTGAGATACTGAGTCACTGAGACACTGAGTTCCTGAGACACTGAGACCCTGAAACACTGAGAGCTGAGACTCTGAGACCGTGATTCCCTGAGACACTGAGAGACTGAGAACCTGAGATACTGAGTCACTGAGATCCTGAGACACTGAGACAATGCAACACTGAGACGCTGAGACCCTGAGACCCTGAGACCCTGAGACGCTGAGACCCTGAGACTCTGAGAGACTGAGTCCCTGAGACACTGAGACACAGATCCTGAGACATGAGACAATGTGACACTGAGACACTGAGGCCCTGAGAACCTGAGACACTGAGACCCTGAAACACTGAGACCCTGAGACACTGAGACACTGAAACACTGAGAGCTGAGACTCTGACACCGTGATTCCCTGAGACACTGAGACACTGAGCACCTGAGATACTGAGTCACTGAGACACTGAGATCCTGAGACACTGAAACAATGCAACACTGAGACACTAAGACCCTGAGACCCTGAGACACTGAGACCCTGATTCCCTGATTCCCTGAGACACAGAGAGACTGAGAACGTGAGACACTGAGACCCTGAGAAAATGAGACACAGAGACCCTGAGAAAATGTGACCCAGAGACCCAGAGACCCTGAGACCCTGAGACACTGAGACCAGAGACCCTGAGGCCCCGAGGCGCTATGACCCTGAGACACTGAGACACTGAGCGACAGAGACACTGAGCCCTGAGACACAGAGACACTGAGACACAGAGGAACTGAGGCCCTGAGCCCCTGAGACACTGAGACTCTGAGTCCCTGAGACTGAGACACTGAGAAACTGAGACCCAGAGACACAGATTCCCAGAGACCCTGAGACCCAGAGATCCTGCGACCCTGAGACCCTGAAACATTGTGACACTGAGACCCTTAGAGCCTGAGACACTGAGACCCTGATACACTGAGACACTGAGGCCCTGAGACACAGAGACAGTGAGGCACTAAAACCTCTAGGCACTGAGAGCTGAGACACAGAGACCCTGAGTCCCTGAGACACTGAGACAATGTGACCATGAGAAAATGATACACTGTGACACTGAGAACCTGAGACACTGTTACCCTGAGAAACTGAGGCTCTGAGACACTGAGACCCAAGAGACACTGAGAACTAGAGATCCAGACACCCTGACACCCTGAGACTCTGACACCCTGAGACACTGAGACACTGAGACCATGAAACACTGAAACACTGAAACACTGAGAAGCTGAGACACTGAGAGACTGAGACATTGGGACCCAGAGACCAAGAGAACCAGAGACCCAGACACCCAGAGGCCCTGAGACACTGAGACCTAAAGACCCAGAGACCCAGTGATCCAGTGAACCAGAGACACAGAGACCCTGAGACACTGAGACCCAGAGACTCAGATACACTGACACACTGACACTGAGACACTGAGACCCTCAGACCCTGACACACTGAGACACAGAGACCCAGAGACCATGAGACCCTGAGACACTGAGACCCAGAGACCCAGAGACCTTGAGACAATGAGACCTTGAGACACTGAGACCCAGAGACCCTGACACGCTGACACCCTGAGACACTGAGACAGTGAGGCACTGAGACACTGAGAGTCAGAGGCCCAGAGGCCCCCAGACCCAGAGACCCAAAGACACAGAGACACAGAGACCCAGAGACCCTGAGACACTGAGACCCAGAGACCCAGAGACACTGAGATCCAGAGAGCCAGACACACTGAGACACAGAGACCCAGAGACCCTGAGACACTGAGACACTGAGACCCAGAGATCCAGAGACACTGAGATCCAGAGAGCCAGACACACTGAGACACAGAGACCCAGAGACCCTGAAACACTGAGACGCAGAGACCCAGAGACATTGAGACCCTGAGACCCAGAGACACAGAGACCCTGAGACCCTGAGACTTAGAGACCCTGAGACCCAGAGACCCTGACACTCTGAGGCACAGAGACCCTGAGACCCTGAGTACCAGAGATGCAGAGAACCTGAGACCCTGAAACAACTGGACAGTGAGAATCTGAGACCCTGAAACACCTGGACACTGAGATACTGAGACCCTGAAACGCAGAGGTACTGCGACACTGAAACCCTGAGACCCTGAGACACCGAGACCCAGCGTCCCTGAGACACTGAAACACGGAGACCCTGAGGCCCAGGGACACTGAGACACTCAGACCCTGAGACACTGAGGCACTGAGACCCTGAGACACTGAGACCTTGAGACACTGAGACACTGAGACCCTGTGTCCCTGAGAGACTGAGACTGAGACACTCAGTCACTGAGTCCCTGAGACACTGAGACCCTCAGGCACTGAGTCCCTGAGACACTGAGACACTGAGTCCCGGAGACACTGAGACACAGTGACCCTTAGACCCTGAGAAACGGAGACCCAGAGACCCAGAGACAGTGAGACCCACAGACCAAGAGACCCAGAGAATCAGAGATCCAGAGCCCCTGAGACCCTGAGAAAATGAGGCCCAGACACGTAGTGACCCTGAGACACTGAGACACTGAGACCCTGAGACACTGAGACACTGATAAACTGAGGCACTGAGTCCCTGAGACCCTGAGAAACTGAGACCCTGAGACCCTGAGATACTGAGACATGGGACCCTGAGACCCTGAGACATTGAGACACTGAGGCCCTGAGACCCTGAAACCCTGCGACACAGAAACCCAGAGAACCTGAGACCCTGAGACACTGAGAAAGTGAGACCCTGAGACACTGAGACACTGAGACCCGGAGACACTGAGCCACTGAGACACTGAGAAACTGAGAACCTGAGACCCTGAGACGCTGAGACCCTGAGACAATGAGACGCTGAGAAACTGAGACACTGAGTCCCAGAGACCCAGAGACCGAGAGACCCAGAGCCTAGAAACCCAGAGAACCGGAGACCCTGAGATCGTGAGACCCAGATACACAGAGACGAAATGACCCAGACACCCTGAGACTCAGAGACCCTGAGACCCTGAGACACTGAGAGACTGAGACACTGTGACCCAATGTCCCAGAGACCCAGAGACACTGAGAACCAGGGACCCAGAGACCCTGAGACATTGAGACACTGAGATCCTGAGACCCTGAGACATTGAGACACTGAGACACTGAGACCCAGAGACCAAGAGACCCTGAGACATTGAGAAACTGAGACCCTGAGTCACTGAGACACTCAGATACTGAGACCCAGAGATCCTGAGAGCCAGAGACACTGAGACACAGAGACCCAGACACCCTGAGACTCAGAGACCCAGAAACCCTGAGACCGGAAGACCCTGAGACACTGAGAGCCTGAGACACAGAGACCCAGAGACCGAGAGACCCAGAGACCGACAGACCCAGAGACCAAGAGATCCAGAGCCCAGAAACCCAGAGATCCAGAAACCCTGAGATCCTGAGACGCTGAGACACTGAGAGACTGAGACACTGAGGCCCAGTGTCCCAGGGGCCCAGAGACTCTGAGACATTGAGACAATGAGATCCTGAGACCCTGAGACACTGAGACACTGAGGCCCAGAGACCCTGAGACCCAGAGCCCCTGAGACCCTGAGACAGTGAGACACTGAGACTCTGAGAACCACAGGCCCATAGGACCAAAGACACTGAGACCCAAAGACACAGAGACCCTGAGACTTTGAGACACTGAGATCCTGAAACCCTGAGACCCAGAGACACTGAGATCCAGAGAGCCAGAAACACTGAGACACTTAGACGCAGAGACACTGAGACCCTGAGACCCCGAGACTCTTAGACCCTGAGACCCTGGGACTCAGAGATCCATAGACCCTGAGACACTGAGACACTGAGGCACAGAAACCCTGAGACCCTGAAACACCTGGACAGTGAGAAGCTGAGACCCTGAGACACTGAGACCCTGAAACGCAGAGACACTGCGACACTGAGACCCTGAGACACTGAGACCCAGAGTCCCAGAGACCCTGAGACCCTGAGACTCTGAGACCCTGAAACGCAGAGACACTGCGACACTGAGACCCAGAGTCCCAGAGACCCTGAGACCCTGAGACTCTGAGACCCTGAAACGCAGAGACACTGCGACACTGAGACCCTGAGACACTGAGGCCCAGAGTCCCAGAGACCCTGAGACACTGAGACACGGAGACACTGAGAACCTGAGACACTGAGACACTGAGATACTGAGACAGTGTGTCCCTGAGGCCCTGAGAGACTGAGACACTGAGAAACGGAGACCCAGAGACCCTGAGACACAGAGACAGTGAGACCCACAGACCAAGAGACCCAGAGAACCAGAGATCCAGAGCCCCTGAGACCCTGACACAATGAGGCCGAGACACACAGTGACCCAGAGACCCAGAGACCCTGAGACACTGAGACCCTGAGACCCTGGGAAACTGAGACCCAGAGACCCTGAGACCGTGAGATGGTGAGATACTGAGACACTGAGACACAAAGAACCTGAGACACTGAGACCCTGAGACACTGAGTCCCTGAGACCCTGAGAAACTGAGACCCAGAAAGCCAGAGACCCTGAGACCCTGAGACTTGAGACACTGAGACCCTGAGACATTGGGACCCTGAGACGCTGAGACATTGAGACCGTGAAACCCTGAGACCCTGAGACACTGAGACCCTGAAACCCAGAGACCCAGTGACCCTGAGACCCAGAGACGCTGAGACCCCGCGACACTGAGACCCCGAGACACTGAGAGACTGAGACACTGCAACCCTGAAACCCTGAGACCCTGAGACCCTGAGACACTGAGACCCAGAGACCCAGAAACATTGAGACACAGAGACCCAGAAACACTGAGACCCTGAGACACGGAGCAAGTGAGACCCTGAGACACTGAGACACTGAGACCCTGAGACACTGAGTCACTGAGAAACTATGAAACTGAGACCCAGAGGCACTGAGACACAGAGACACAGAAACACTGAGGCCCTGAGACACGGAGAAAATGAGTCCATGAGACACTGAGACACTGAGACCCTGAGACACTGAGACCCAGTGTACCAGAGACCCAGAGATTCTGAGACCCAGTGTCCCAGAGACCCAGAGACGCTGAGACCCAGAGACCCAGAGACCCTGAGACATTGAGACACTGAGATCCTGAGAACCTGAGACACTGAGACACTGAGACCCTGTGACCATAGGACCCAGAGAGCCTGAGATACTGAGACACTGATTCCCAGGGACCCTGAGACCCAGAGACCCACGGCCCCTGAGACCCTGAGACCCTGAGACACTGAAACCCAGAGACCCAGAGACCCTGACACCCTGAAACCCTGAGACACTGAGACAGTGAGACACTAAGACACTGAGAACCACAGGCCCACAGACACTGAGACCCAAAGACACAGAGACACTGAGACACAGAGACCCTGAGGCTTTGAGACACTGAGATCCTGAAACCATGAGACCCAGAGACACTGAGATCCAGAGAGCCAGAGACACTGAGGCACAGAGACCCTGAGACCCTGAGACTCATAGACCCTGAGACCCTGAGACACTGGGACCCAGGGATCCAGAGACCCTGAAACACTGGGACCCTGAGACCCTGAGACAAAAGACACTGAGGCACAGAGACTCTGAGACCCTTAGTATGAGAGATGCAGAGACCCTGAGACCCTGAAACACCTGGACAGTGAGAAGCTGAGACCCTGAGACACTGCGACACTGAAACCCTGAGACCCTGAGACGCTGAGACACAGAGACAGTGAGATCCACAGACCAAGAGACCCAGAGAACCAGAGATCCAGAGCCCCTGAGACCCTGAGGCAATGAGGCCCTGACACGCAGTGACCCAGAGACCCTGAGACACTGAGACACCGAGGCACTGAGACACAGAGACCCTGAGAAACTGAGAGTCAGAGACCCTGAGAAACTGAGAACCAGAGAGCCAGAGAGCCAGAGACCCTGAGACCCTGAGTCACTGAGACCCTGAGACACTGAGAAACTGAGACCTTGAGACCCTGAGATACTAGGACATGAGACACTGAGACCCTAAGACATTGAGACACTGAGGCCCTAAGACCCTGAGACCCTGAGACACTGAGACCCAGAGACACTGAGACACTGAGACCCTGAGATCCAGTGACCCTGAGACCCTGAGACACTGAGACTCTACGACACTGAGACCCAGAGACACTGAGACACTGAGACCCTGAGACCCTGAGACCCTGAGACACTAAGACCCTGAGACCATGAGACCCTGAGACACTGAGAAAACAGAGACCCAGAGACACTGCGACACTGAGACACTGAGAAAGTGAGACCCTGAGACACTGAGTCACTGCACACTGTAAAACTGAGACCCTGAGACCCTGAGGCACTGAGACACAGAGACCCTGGCAGACTGAGAGACTGAGAGACTGAGACCCAGAGACCCAGAAACCCTGAGGCACTGAGACCCTGAGACACTGAGAGACTGAGATACTGAGACCCAGTGTCCCAGAGACCCAGAGACGCTGAGACCCAGGTACCCAGAGACCTGAGACATTGATACACTGAGATCCTGAGACCCTGAGATACTGAGACACTGAGTCCCAGAGACCTTGAGACACTGAGACACTGAGACCCTGAGTCACTGAGACACTGAGATACTGAGACCCTGAGACACTTAGGCACAGAACCCAGAGACCCTGAGACACTGAGGCCCAGAGACACTGAGACACTGAGACCCAGAGGCACAGAGACCCTGAGACACTGGGACACTGACTCACAGAGACCCAGAGAGGCTGAGAAAGTGAGACAGTGAGACCCTGAGACCCTGAGACCCAGACACCCAGACACCCTGAGACCCAGAGACCCAGAGGCCGAGAATACCTGAGACACTGAGACCCTGAGACATTGAGATACTGAGAGACTGAGACACTGAGACCCAGTGTCCCAGAGACCCAGAAACGCTGAGACCCAGGGAACCAGAGACCCTGAGACATTGAGACACTGAGATCCTGAGAACCTGAGACACTGAGACACTGAGACCCTGAGACCATGAGACCCTGAGACACTGAGACCCTGAGACCCAGAGATCCTGAGACACTGAGACCCAGAGACACTGAGTCCCAGAGACCCTGAGACTGAGAGACCCAGAGCCCAGAAACCCAGAGATCCAGAGACCCTGAGATCCTGAGACCCAGAGACACTGAGGCCCAATGACCCAGACACCCTGAGACCCAAAGACCCTGAGGCACTGAGACTCTGAGACACTGAGAGACTGAGACACTGAGACGCAGTGCCCCAGTGACACAGAGACACTGAGACCCAGGGATGCAGAGACCCTGAGACTTTGAGACACTGAGATCCTGAGACCCTGAGACACTGAGACCCTGAGACCCTGAGATACTGAGACCCAGAGACCCAGAGATAATGAGACACTGAGACACTGAACCCAGAGACCCAGAGACACTGAGGCACAGGGACACTGAGACCCTGAGACCCTAAGACCCTGAGACCCTGACACTCTGACACCCTGAGGCCCTGAGAAACTGAGAGACTGAGACTCAGTGTCCCAGAGACGCTGAGACTCTGAGACCCAGGGACCCAGAGACCCTGAGACATTGAGACACTGAAATCCTGAGACCTTGAGACACTGAGGCAGTGAGACACTGAGACAATGAGACACTGAGGCACTGAGACCCAGAGACCGTGAGACAGTGAGACACTGAGACCCTGAGACACTGAGGCACTGAGATACTGAGACCCTGAGACACTGAACCCAGAGACCCTGAGACACTGAGACCCAGAGACACTGAGCCGCAGGGACCCAGAGACCCTGAGACACTGAGACACTGAGACCCTGAAACACAGAGACACTGCGACACTGAAACCCTGAGACCCTGAGACACTGACACCCAGCGTCCCAGAGAGCCTGAGAAACTGAGACACGGAGACCCTGAGACCCAGGGACACTGAGATACTCAGACCCTGAGACACTGAGGCACTGAGACCCTGAGACACTGAGACCTTGAGACACTGAGACACTGAGACACTGAGACCCTGTGGCCCTGAGAGACTGAGACACTGAGACATTCAGGCACTGAGTCCCTGAGACACTGAGACGCTGAGTCCCTGAGACACTGAGACACAGTGACCCTGAGACCCTGAGAAACGGAGACCCAGAGACCCAGAGACAGTGAGACCCACAGACCAAGAGACCCAGAGAACCAGAGATCCAGAGCCCCCGAGACCCTAACACGCAGTGAGGCCCAGACACGCAGTGACCCAGAGGCCCTGAGACACTGAGACCCTGATACGCAGTGACCCAGAGATCCAGACACCCTGAGAAACTGAGACCCACAGACCAAGAGACCCTGAGACCGTGAGACAGTGAGATACTGACACACTGTGACACTGAGACCCAGAGACCCAGAGGCCCTGAGACCCACACATCCAGAGGCCAAGAGACCCTGAGACACTGAGACCCTGAGACACTGAGAAGCTGAGAACCTGAGACACTGAGATACTGAGACCCTGAGGCACTGAGAGATTGAGACATTGAGTCCCCGAGACCCAGTGACCCTGAGACACTGAGACCCTGAGACCCAGAGATCCAGAGACCTAGAGACACTGAGACACAGACCCTGAGACACTGAAAGATTGAGACATTGCGTCCCCAAGACCCTGAGAGCCTGAGACACTGACACTCTGAGGCACTGAGACACTGAGATCCAGAGACACTGAGACACTGAGACTCTGAGGCACTGAGACACTGAGATCAAGAGACCCAGAGACACTGAGACACTGAGACCCAGACACCCTGAGGCCCAGAGATCCAGGGACCTGAGACACTGAAACCCTGAGACACTGAGACCCTGCGACACTGAGACCCAGAGATCCAGAGGCCCGAGACACTGAGACCTTGAGACACTGAGACCCTAAGGCACTGAGACACTGAGACCCATAGACCCTGAGACCCAGAGATCCAGAGACACAGAGACCCTGAGACACTGAAACACTGAAATGCTGAGAACCTGAGACACTGAGATCCTGAGACACTGAGACACTGAGACCCTGAGACACTGAGACCCTGAGACACTGAGAGACTGACACTCTGATACACTGAGACACAGACACCCTGGGACACTGAGACACTGAGGCCCTGAGACCCTGAGGCACTGAGACACTGAGACACTGAGACCCTGAGACCTTGAGACCCTGACACCCTGAGACACTGAGACACCGTGACTCTGAGACACTGAGACCCTGAGGCCCTGAGACACTGAGACCCAGAGACCCAGGGACACTGAGACCCTGAGACCCAAAGACCCTGAGACCCTGAGACCCTGAGAAACTGAGACCCTGAGGCACTGAGACACTGAGACCCAGAGACCCTGAGACCCAGACATCCAGAGACCAAGAGGCCCTGAGACACTGAGACCCTGAGACCCTGAGAAGCTAAGAACCTGAGACACTGAGAGACTGACACACAGTGACACTGAGACGGTGAGACCCTGAGACACTGAGACACTGAGAGACTGGCACACTGAGACTCTGAGACCCTGAGACGCTGAGACCTGAGACACTGAGACCCTGAGGCACTGAGAGATTCAGACATTGAGTCCCCAAGACCCAGTGACCCTGAGACACTGAGACACTGAGACCCAGAGATCCAGAGACCCAGAGACACTGAGACACAGACCCTGAGACACTGAGAGATTGAGACATTGAGTCCCCGAGACCCCGACAGCTTGAGACACTGAGACACTGAGATCCTGAGACACTGAGACACTGAGAGACTGACATTCTGACACGCTGAGACACAGACACCCTGGGACGCTGAGACATTGAGACACTGAGAAACTGAGACCCTGAGACACTGAGACCCTGAGACCCTGAGACACTGAGACTCTGAGTCTCTGAGACACTGTGAAGCTGAGAACCTGTGACACTGAGACTCTGAGACTCTGAGACCCTGAGACGCTGAGACATGAGACACTGAGACCCTGAGACACTGAGACACAGAGACTCTGAGACTCTGAGACCCTGAGACGCTGAGACCTGAGACACTGAGACCCTGAGACACAGAGACACTGAGACCCTTCGACCCTAAGATCCAGAGATCCAGGGACCTGAGAGACTGAGACCCTGAGAGACTGAGACTCTGAGACCCAGAGATCCAGAGGCCCGAGACACTGAGACCTTGAGACACAGAGACCCTAAGGCACTGAGACACTGAGACCCATAGACCCTGAGACCCAGAGATCCAGAGACACAGAGACCCTGAGACACTGAGAAGCTGAGAACCTGAGACATTGAGACACTGAGACCCTGAGACCCTGAGACCCTGAGACACTGAGACCCTGAGACACTGGGACACTGGGACACTGAGGCACTGAGGCACTGAGTCACTGAGACACGGAGACACGGAGACACTGAGACCCTGAGAGACTGAGACACAGAGACCCAGAGATCCAGAGGCCCGAGACACTGAGACACTGAGACACTGAGACCCAGAGATCCAGAGGCCCGAGACACTGAGACCTTGAGACACTGAGACCCTAAGGCACTGAGACACTGAGACCCATAGACCCTGAGACCCAGAGATCCAGAGACACAGAGACACTGAGACACTGAGAGACTGACACTCTGACACACTGAGACACAGACACCCTGGGACGCTGAGACACTGAGGCACTGAGAAACTGAGGCCATGAGACACTGAGACCCTGAGACACTGAGATCCTGATACCCTGAGACACTGAGACACTAAGACACTATGACTCTGAGACACTGAGACCCTGAGACCCTGAGACACTGAGACCCAGAGGCACTGAAACGCTGAAACCCAGAGACCCAGGGACACTGAGACCCTGAGACCCAGAGACCCTGAGACCCTGAGGCACTGAGACAGAGACCCAGACATCCAGAGACCAAGAGACCCTGAGACCCTGAGAAGCTGAGAACCTGAGACACTGAGAGACTGACACACAGTGACACTGAGACGGTGAGACCCTGAGAAACTGAGACACTGAGGCACAGAGACACTGAGACACTGAGACGCAGAGGCAATGAGACACTGAAACCCAGAGACCCAGAGATTCAGGGACACTGAGACACTGAGACCCAGAGACCCAGAGAACCTGAGAGCCTGAGACCCTGAGTACCTGAGACTCTGAGACACTGAGACAATGCGGCCATGAGTCCTTGAGACCCTGAGATCCTGAGACTCTGAGACCCTGATACACTGAGGCACTCTGGCCCTGAGGCACTGTGGACCTGTTCCCCTGAGACACTAAGACCCTGAGACACTGAGACATTGAGACACAGAGACACTGAGACCCTGAGACACTGAGACTCTGACAGACTGAGACCCTGAGACCAGAGACCCTGAGACAATGAGATACTGAGACCCTGACACCTTTAGATCCAGAGACCCAGAGACCCAGCGACACTGAGACACTGAGATTCAGACAACCTGAGACCCAGAGATCCAGAGACCCTGAGACGCTGAGAGACTGAGACCCTGAAACCCTGAGACACTGAGACCCTGGGACACTGAGACCCTGAGGCACTGAGAACCTGAAACCCAGAGATCCAGAGACCCTAGACACTGAGACCCTGAGACACTGAGACCCTAAGGCACTGAGACACTGAGACCCATAGACCCTGAGACCCAGAGATCCAGAGGCACAGAGACCCTGAGACACTGAGACACTGAGAAGCTGAGAAGCTCAGAACCTGAGACACTGAGACCCAGGGACCCAGAGACCCTGAGACACTGAGACCCAGAGACACTGAGACACTGGGACACTGAGGCACTGAGGCACTGTGTCACTGAGACACGGAGATACTGAAACTCTGAGACACTGAGACCCAGAGCCCCAGAGGCACTGAGACACTGACACACTGAGTCCCTGAGACACTGAGACCCAGAGCCCTCGAGATACTGAATCTCTGAGACACTGAGACACGGTGACCCTGAGGTACGGAGACACTGGTAACCTGAGACACTGAGACACTGAGACCCTGAGACACTGAGACACTGAGACACTGAGAAACAGAGACACTGAGACACTGAGACCCAGAGACACTGAGACACAGGGACACAGAGACACTGAGACCCAATAACCCCGACACCCTGAGACCCAGAGACCTGAGACCCAGAAGCCATGAGGCACTGAGACCCAGAGACACTGAGAGACTGAGACACTGAGACACAGCGACTCAGAGATCCAGAGACCCAGAGACTCTGAGGCCCAGGCACCCAGAGACCCTGAGACACTGAGACACTGCAACCCTGAGACACTGAGGCCATGAGACTCTGAGACCCAGGGGCCCTGAGTCACTGAGACACAGAGACCCAGGGACACTGAGACCCTGAGAAACTGAGACCCAGATATGCAGAGACACTGAGACGCTGAGATGCAGAGACAAAGAGACCCTGAGAAACTGAGACACTGAGACGCAGAGACACAGAGAAACAGAGACCCAGAGACCCTGGGACCCAGAGACCCAGAGACTCTGAGACACTGAGAACCATAGACCCGGAGACCCTGGGACCCTGAGACCAAAGATCCTGAGACCCAGAGACACTGTGACCCAGAGACCCAGAGACACTGAGATCCAATGACCCCGACACCCTGAGACCCAGAGACCAGAGACCCAGAAACCGTGAGGCACTGAGACCCAGAGATACTGAGAGACTGAGACACTGAGACACAGAGACTCAGAGATCCAGAGACCCAGAGACTCTGAGGCCCAGGCACCCAGAGACCCTGAGGCCCTGAGTCACTGAGAACTGAGACACAGAGACCCAGGGACACTGAGACCCTGAGAAACTGAGATCCAGATATCCAGAGACACTGAGACGCAGAGACAAAGAGACCCTGAGAAACTGAGACACTGAGACCCAGAGACACTGTGACCCTGAGACCCAGAGGCACTGAGACCCAATGACCCCGACACCCTGAGACCCAGAGACCAGAGACCCAGAAACCATGAGGCACTGAGACCCAGAGACACTGAGAGACTGAGACACTGAGACACAGAGACTCAGAGATCCAGAGACCCAGAGACTCTGAGGCCCAGGCACCCAGAGACCCTGAGACACTGAGACACTGCAACACTGAGACACGGGGGCCACGAGAGTCTGAGACCCAGAAGCCCTGAGACCCTGAGACCCTGATTCACTGAGACACAGAGACCCAGGGACACTGAGACCCTGAGAAACTGAGACCCAGATATCCAGAGACACTGAGACACTACGACGCAGAGACAAAGAGACCCTAAGAAACTGAGACACTGAGACCCAGAGACACAGAGATCCAGAGACCCTGAGACCCAATGACCCTGACACCCTGAGACCCAGAGACCAGAGACCCAGAAACCGTGAGGCACTGAGACCCAGAGACACTGAGAGACTGAGACACTGAGACACAGAGACTCAGAGATCCAGAGACCCAGAGACTCTGAGGCCCAGGCACCCAGAGACCCTGAGACACTGCAACCCTGAGACACTGAGGCCATGAGACTCTGAGACATTGAGACCAAGAGACCCAGAGACCCTAAGGCCCTGAGTCACTGAGACACAGAGACTCAGGGAGACTGAGACCCTGAGAAACTGAGACCCAGATACCCAGAGACACTGAGACACTGAGACCCAGAGACAAAGAGACCCTGAGAAACTGAGACACTGAGACCCAGAGACCCAGAGACACTGAGACCCTGGAACCCAGAGACACTGAGAACCAATGACCCAGACACCCTGAGACCCAGAGACCAGAGACCCTGAGACACTGAGACCATGAGACCCTGAGACACTGAGAGACTGAGACACTGAGATCCTGGACACTGAGGCACTGAGACCCAGAGAAACAGAAACCCTGAGACACGGAAACCCAGAGACCCTGAGACACTGAGTGACTGAGAACCAGAGAACCTGAGACCATGAGAGACTGTGACACTGAGACACCGAAACCCTGAGACCCAGCGACACTGAGACCCTGAGACCCAGAGACACTGAGAACCAATGACCCAGACACCCTGAGACACAGTGACCAGAGACCCTGAGACACTGAGACCCTGAGACACTGAGACAGTGAGACTCTGAGACCCTGAGACACTGAGAGCCGGAGACCCTGAGACACTGAGACCCTGACACACTGAGACACAGAGGCCCTGAGAAACTGTGATCCGGAGACCAAGAGACCCAGAGTCCCTGAGACTCTGAGACACGGAGACACTGAGACCCTGAGACCCTGAGACCCTGAGACCCTGGGACACTAAGACCCTGAGACACTGAGGCACTGAGGCCCTGAGATACTGAGACACTCATTCACTGAGTCCCTGAGACACGGAGACACTGAAATGCTGAGACCCTGGGACACTGAGAAACTAAGACCCTGAGACACTGAGGCACTGAGACCCTGAGACACTGAGACCCTGAGGCCCTGAGAGACTGAGACACTCATAGACTGAGTCCCTGAGACACTGAGTCCCTGAGACACTGAGACCCTGAGACACAGCGACGCAGAGACCCTGAGAAACTGAGACCCAGAGACACAGAGATCCTGAGACAGAGAGACAGTGAGACCCACAGACCAGGAGACCCAGAGAACCAGAGATCCAGAGACCCTGAAACCCTGAGTCACTGAGACCCAGACACGCAGTCACCCAGAGACCCTGAGTCCCTGAGACATTGAGACATGAGACACAGAGACCCTGAGACCCTGAGAAACTGAGACCCAGAGACTCAGGGACCCTGAGAACCTGAGACCCAGAGACCAAGAGACCCAGAGACCCTGACACCCAGAGACCATGAGACCGTGAGACCGTGAGAATCTGAGACAATGAGACACTGACACACTGAGACCCTGAGAAACTGCGACAGTGAGACACTGAGCCCCTGAGACACTGAAACACTGAGACACTGAGACGCTGAGACCCTGAGACACTGAGAAACTGAGACCCAGAGACACTGAGAAACTGAAGCCCGTTAGCCCTGAGACCCTGAGACACTGAGACATGAGACACTGAGACCCTGAGACACTGAGACACTGAGACCCTGAGACTCTGAGACAATGAAACCATGAGACACTGAGACACTGCCGCACTGAGACCCTGCGACACTGAGACCCAGAGACACTGAGACCCAGAGACACTGAGACCCAGAGACACTGAGACCTTGAGACACTGAGACCCTGCAACACTGAGACACTGAGACCCTGAGACACTGCAACCCTGAAACCCTGAGACCCGGAGACCCAGAGACTCTGAGACCCAGAGACCCTGAGACAGTGAGACACTGAGACCCTGAGATCTTGAGAAACTGAGACACTGTGGTCCTGCGCCCCTGAGACACGGAGACACTGAGACCCTGAGACCGTGAGACCCAGAGGCCCAGAGATGCAGAGATGCTGAGACAAAAAGACAGTGAGACCCAGAGACCAAGAGACCCAGAGAAACAGAGGTCCAGTGACCCTGAGACCCTGAGGCAGTGAGATACTGAGACCCTGAGACCCTGAGACACAGAGACAGTGAGACCCACAGACCAAGAGACCCAGAGAACCAGAGATCCAGAGCCCCTGAGACCCTGAGACAATGAGGACCAGACACGCAGTGACCCAGAGACCCTGAGACACTGAGACACCGAGGCACTGAGACACAGAGACCCTGAGAAACTGAGACCCAGAGACCCTGAGAAACTGAGAACCAGAGACCCTGAGACCGTGAGACAGTGAGATACTGAGACACTGAGACCCTGAAACAGTGAGACACTGAGACGCTGAGACTCTTAGACACTGAGAGAATGAAGCACAGTGACCCTGAGACACAGATACACTGAGACACTGATAAACTGAGACACTGAGTCCCTGAGACCCTGAGAAACTGAGACCCAGAGAGCCAGAGACCCTGAGCCACTGAGACCCTGAGACCCTGAGCCACTGAGACCCTGAGACCCTGAGACACTGAGAAATGAGACACTGAGACCCTGAGACACTGAGGTACTGAGACCCTGAGACATTGAGACACTGAGGCCCTGAGACCCTGAGATACTGAGGCCCTAAGACACTGAGACCCAGAGACCCTGAGACACTGAGGCCCTGAGACCCAGTGACCCTGAGACCCAGAGACCCTGAGACACTTAGACTCTGCGTCACTGAGACCCAGAGACCCTGAGAGACTGAGACCCTGAGACACTGAGACCCAGAGACCCAGAGACACTGAGACCCTGAGACACTGAGACCCAGAGACCCTGAGACACTGAGACCCTGAGACACTGAGACCCTGAGACACTGAGACCCTGAGACCCTTAGAGACGGGGACACTACAACCCTGAAACCCTGAGACCCTGAGACACTGAGACCATGAGACCCTGAGACACTGAGACCCAGAGACCCAGAGACCCTGAGACCCTGAGACCCAGAGACCCAGAGACCCTGAGACCCTGAGACCATGTGACACTGAGACACAGAGACCCAGAGACACTGAGAAAGTGAGACCCTGAGACACTGAGTCACTGCACACTGTGAAACTGAGACCCTGAGGCACTGAGACACTGAGACACAGAGACCCAGAGACCCTGAGAGACTGAGAGACTGAGACACTCACTCACAGAGACCCTGAGAAACTGAGACACTGAGACCCAGAGACCGAGAGACCCAGAGACCCAGAGCCCCGGAACCCAGAGATCCAGAGACCCTGAGACCCAGAGAACCAGAGACCCAGAAACCCTGAGGCACTGAGACCCTGAGACCCTGAGACACTGAGAGGCTGAGACACTGAGACCCAGTGTCCCAGAGACCCAGAGACGCTGAGACCCAAGGACCCAGAGACCTGAGACATTGAGACACTGAGATCCTGAGATCCTGAGACCCTGAGACACTGAGACACCGAGACCCTGAGACCCTGAGACCATGAGACCCTGAGACACTGAGACCCAGAGACCAAGAGACCTTGAAACACTGAGACACTGAGACCCTGAGTCACTGAGACACTGAGATTCTGAGACCCTGAGACACTTAGACACAGTACCCAGAGACCCTGAGACACTGAGGCCCAGAGACACTGAGACCCAGAGACACAGAGACCCTGAGACACTGGGACACTGACTCACAGAGACCCAGAGAGGCTGAGAAACTGAGACAGTGAGACCCAGAGACTCTGAGACCCTGAGACCCAGAGACACAGAGACCCAGACACCCTGAGACCCAGAGACACAGAGACCCAGAAAACCTGACACACTGAGACCCTGAGACATTGAGACACTGAGAGACTGAGACACTGAGTCCCAGTGTCCCAGAGACCCAGAAACGCTGAGACCCAGGGAACCAGAGACCCTGAGACATTGAGAAACTGAGATCCTGAGAACCTGAGACACTAAGACACTGAGACACTGAGACCCTGAGACACTGAGACCCAGAGGCCCAGAGATCCTGACACACTGAGACCTTGAGACCCAGAGATCCTGAGACACAGAGACACAGAGACCCAGAGGCACTGAGACCCAGAGACACTGAGACTGAGAGACCCAGAGCCCAGAAACCCAGAGATCCAGAGACCCTGAGATCCTGAGACCCAGAGACACTGAGACCCAATGACCCAGACACCCTGAGACCCAGAGACCCTGAGACCCAGAGACCCTGAGACACTGAGAGACTGAGACACTGAGACCCAGTGCCCCAGAGACACAGAGACACTGAGACCCAGGGATGCAGAGACCCTGGGACTTTGAGACACTGAGATCCTGAGACCATGAGACCCTGAGACTTTGAGACACTGAGATCCTGAGACACTGAGACCCAGAGACCCTGAGATACTGAGACCCAGAGATAATGAGACACTGAGACCCTGAGACACTGAGACACTGAACCCAGAGACCCTGAGACACTGAGATACAGAGACACTGAGACCCAGAGACCCAGAGACCCTAAGACCCTGAGACCCTGACACTCTGAGACCCTGAGGCCCTAAGAAACTGAGAAACTGAGACCCAGTGTCCCAGAGACGCTGAGACTCTGAGACCCAGGGACCCAGAGACCCTGAGACATTGAGACACTGAGATCCTGAGAACCTGAGACACTGAGACCCAGAGACACTGAGAGGCAGGGACCCAGAGACCCTGAGACACTGAGACCCAGAGACATTGAGACCATGAGACACTGAAACCCAGAGACGAAGAGACCCTGAGACACTGAGACAATGAGACCTTGAGACACTGAGACCCAGAGACACAGAGACCTTGAGAAACTGAGACAGTGAGACCCAGAGACTCTGAAACCCAGAGACCCAGAGACACTGAGGCCCAGAGATCCTGAGACCCAGAGACCCTGAGACCCAGAGACCCAGAGACCCTGAGACACTGAGACCCTGAGACACTGAGACCCTGAGACACTGAGACGCTGAAACGCTGAAACGCTGAGACACTGAGACCCTGAGACACAGGACACTGAGACACAGACACCCAGATACCCATGGAACCCGAGACCCTGAGGCACTGAGACCCTGAGACACTGAGAGACTGTGACCATGAGACACTGAGACACTGATAAACTGAGATCCAGAAACCCTGAGAACGAGGGATCCAGAGACCCTGACACCCTGAGGCACTCAGACCCTGTGACCTTGAGACACTGCGACCCTGTGACCCTGAGACACTGAGGCACCGAGACCCTGAGGCCCAGAGTGCCAGAGACGCAGAGACCCTGAGACCCTGAAACACTGAGGCACTGAGAAGCTAAGACCCTGAGACTCTGAGACACTGAGGCAGAGATACCCTGAGGCCCAGAGACCCAGAGGCCCAGAGACATTGAGACCCATAATCACAGAGACTTATTGAGCCTGAGACCCTGAGACATTGAGACACTGAGACCCTGAGACAATGAGACACTGAGACACTGAGACTCGGAGACCCTGAGACACAGAGACACTGCAAAGCTGAATGCCTGAGACCCTGAGACACTGAGACCCTGAGACACTGAGACCCAGAGACCCAGAGAGCCTCAGACCCTGAGACAATGAGACACTGAGACAAGGAGACACTGAGAGCCGGAGACCCGGAGTCACTGAGACACACAGACCCAGAGACACAGAGACCCTGTGACCATGAGACCCTGAAAACCTGAGACCCCGAGACACTGATTCGCAGAGACCCTGAGACCCAGAGACCCTGAGACCCTGAGACATTGTGACACTGAGACCCAGAGACCCTGAGACACAGAGACACTGCGACCCTGAAACCCTGGGACCCTAAGACCCTGAGACAGAGAGACCCAGAGACGCTGAGACCCACAGAACCTGAGACACTGAGGACCTGAGACACTGAAACAGTGAGATACTGAGACCCTGAGACACTGAGACCCTGAGTCCCTGAGACACTGAGACCCTGAGACATTGAGACACTGGGGCTTTGAGACCCAGAGACCAAGACAACCAGAGACACAGACACCCAGAGGCCCTGAGACACTGAGACCTAAAGTCCAGAGACCCAGAGATCCAGTGACCCAGACACACAGAGACCCTGAGACACTGAGACCCAGAGACCCAGAGACCTAGAGACCCTGACATACTGAGATACAGAGACATGCTGACCCTGAGTCCCTGACACACTGAGACCCAGAGACTCTGATACACTGAGACACTGAGACCCAGAGACACTGAGACTCAGAGACCCAGAGAACCTGAGACACTGAGATCATGAGGCCATGAGACACTGAGACACAGAGACCCAGAGACCCTGAGACAGTGAGACACTGAGACCCTCAGACCCTGATACACTGAGACACAGAGACACAGAGTCCATGAGACCCTGAGATACTGAGACATTGAGACCCAGAGACCCAGTGACCCAGAGCCCTTGAGACACTGAGACCCAGAGACCTTGAGACACTGAGACCCAGAGACCCTGAGACTCTGAGACACAGAGACCCTGAGTCCCTAAGACACTGAGACCCAGAGACCCTGAGACCGTGAGACCCTGAGACCGTGAGACCCTGAGACACTGTGACACTGAGACACAGAAATCATGAGACCCTGAGACACTGAGACCCAGAAACCCAGAGATCCTGAGACCCAGAGACCATGAGGCCCAGGCACCCAGTGACCCTGAGACACTGAGACATTGAGACATTGAGACCATGAGACACTGATACACTGACACCCTGAGAACCTGAGACACTGAGACACCGGGACACTGAGACACTGAGACCCAGAGACCCTGAGACCCTGAGACACTGAGACCCTGAGACTCTGAGACCCATAGACCAAGAGGCACTGAGACCCTGAGACCCAGAGACCCAGACACCTTGAGACAATGAGACACTGAGACCCTGAGACCCTGAGTCACTGAGACACTGTGACACTGAGACCCTGAGACCCTGAAAAACTGAGACACTGAGACCCAGAGACCAGAGACACTAAGACACTGATACCCTGAGACCCAGAGAGCTTGAGTTACTGAGACACTGACACACAGTGACCCAGGGACACTGAGACCCTGAGAAACTGAGACCCAGATACTCAGAGACACTGAGACCCAGAGACAAAGAGACCCTGAGAAACTGAGACACAGAGACCCAAAGACCCAGAGACCCTGAGATGCTGAGAAACTGAGTCCCTGAGACACTGAGTCACTGAGACAATGAGACCCTGGGATCTTAAGACCCTGAGACCCTGAGACAACTGTAGCCCTGCGCCCCTGAGACACTGAGACACTGAGTCCCTGCGACTTTGAGACACTGAGACCCTGAGACACTGGGGACTGAGACCCTGAGACACTGAGACACTGAGGCCCAGAGAACAAGAAACCCAGAGTCCCTGAGACCCTGAGAAACTGAAACCCAGAGACCCAGAGACCCTGAGACACTGAGACACTGAGACACTGTGGCCCTGAGATACTGAGACGCTGAGACCCTGAGACACTGAGACCCTGAGACAGTGAAACCCAGAGAACCTGAGACACTGAGACCCAGAGACGCAGTGACCCAGAGACCTGTGGCACTGAGACACTGAGACACTGAGACCCTGAGACCCAGAGACGCTGAGACCCAGAGACCTGTGACACAGAGACACTGAGACCCTGAGATACTCAGACCCAGAGGCCCAGAGTCCCTGAGACCCTGTGACACTGAGACACTGAGACCCTGACACCCTGAGACCATGAGAAACTGAGACCCAGAGACCCGGAGACCTGGAGACACTGAGACACTGAGACCCAGAGAACCGAAACCCAGAGACCCTGAGACACTGAGAAACTGAAACCCAGAGATCCTGAGACACTCAGACAATGAGTCCCAGAGACACTGAGACACTGAGACCATGAGACCCAGGGACCTTGTGACCCTGAGACATTGAGACCCTGAGACACTGAGACACTGTGGCCCTGAGCCCCAGAGACACTGAGACTCTGAGACCCTGAGACACTGAGACAGTAAGACACTGAGACCCTGAGACACTGAGGTCCTGAGACACTTAGACACTGCGACAATGAGACCCTGAGAAAATGAGACACTGGGACCCAGAGACCCTGAGACAGAGACCCTGAGACGCAGAGACCCAGAGACCTGTGACAATGAGACACTGAGACCCTGAGACCCAGAGACCCTGAGCCACTGAGATACTGAGACACAGATACACAGAGATACAGAGACCCTGAGACCCTGAGAAACTGAGTCCCATGGGAGAGACTGAGAGACTGACACACTGAGACACTGAGACACAGAGTCACTGAGACACAATTGACCCAGAGGCACTGAGGCACTGAGACCGAGAGAACCAGAGACCTTGAGACCCTGTGGCACTGAGACACTAAGACCCTGAGACTTTGAGACACTGAGACCGTGGCACCCTGAGTCCATGAGAAACTGAGACCCAGAGACCTGGAGTCTCTGAGACACTGAGACCCAGAGAACCAGAAACCCAGTGACCCTGAGATACTGAGACACTGAGACCCAGAGACCCTGAGAAACTGAAACCCAGAGACCCAGAGACCCTGAGACACTGAGACAACGAGGCCCTGAGACCTTGAGACTCTGAGACACTGAGACACTGAAACCCTGAGACACGGAGGCACTGGGACATTGAGAAACTGAGTCCCTGAGACACTGAGTCACTGAGACACTGAGACACTGAGTCCCTGCGACTTTGAGACACTGAGACCCTGAGCCACTGAAACACTGAGACACTGTGACAATGAGACCCTGAGACCGAGAGTAGCTGAGACACTGAGACACTGAGAAGGTGAGAACCTGAGACATTGAGACACTGAGACCCTGAGACACTGAGACACTGGGGACTGAGACCCTGAGACATTGAGACACTGAGACCCAGAAACACAGAGACACTGAGACCCTGAGACCCTGAGACCCTGAGACGCGGAGACCCTGAGACACTGAGACACTGGGGACTGAGACACTGAGACATTGAGACACTGAGACGCTGAGACGCTGAGACACTGAGACCCAGCAACACAGAGACCCCGAGACCCTGAGACACTGAGATACTGGGGCCCTGAGACCCTGAGACATTGAGACACTGAGACCCAGAAACACAGAGACACTGAGACCCTGAGACCCTGAGATGCTGAGACGCTGAAACATAGAGAAACTGAGACCCTGAGACACTGAGAACCTCTGACACTGAGACACTGAGACCCTGAGACCCAGAGGCCCTGAGACCCTGCGACACTGAGACCCTGAGACACTGAGACCCTGAGACACTGAGACATTGAGACACTGAGACCCTGAGAGACTGAGACGCTGAAACGCTGAGACACTGAGACCCTGAGACACTGAGAACTTGAGACACTGAGACACGAGACACTGAGATACAGACACCCAGATACCCATGGACCCCGAGACCCTGAGGCACTGACACCCTGAGACACTGCGACACTGCGACACTGAACCCCAGAGACACAGAGAACATGAGACCCTGAGACACTGAGACCCTTAGACCCAGAGGCCCTGAGACACTGGGACCCTGAGACACTGAGACAGTGAGTCGCTGAGGCCCTGCGACACAGAGACCCTGAGACATTGAGACACTGAGACCCTGAGACACTGAGACCCTGAGACTCTGAGACACTTGAGATCCTGAGACTCTGAGACCCTGAGACACTGAGTGCCTGAGAGCCAGAGACACGAAGCACTGAGACCTAGACCCTGAGACACAGAGACATTGAGACACAGAGACACTGAGACCCAGACACCCAGAAAGCCAAAGACCCTCAGACCCTGAGAAACTGAGACACTAAGACACCGAGACACTGAGACATTGAGACCCTGAGACCCAGAAACACAGAGACCCCGAGACCCTGAGACACTGAGATACTGGGGCCCTGAGACCCTGAGACATTGAGACACTGAGACCCAGAAATACAGAGACACTAAGACCCTGAGACCCTGAGACACGGAGACCCTGAGACATTGAGATGCTGAGACGCTGAAACATAGAGACACTGAGACCCTGAGACACTGAGAACCTCAGACACTGAGACCCTGAGACCCAAAGGCCCTGAGACCCTGAGACACTGAGACCCTGAGACACTGAGACATTGAGACACTGCGACCCTGAGAGACTGAGACGCTGAAACGCTGAGAAACTGAGACCCTGAGAGACTGAGACTCTGAGACACTGAGACACGAGACACTGAGATACAGACACCCAGATACCCATGGACCCCGAGACCCTGAGGCACTGTGGCCCTGAGACACTGAGACCCTGAGACACTGCGACACTGAACCCCAGAGACACAGAAAACCTGAGACACTGGGACCCTTAGACCCAGAGACTACTGAGACACAGAGACACTGAGACACTGAGACTCTGAGACACCGAGTCGCTGAGACCCTGAGACACAGAGACCCTGAGACATTGAGACACTGAGACGCTGAGACGCTGAGACACTTGAGACCCTGAGACTCTGAGACCCTGAGACACTGAGTGCCTGAGAGCCAGAGACACGAAGCACTGAGACCTAGACCCTGAGACACAGAGACATTGAGACACAGAGACACTTAGACCCAGACACCCAGAAAGCCAAAGACCCTCAGACCCTGAGAAACTGAGACCCTAAGACACCGAGACACTGAGACATTGAGACCCTGAGCCTCTGAGACACTGAGACCCTGAGACCCTGACACTGAGACACTGAGACGCTGAAACACTGAGACCCTGAGACACTGAGACACTGTGGCCCAGAGACCCTGAGACACTGAGACCCTGAGACCCGGAGACCCAGTTTCCCAGAGACCCTGAGAAACTGAGATAATAAGACACCGAGACACTGAGTCACTGATACCCTGAAACCCAGAGACCCTGAGACCATAAGACCCAGACACCCAGAGGACCAGAGACCCAGATACCCATGGACCCTGAGACCCTGAGGCACTGAGACCCTGAGGCTCAGAGACCCTCAGACCCAGAGACCCTGAGACCCATAGACCCAGAGACCCTGAGAAACTGAGACCCTGAGACCCAAAGACACTAAGACACTGAGACCCGGATACCCTGAGACACTGAGACACCAGGACCATGAGACCAAGAGACCGTGAAACACTGAGACCGAGAGACCCTGAGAACAAGAGACTCAGAGATCCAGAGATAGTAAGGTACTGAGACCCTGAGAGCCTGAGACACTGAGTCCCAGAGACCCAGAGACCCGGACACCCAGACACCCAAAGACCCTGAGAAACTGAGACATCCGATACTGAGACACTGAGACACCAAGACACTGAGCCCCTGAGACACTGAGACCCTGAGACCCTGAAATACAGAGACACTGAGACCCTGAGATACTGAGGCCCTGAGAAACTGAGACACAGATACTGAGGTATTGAGATACTGAGACCCTGAGATGCTGAGACCCTGAGACACTGAGACCCTGAGATCCAGAAACACTGAGACACTGAGATCCTGAGACACTGAGACATTGAGACACTAAGTCCCTGAGACACTGAGACCCGGAGACGCTGAGACCCTGAGACACTGAGACACTGAGTCCCTGAGACCCTAAGACACTAAGCACTGTGACCCTGAGACAGTGAGACACGGAGGCACTGAGACCCAAACACCCAGAAATGCAGAGACCCTAAGACACTGACACCCGGAGACTCAGAGACCCGGAGACACAGTTTCCCAGAGACCCTGAGAAACTGAGGCCCAAAGACACCAAGACACTGAGACACTGAGACGCTGAGACCCTGAGCCCCTGAAACCCTGAGACCCAGAGACCCTGAGACACTGAGACCCTGAGACACTGAGACCCTGAGACACTGAGACGCTGAAACGCTGAGACACTGAGACCCTGAGACACTGAGACCCTGAGACACAGGACACTGAGACACAGACACCCAGATACACATGGAACCCGAGACCCTGAGGCACTGAGACCCTGAGACTCAGAGACCCTCAGACCCAGAGACCCTGAGACCCACAGACTCAGAGACTGTGAGACACTGAGACCCTGAGACACTGAGGCCCAGAGACCCAGAGATTGTGAGATACTGAGACCATGAGAGCCTAAGACACTGAGACACGGCGATACAGAGACCCTGAGACCCAGAAACACTGAGATACTGATACACTGAGGCCCTCAGAGCCTGAGACACTGAGACCCAGAGACACTGAGACCCTGAGACACTGTGTTCCAAGACCATGAAACCCTGCGACACTGAGACCCAGAGACCCGGACACCCAGAGACCCAGAGACCCGAAGAAACTGAGACCCTCAGACACTGAGACACTGAGCCCCTGAGAGACTGAGGCACTGTGACCCTGAGACTCACAGACCAAGACACCCTGAGACCCAGAGACTCAGAGACCCTGAGACTCAGAGATTCAGCGACCCTGAGGCCCTGAGGCACTGAGACCCTGAGACTCAGAGACCCTCAGACCCAGAGACCCGGAGACCCACAGAACCAGAGACCCTGAGACAGTGAGAGACTGAGATCCGGATACCCTGAGACACTGAGACACTGAGACCCAGAGACCCAGAGACCCTGAATACTGAGATACTGAGACCCTGAGATACTGAGACACTGAGACCCAGAGACACAGAGACCCTGAGATCCTGAGACACTGAGACCCAGAGACCCTCAGACACTGAGACACTGAGGCTCTGAGAACCATGACACTGAGCCCCTGACACACTGAGACACTGAGACCCAGAGGCCCTGAGACCAAGAGACCCAGAGACCCTGAGATAGTGAGATACTGAGACCTTGAGAGCCCGAGACACTGAGACCCAGAGACCCTAAGACCAAGAGATCCAGACACCCAGATACCTAGAGACCCTGAGACACTGAGACCCAGAAACCCTGAGACACTGAGACTCTGAGACACTGAGACCCTGAGACACTGAGACCCTGAGACAGTGAGACACTGAGACACTGAGACCCAGAGACCCTGAGACCCTGAATACTGAGATACTGAGACCCTGAGAGCCTGAGACACTGAGACCCAGAGACACAGAGACCCTGAGACACTGAGACCCAGAGACCCAGAGACCAAGAGACCCTGAGATCCTGAGACACTGAGACCCAGAGACCCTGAGAAACTGAGACCCTCAGACACTGAGACACTGAGGCACTGAGGCCCTGAGACACTGAGACCCAGAGACCCTGAGACCCAGAGTCCCACAGGCCCAGAGACACGGAGAACTGAGTACCTGAGGCGCAGACAAACTGAGACCCTGAGACTCACAGACCAAGACACCCTGAGACCCAGAGACTCAGAGAGCCTGAGACACTGAGAGCCAGAGACTCAGACACCCAGAGACCCAGAGACACAGATACACATGGACCCTGAGACCCTGTGGCATTGAGACCCTGAGACTCAGAGACCCAGAGACCCTCAGACTCACAGACCCAGAGACACTAAGACTCTGAGACCCTGAGGCACTGAGACACTGAGACCCAGAGGCCCTGAGACACTGAGACCCAGATACCCTAAGACACTGAGACAATGAGACACTGAGACCCTGAGACACTGAGACCCGGAGACACTGCGACCCATAGACCCTGAGACCAAGAGACCCAGAGACCCTGAGGCACTGAGACACAGAGAAACTGAGACCTAGACACCCAGAAACCCAGAGACACAGAGACCCTCAGACACTGAGACCCTGAGAGTTAGAGACTCCGAGACCCAGTTTCCCAGAGACCCTGAGAAACTGTGACCCTAAGACACTGAGACCCTGAGCCCTGAGGCACTGAGACACTGAGACACTGAGACCCTGAGACACTGAGACCCTGAGACACTGAGACCCTGAGACACTGAGACACTGAGACGCTGAAACACAGAGACACTGAGACCCTGAGAAACTGAGTTCCTGAGACTCAGAGACCCGGAGACCCAGTTTCCCAGAGACCCTAAGAAACTGAGACCCGAAGACACCGAGACATTGAAACCCTGAGACACTGAGAGACTGAGACCCTGAGATACTGAGACCCTGAGACACTAAGCACTGAGACCCAGAGACCCTGAGACACGGGACACTGAGACCCAGACACCCAGATACCTATGGACCCTGAGACCCTCAGGCACTGAGGCCCTGAGTTTCAGAAACCCTCAGACCCAGAGACCCTGAGACCCACAGACCCAGAGACTCTGAGACACTGAGACCCTGAGACACTGAGGCACTGATACCCGGATACTCTGAGACACTGAGACCCTGAGACACGGAGACATTGACATCCTGACACATTGAGACACTACGACCCAGAGACCCTGAGACCCAGAGACCCAGAAACCCCGAGATAGTAAGATACTGAGACCCTGAGACACTGAGACCCTGAGCCCCTGAGTCATTGAGACACTGAGACACAGAGTCCCAGCGACACTGAGACCCTCAGAATCTGAGACCCAGATACCCAGAGACACTGAGATACTGAGACCCAGAGACACAGAGACACGGAGACCCTGGAACACAGAGACACTGAGAACCAATGACCCAGGTACCCTGTGACCCAGAGACCAGAGACCCTGAGACACTGAGACACTGAGAGACTGAGACACTGAGACCCTGGACACTGAGAAACTGAGAGACTGAGACACTGAGAACCTGGACACTGAGACGCTGAGACCCAGAGAAACAGAGACCCTGAGACCTGGAGGCCCAGAGGCCCTGAGACACTGAGACCCTGAGAACAAAAGACACTGACTCCCAGAGACCCAGAGACACTGAGACACTGAGTCACAGAGACCCTGAGACACTGAGACCCAGAGACCTTGAGACACTGAGACCCTGAGACACTGAGACCCATAGGCCCTGTGACCCTGAGAAACTGAGATACTGAGACCATGAGACCCAGAGACCCTGAGACTCTGAGACCCTGAGCCCCTGAGTCATTGAGACACTAGGACACAGAGACCCAGCAACACTGAGACCCTCAGAATCTGAGACCCAGATACCCAGGGACACTGAGATACTGAGATCCAGAGACACAGAGACCCAGAGATCCAGAGACTCTGAGACACTGAGTGACTGAGAACCAGAGACCCAGAGAACCTGAGACCAAGAGACCCAGAGACCCTGAGACCCAGAAACACTGAGACCCTGAGACACTGAGACACTGAGAACCAATGACCCAGACACCCTGAGACACAGAGACCAGAGACCCTGAGACACTGAGACCCTGAGACCCAGAGACACTGAGAACCAATGACCCAGACACCCTGAGACACAGAGACCAGAGACCCTGGGACACTGAGACCCTGAGACCCAGAGTCACTGAGACACTGAGACACAGAGACCAGGGACACTGAGACCCTGAGAAACTGAGACCCAGATACCCAGAGACACTTAGACACTGAGACGCAGAGATCCAGAGACCCAGAGACCATGAGACCCAGAAACCCTGAGACCCAGAGACACTGAGACGCAGAGACCCAGAGATCCAGAGACCCAGAGACCATGAGACCCAGAAACCCTGAGACCCAGACACACTGAGACCCTGAGACCCAGAGACACTGAGAACCAATGACCCAGACACCCTGAGACTCAGAGACCAGAGAACCTGAGACACTGAGACCCTGAGACACTGAGACACTGAGAACCAATGACCCAGACACCCTGAGACACAGAGACCAGAGACCCTGAGACACTGAGAACCTGAGACCCTGAGTCACTGAGACACTGAGACACAGAGAACCAGGGACACTGAGACCCTGAGAAAGTGAGACCCAGATACCCAGAGACACTGAGACACTGAGACACAGAGAACCAGGGACACTGAGACCCTGAGAAAGTGAGACCCAGATACCCAGAGACACTGAGACACTGAGACGCAGAGACGCAGAGATCCAGAGACCCAGAGACTCTGAGACTCAGGCACCCAGAGACCCTGTGACACTGAGACACTGAAACACTGCGACCCTGAGACACTGAGGCCATGAGACTCTGAGACACTGAGACCAAGAGACCCAGAGACCCTAGACCCTGAGACCTTGAGACCCAGAGACCCTGAGGCCCTGAGTCACTGAGACACTGAAACCCAGGGACACTTAGACCCTGAGAAACTGAAACCCAGATACCCAGAGACACTGAGACACTGATACCCAGAGACAAAGAGACCCTGAGAAACTGAGAGACTGAGACCCAGAGACACAGAGACCCAGAGACCCAGAGACGCTAGGACACTGAGACCCTGAGTCACTGAGACCCAGATACCCAGAGACATTGAGACACTGAGACCCAAAGACACAGAGACCCAGAGACCCTGAGAAACAGAGACCCAGAGACCCTGGGACCAAGAGACTCTGAGACACTTAGAACCAGAGACCCTGAGACCCTGAGACCCTGTGAGCCCGAAGCGCAGGTACCCAGAGACTCTGTGACCCTGAGACCCAAAGACACCGAGACCCAATGACCCCGACACTCTGAGACCCAATGACCCCGACACCCTGAGACCCAGAAACCCTGAGGCACTGAGACCATGAGACACTGAGAGACTGAGACACTGAGACGCAGAGACCCAGAGATCCAGAGACCCAGAGACTCTGAGACCCAGGCACCCAGAGACCCTGTGACACTAAGACACTGTGACCCTGAGACACTGAGGCCATGAGACTCTGAGACACTGAGACCAAGAGACCCAGAGACCCTAGACCCAGAGACCCTGAGGCTCTGAGTCACTGAGACACTGAAACCCAGGGACACTGAGACCCTGAGAAACTGAGACCCAGATACCCAGAGACACTGAGACCCAGAGACGCAGAGACCCAGAGACCCTGAGACCCAGAGATCCAGAGACGCTGGGACCCAGAGATCCAGAGACTCTGAGACACTGAGTCACTGAGAACCAGAGACACTGAGACCCTGAGACCCAGAGACCCTGAGACCCAGAAACCCAGAGACCCAGATACAATGAGAACCAATGACCCAGATGCCCAGTGATCCAGAGACCAGAGACCATGAGACACTGAGACCATGAGACCTTGAGACACTAAGAGCATGAGACCCTGAGGCCCTGAGTCACTGAGACACTGAGACACAGAGATTCAGGGACACTGAGACCCTGAGAAACTGCAACCCAGATACCCAGAGACACTGAGTCCAAGAAACAAAGAGACCCTGAGAAGCTGAGACACTGAGACCCAGAGACACAGAGACCCTGAGACCCAGAGACACTGAGAACCAATGACCCAGACACCCTGAGACTCAGAGACCAGAGAACCTGAGACACTGAGACCCTGAGACACTGAGACACTGAGAACCAATGACCCAGACACCCTGAGACACAGAGACCAGAGACCCTGAGACACTGAGAACCTGAGACCCTGAGTCACTGAGACACTGAGACACAGAGAACCAGGGACACTGAGACCCTGAGAAAGTGAGACCCAGATACCCAGAGACACTGAGACACTGAGACACAGAGAACCAGGGACACTGAGACCCTGAGAAAGTGAGACCCAGATACCCAGAGACACTGAGACACTGAGACGCAGAGACGCAGAGATCCAGAGACCCAGAGACTCTGAGACTCAGGCACCCAGAGACCCTGTGACACTGAGACACTGAAACACTGCGACCCTGAGACACTGAGGCCATGAGACTCTGAGACACTGAGACCAAGAGACCCAGAGACCCTAGACCCTGAGACCTTGAGACCCAGAGACCCTGAGGCCCTGAGTCACTGAGACACTGAAACCCAGGGACACTTAGACCCTGAGAAACTGAAACCCAGATACCCAGAGACACTGAGACACTGATACCCAGAGACAAAGAGACCCTGAGAAACTGAGAGACTGAGACCCAGAGACACAGAGACCCAGAGACCCAGAGACGCTAGGACACTGAGACCCTGAGTCACTGAGACCCAGATACCCAGAGACATTGAGACACTGAGACCCAAAGACACAGAGACCCAGAGACCCTGAGAAACAGAGACCCAGAGACCCTGGGACCAAGAGACTCTGAGACACTTAGAACCAGAGACCCTGAGACCCTGAGACCCTGTGAGCCCGAAGCGCAGGTACCCAGAGACTCTGTGACCCTGAGACCCAAAGACACCGAGACCCAATGACCCCGACACTCTGAGACCCAATGACCCCGACACCCTGAGACCCAGAAACCCTGAGGCACTGAGACCATGAGACACTGAGAGACTGAGACACTGAGACACAGAGACCCAGAGATCCAGAGACCCAGAGACTCTGAGACCCAGGCACCCAGAGACCCTGTGACACTAAGACACTGTGACCCTGAGACACTGAGGCCATGAGACTCTGAGACACTGAGACCAAGAGACCCAGAGACCCTAGACCCAGAGACCCTGAGGCTCTGAGTCACTGAGACACTGAAACCCAGGGACACTGAGACCCTGAGAAACTGAGACCCAGATACCCAGAGACACTGAGACCCAGAGACGCAGAGACCCAGAGACCCTGAGACCCAGAGATCCAGAGACGCTGGGACCCAGAGATCCAGAGACTCTGAGACACTGAGTCACTGAGAACCAGAGACACTGAGACCCTGAGACCCAGAGACCCTGAGACCCAGAAACCCAGAGACCCAGATACAATGAGAACCAATGACCCAGATGCCCAGTGATCCAGAGACCAGAGACCATGAGACACTGAGACCATGAGACCTTGAGACACTAAGAGCATGAGACCCTGAGGCCCTGAGTCACTGAGACACTGAGACACAGAGATTCAGGGACACTGAGACCCTGAGAAACTGCAACCCAGATACCCAGAGACACTGAGTCCAAGAAACAAAGAGACCCTGAGAAACTGAGACACTGAGACCCAGAGACACAGAGACCCTGAGATACTGAGACCCTGAGACCCAGAGACACTGAGAACAAATGACCCAGACACCCTGAGACCCAGAGACCAGAGACCCTGAGACACTGAGACACTGAGACCCTGAAACTCTGTGCTACTGAGACCCTGGCACCCTGAGACCCAGACACCCTGTGACCCTGAGACACTGAGACCCAGAGACACTGATGCACAGACACCCTGAGAACCTGAGACACTGAGATACCGAGACACTGAGACACCGAGACCCTGAGAGACTGAGACACAGAGACCCGGAGACCCTGAAGCACTGAGACGCTGAGACCCAGAGACCCAGAGACCCTGAGACACTGAGACCCTGTGACACTGAGATACTGAGACCCAGAGACCCAGTCCCTGAGACAATGACACACTGAGACACTGAGATCATTAGAACCTGAAACACAGAGACACTGAGACACTCAGACCTTGAGGCACTGAGACACTGACACCCTGAGACCCTGAGACCCAGAGACACAGACCCCCTGAGACCAAGAGACCCAGACACCCAGATACCCAGAGACCCTGAGACACTGAGACCCAGAGACCCTGAGACACAGAGACACTGAGTCACAGAGACCTAGAAACCCTGAGACACTGAGACACTGACACACTGAGACCCAGAGACCCTGAGGCCCAGAGACCCGGAGAACTGAGACCCTGAGACCCAGACACACTGAGACCCTGAGACACGGAGACCCTGAGACTCACCGACTAAGAGACGCTGAGACCCAGAGACTCAGAGACCCTGAGACACTGAGATCCTGAGACCCATAGACCCTGAGACGCTGATAAACTGAGACACTGAGATCCAGAGACCCAGACACCCAGAGACACTGAGACCCAGAGACACAGAAACTCAAGGACCCTGAGACCCTACGACACTAAGACCCTGAGGCCCTGAGACACTAAACACTGAGACCCTGAGACACTGACACCCAGAGACCCAGAGATCCAGATCCCCATGGACCCTGAGGCACTGAGACCCTGAGACTCAGAGACCCTCAGACCCAGAGACCCTGAGACCCACAGACCCAGATCCTGAGAAACTGAGACACTGAGACACTGAGACCCACAGACCCAAAGACCCTGAGACACTGAGACCCTGAGACTCTGAGACCCAGAGACCCAGAGACCCTGAGACCCTGAGACCAAGAGACCCAGAGACCCTGAGATACTGAGACCCTGAGAGCCTGAGAGACTGAGACCCAGAGTCACAGAGACCCTGAGACACTGAGACACTGAGACCCTGAGACGCAGAGACACTGAGACCCAGAGTCCCGGACACCCAGAGACACTGAGACCCTGAGATACTGAGACACTGAGACCCTGAGACCCTGAGACGCTGAGATACTCAGACCCTGAGACACTGAGGCCCTGAGACACTGAGCCTCTGAGACACCAAACACTGAGCTCCTTAGACACTGAGACACTGAGACACTGAGATCCTGAGACACTAAGCACTGAGACACTGAGACACTGAGACACTGAGATCCTGAGACACTAAGCACTGAGACACTGAGACATTGAGACCCTGAGAACCAGAAACTCAGAGACACTGAGACCCTGAGACCCTGAGACACTAAGCACTGAGACACTGAACCCTGAGATCCTGAAACCCAGAGACCCTGACACCCGGAGACCCAGGGACCCTGAGACCCTGAGACACTAAACACTGAGAATCTGAGTCACTGAGACCCAGAAACCCAGAGACCCTGAGACCATAAGACCCAGACACCCAGAGAACCAAAGAACCAGATACCCATGGACCCTGAGACCCTGAGGCACTGAGACCCTGAGGCTCAGAGACCCTGAGACCCAGGGACCCTGAGACCCATAGACCCAGAGACCGTGAGACACTGAGACCCTGAGACAATGAGACACTGAGGCCCTGAGGCCCTGAGACCCAAAGACACTGAGACCCGGATACCCTGAGACACTGAGACCTGAGCCCCTAAGACCCTGAGACCCTGAGACCAAGAGACCGAGAGAGACTGAGACCGAGAGACCCTGAGATCCTGAGATACCAAGGTATTGAGACCCTGAGAGCCGGAGACACTGAGACCCAGAGACCCAGACTCCCTGAGGCACTGAGACCCAGACACCCTAAGACCCTGAGACACTGAGACCCAGAGACCCTGAGACCCTGAGAACCTGAGACACTGGGACACTGAGACCCTGAGAGACTGAGACCCTGAGCCCCTGAGACACTGAGACACTGATACCCTGAGACACTGAGATGCTGAGACGCTGAAGCACAGAGACACTGAGACCTTGAGACCCTGAGACCCTGAGACACTGAGACCTTGAGACACTGAGACCCTGAGACATTGAGACCCTGAGACACTGAGGCATTGAGACCTTGAGACACTGAAACCCAGAGACACTGAGACATGGGACACTGAGACCCTGAGACACTGAGACCCTGAGACACTGAGTCATTGAGACCTTGAGACACTGAAACCCAGAGACACTGAGACATGGGACACTGAGACCCTGAGACACTGAGACATTGAGACCTTGAGACACTGAAACCCAGAGACCCTGAGATCTTGAGACACTGAGACCCTGAGACACTGAGACCCTGAGACACTGAGGCATTGAGACCTTGAGACACTGAAACCCAGAGACACTGAGACATGGGACACTGAGACCCAGGCACCCAGATACCCATGGACCCCGAGACCCTTAGGCACTGACACCCTGAGACTCAGGGACCCTGAGACCCACAGGCCCAGAGACTCTGAGACCCAAAGACGCTGAGACACTGAGGCCCAGAGACCCAGAGACCCAGAGACGCTGAGACACTGAGACTCTGAGACACAGAGACACTGAGACCCAGAGTCCCGGACACCCAGAGACACTGAGATCCTGAGACACTGAGGCCCTGAGACACTGAGACACTGAGACCCTGAGACACTGAGGCCCTCAGACTCTGAGATACTCAGACCCTGAGACACTGAGTCCCTGAGACACTGAGACACTGAGACCCTGAGACACTAAGCACTGAGACACTGAGACACTGAGATCCTGAGACACTAAGCACTGAGACACTGAGACATTGAGACCCTGAGAACCAGGAACCCAGAGACACTGAAACCCTGAGGCCCTGAGACACTAAGCACTGAGACACTGAACCCTGAGATCCAGAAACCCAGAGACCCTGACACCCAGAGACCCAGGGACCCTGAGACCCTGAGACACTAAACACTGAGAATCTGAGTCACTGAGACCCAGAAACCCAGAGACCCTGAGACCATAAGACCCAGACACCCAGAGAACCAAAGACCCAGATACCCATGGACCCTGAGACCCTGAGGCACTGAGACCCTGAGGCTCAGAGACCCTGAGACCCAGGGACCCTGAGACACATAGACCCAGAGACCGTGAGACACTGAGACCCTGAGACAATGAGACACTGAGACCCTGAGACCCAAAGACACTGAGACCCGGATACCGAGACACTGAGTCCTGAGCCCCTAAGACCCTGAGACCCTGAGACCAAGAGACCGAGAGAGACTGAGACCGAGAGACCCTGAGGTCCTGAGATACCAAGGTATTGAGACCCTGAGAGCCGGAGACACTGAGACCCAGAGACCCAGACTCCCTGAGGCACTGAGACCCAGACACCCTAAAACCCTGAGACACTGAGACCCAGAGACCCTGAGACCCTGAAACACTGAGACCTCCGAGACTGAGACACTGAGAATCTGAGACACTGGGACACTGAGACCCTGAGAGACTGAGACACTGAGACACTGAGACCCTGAGACCCTGAGCCCCTGAGACTCTGAGACACTGAGATGCTGAGACGCTGAAACACAGAGACCCAGAGACCCTGAGACACTGAGACCCTGAGACACTGAGGCATTGAGACCTTGAGACACTGAAACCCAGAGACACTGAGACATGGGACACTGAGACCCAGGCACCCAGATACCCATGGACCCCGAGACCCTTAGGCACTGGCACCCTGAGACTCAGAGATCCTGAGACCCACAGGCCCAGAGACTCTGAGACCCAAAGACGCTGAGACACTGAGGCCCAGAGACCCAGAGACGCTGAGACACTGAGACTCTGAGACTCAGATACCCTGAGACACAGACACTGAGGCACGGAGACACTGAGACCCTGAGAAACTGAGACACTGAGACCCAGAGACCCTGAGACCAAGAGACCCAGAGACCCTGAGACCAAGAGACCCAGAGACCCTGAGATCGTGAGATACTGAGACCCTCAGAGCCTAAGACACTGAGACACAGCGACACAGAGACCCTGAGATACTGACACCCTGAGACACTGAGACCCAGAGACCCAAAGACCCCGAGACCCTGAGACACTGAGATACTGATACATTGAGACCCTCAGAGCCTGAGACACTGAAACCCAGAGACCCTGAGACACTGACACCCTGAGACTATGAGACCCAGAGACCCAATGACCCTGAGACCCTGAGACACTGAGATACTGATACACTGAGACCCTCAGACCCTGAGACACTGAGACCCAGAGACCCTGAGACACAGAGTCCCAGAGACCCTGAAACCCTGTGGCACTGAGATCCAGAGACCTGGGCACCCAGAGACCCTAAGAAACTGAGACCCTCAAACACTGAGACACTGAGCCCCTGAGAGACTGAGACACTGTGACCCTGAGAGACTGAGACACTGAGACACAGAGACACTGAGGCACTGAGGCCCTGAAACACCTTGACACTGAGACCCTGAGACCCTGAGACCCTGACACACTGAGGCCCTGAGGCACTGAGACACTTAGACATTGAGATACTGAGACCCTGAGACACTGAGACCCTGAGACGCTGAGACACTGAGAGCCTGAGACACTGAGAACCTGAGACCCAGAAACACAGAGATACTGAGACCCTGAGACCCTCAGACACTGAGACCCTGAGACCCAGAAACACAGCGACATGAGACCCTGAGACCCTGAGACCCTGAGACCCTGAGGCCCTGAGACACTGAGACATTGAGACACTGAGACGCTGAGACACTGAGAACCTGAGACGCTGAGACCCTGAGACACTGAGACATTCAGATACTGAGACCCTGAGAAACTGAGACCATGAGACGCTGAGACACTGAGGCCCTGAGACACTGAGACCCTGAGACCTTGAGACCTAGAAACACAGAGACACTGAGACCCTGAGACCCTGAGACACTGAGACATTGAGACACTGAGACCCTGAGACATTGAAACCCTGAGACGCTGAAACACTGAGACCCTGAGGCACTGAGTCCCTGAGACCCTGAGACACTAAGCACTGAGACCCAGAGGCCCTAAGACCCTGAGACACTGAGACACGGAGACACTGAGACCCAGACATCCAGTAAACAAGAGACCCTGAGACCCTGAGACACTGAGACCCTGAGACACTGAGTCCCTGAGACCCTGAGACACTAAGCACTGAGACCCAGAGGCCCTAAGACCCTGAGACACTGAGACACGGAGGCACTGAGACCCAGACATCCAGTAACCAAGAGGCCCTGAGACCCTGAGACACTGAGACGCTGAGACTCAGAGACACGGAGACCCAATTTCCCAGAGACCCTGAGAAACTGAGACCCTAAGACACCGAGACACTGGGACACTGAGACCCTGAGACCCTGGCACAATGAGACACTGAGAAGCTGAGACACTGAGGTCCTGAGACACTGAGAGGCTGAGATACTGAGACCCTGAGGCACTGTGACACAGAGACACTGAGATGCTCAGATGCTGAGACACTGAGACACTGACAACCTGAGACGCTGAGACACTGTGACCCAAAGAATCAGAGACCCAGAGACACTGAGACCCAGAGATCCAGAGTCCCAGAGAACCAGAGACACTGTAACCAAGAGACCCAGAGACCCTGAGACACAGAGACACTGAGACTCTGAGACACGGAGACACAGAGACACTGAGACACAGAGACACTGAGACTTTGAGACATTGAGACACTGCGAACCTGAGACATTGAAACCTTGAGACGCTGAGAGACTGAGAACCTGAGACACTGAGACACTGAGACACGGAGACACCCAGAAACCAAGAGACCCTGAGACACTGAGACCCTGAGACAGTGAGACACTGAGACTCTGAGACCGTGGACCTTGAGAAACTGAGACACTGAGATCCTGACCTCCTGAGACACCAAGACACTGAGACCCTGAGACACTGAGAACCAGAGAACCTGAGACACTGAGACCCAGAGACGCAGAGACCCTGTGACCATGGGACCCAGAGAAACTGAGACACTGAGACACTGATTCCCAGGGACCCTGAGACCCAGAGACCCTGAGACACTGAGACACTGATTCCCAGGGACCCTGAGACCCGGAGACCCAGAGACCCTGAGACACTGAGTCCCTGAGACACTGAGACCCTGAAACACTGAGAGCTGAGACTCTGAGACCGTGATTCCCTGATACACTGAGAGACTGAGAACCTGAGGTACTGAATCACTGAGACACTGAGATCCTGAGACACTGAGACAATGAGACACTGAGAGACTGAAACCCTGAGACACTGATACACAGAGATCCTGAGACCCTGAGAAAATGTGACCCAGAGACCCAGAGACCTGAGACCCCGAGACACTGAGACACTGAGACGCTGAGACCCTGGGACACTGAGACACTGAGACCCTGAGTCCCGGAGCCACTGAGACACTGAGACCCTGAGGCACTGAGACCCTGAGACACTCAGACACTGAGAACCTGAAACCCTGAGACACTGAGACACTGAGACCCTGAGACACTGAGACATTGTAGCACCGAGACACTGAGTCACGGAGACCATGAGTCCCTGAGACACTGAGAAACTGAGACACTGAGACACAAAGACACAGAGACCCAGACACCCGGAGACCCTGTGACACTGAGGCACTGAGACCCGGAGACCCTGAAACACTGAGACACTGAGACAGTGAAACACTGAGACCCTGAGACTCTGAGGCCCTGATTCCCTTCGACACTAAGACACTGAGACACTGATACACAGAGACCCTGAGACCCTGAGAAAATGTGACCCAGAGACCCAGAGACCCGCAGAACCTGAGACACTGAGACACTGAGACCCTGAGACCATGGGACACTGAGACAGTGAGACACGGAGACCCAGAGACCCAGTGACGCAGAGGCCCAGAGACCCTGAGACACTGAGACCCTGAGACAATTAAAAAATGATACCAGATGTACAGAGACCCTGAGACATTGAGACACAGAGACCCTGAGACCCAGAGATCATGAGACACTGAGACCCTGAGGGACTGATACAATGAGACAGAGTGACCCAAAGACACTGAGACCCTGAGACCCTGAGACTCTGAGACCCAGGGACCCTGAGACCCAGACACCCAGAGACCCTGAGAAACTGAGACACTGAGACCCTGAGACACTGAGATACTGAGAAACTGAGACAATGAGACCAGAGACCCAAAGAGCCTGAAACCCTGAGACACTGAGACCCAGAGACACTGAGACCCTGAGACACTGAGACCCAGAGACCCTGAGAAGCAGAGACCCAGAGACAATGAGACACTGAGACCCTGAGACACTGAGACCCTGAGACACAGAGAACCAGAGACCCAGAGACAATGGGATACTGAGACCCTGAGACCCAGAGATAATGAGACACTGAGAACCAGAGACCCAGACACCCTGAGACACTGAGACCCTGAGACACTGAGACATTGACACCCAGAGACCCTGAGACGCTGAGAAACTGAGACCCTGAGACCCTGAGACCCTGAGACACTGAGACCCTGAGACCCTGAGTCACTGAAACACTGAGGCACAGAGACACTGAGACACAGAGACCCAGGGACACTGAGACCCTGAGAAACTGAGACCCAGATACCCAGAGACACTGAGACACTGAGACCCAGGGACAAAGAGGCCCTGAGAAACTGAAACACTGAGACCCAGAGACACAGAGACCCTGGGACACAGAGGCCCTGAGACCCAGAAACCCTGAAACCCAGAGACACCGTGACCCTGAGACCCAGAGACACTGAGACGCAGAGACGCAGAGACCCAGAGACTCTGAGACCCAGTTATACAGATACCCTCTGACACTGAGACTCTGAGACACTGAGGCCCAGAGACTCAGAGACCCTGAAACCCAGAGAACCAGACAACCAGAGACCCTGAGCCACTGAGATACTGAGACCCAGTGACAATGACACACTGAGACACTGAGACCCTGAGACCATGAGACACTGTGACCCAAAGACACAGAGACCCAGAGACCCTGAGGCACTGAGAACCTGAGACCCAGAGACCCTGAGGCCCAGAGAGGCTGAGACATTGAGACCCTCCGACACTGAGACACTGCAAACCTGAAACCCTGAGACACTGGACCCTGAGACCCAGAACCTGAGACCCTGAGACCCAGAGACCCAGAGAGACTGAGACAATGAGACACTGAGACTCTGAGACCGTGAGACCTTGAGAAACTGAGACACTGAGATCCTGAGCCCCTGAGACACTGAGACACTGAGACCCGGAGACAAAGAGACCCAGAGATACTGAGACCCTGAGACAGTGAGACTCTGAGACTATGAGAGCTTGAGACACTGAGACCTGGAGACCCTGAGGCACTGAGACCCAGAGAGGTAGAGACCCTGTGACCATGGGACCCAGAGAATCTGAGACACTGATTCCCAGGGACCCTGAGACCCAGAGACCCTGACACACTGAGACACTGATCCCAGGGACCCTGAGACCCAGAGACCCAGAGACACTGAGACCCTGAAACACTGAGACACTGAGACCCCGAGACACTGAGAGACTGAAACCCTGAGACACTGATACACAGAGATCCTGAGACCCTGAGAAAATGTGACCCAGAGACCCAGAGACCTGAGACCCTGAGACACTGAGACACTGAGACGCTGAGACCCTGGGACACTGAGACACTGAGACACTGAGACCCTGAGACCCTGAGGCACTGAGACCCTGAGACACTCAGACACTGAGAACCTGAAACCCTGAGACACTGAGACACTGAGACCCTGAGACACTGAGACATTGTAGCACTGAGACACTGAGTCACGGAGACCCTGAGTCCCTGAGACACTGAGACCCTGAGACCCTGAGGCACTGAGACACTGAGACCCTGAGTCCCTGAGACACTGAGAAACTGAGACACTGAGACCCAAAGACACAGAGACCCAGACACCCGGAGACCCTGTGACACTCAGGCACTGAGACCCAGAGACCCTGAGACACAGAGCCCCTGAGACACTTAGACATTGAGACACTGCGACACTGCAACACTGAGATCCTGTGAAACTGTGACCCAGAGACACGACGGCACTGAGAAACTGAGACCCTGAGATACTGAGACATGAGAGGCTGCGACACTGAGACCCTGAGACACTGAGACACTGAGACCCAGAGACCCTGAGGCCCAGAGAGGCTGTGATACTCAGACACTGAGACCCTCCGACTCTGAGACACAGAGAACTGCAAACCTGAATCCCTGAGAAACTGAGACACTGAGACCCAGAGACCCTGAGACACTGAGACACTGAGACTGTGAGACACTGAGACTCTGAGACCGTGAGACCTTGAGAAACTGAGACACTGAGATCCTGACCTCCTGAGACACTGAGACACTGATACCCTGAGACAATGTGGCACTGAGACCCTGAGACACTGATACACTGAGAACCGGAGACCCTGAGACAATGAGACCCAGAGACCCAGAGACGCAGAGACTCTGTAAGCATGGGACCCAGAGAACCTGAGACACTGAGGCAATGACTTCCAGGGACCCTGAGACCCAGAGACCCTGAAACACTGAGACACTGAGACAGTGAAACACTGAGACCCTGAGAGTCTGAGACCCTGATTCCCTTAGACACTGAGACACTGATACACAGAGACCCTGAGACCTGAGAAAATGTGACCCAGAGACCCAGAGACCCGCAGAACCTGAGACACTGAGACACTGAGACTCTGAGAAACAGAAACCCTGAGACCCTGAGACAGTGAGACATAGAGACCCAGAGACCCTGAGGCTCGGAGACACTGAGACACTGAGATCCTGAGACATGAGACAATGCGACACTGAGACACTGAGGCCCTGAGAACCTGAGACACTGAGACCCTGAAACATTGACACCCTGAGACACTGACACACTGAGACCCTGAGACACTGAGACCCTGAGACACAGAGACCCTGAAGCACAGAGACAAAGAGACCCTGAGACACTGAGACACTGAGACAGTGAGACAGTGAGACACTGAGACCCAGAGACACTGAGAGCTGAGACTCTGAAACCCTGATTCCCTGAGACACTGAGACTCAGAGATACTGAGAACATGAGAAAATGAGAGACAGAGTCCCTGAGACCCTGAGAAAATGTGACCCAGAGACCCTGAGACCCTGAGACACTGAGACACTGACACCCTGAGACCCTGAGACCTTGAGACCCAGAGACCCTGAGACACAGAGACCCAGAGACCCTCAGCCACTGAGACACTGAGACCCTGAGACTCTGAGTCCCTGAGACTCTGAGACACTGAGACAATGTGACCATGAAATTCTGAGGCACTGCGACACTGAGACCCTGAGAAAATGAGACACTGAGAACCTGAGACACTGAGAGACTGTGACCATGAGACTCTGAGACCCATAGACACTGAGACCCTGAGAGACTGAGTCACTGATACACAGAGACACAGAAACCCTGAGAACGAGAGATCCAGAGACCCTGAGACCCTGAGACACTGAGACCCTGTGACCCTGAGACACTGAGACACTGAGGCACAGAGACCCTGAGACCCAGAGATGCAGAGGCCCTGAGACCCTGAAACACTGAGGCACTGAGAAGCTGAGACCCTGAGACCCTGAAACACTGAGGCAGAGATACCCTGAGGCCCAGAGACCCAGAGGCCCAGAGACCCATAGACACTGAGACACAGAGACTCATTGAGCCTGAGACCCTGAGACACTGAGACACTGCGACGCTGAATGCCTGAGGCCCTGAGACCCTGAGACCCTGAGACACTGAGACCCAGAGGCCCAGAGACCCAGAGACACTGAGACAGAGACCCTGAGACCATGAGACACTGAGACCCTGAGACCCTGAGACACAGAGACACTGAGACCCTGAAACCCTGGGACTCTAAGACCCTGAGACCCTGAGACACTGAGGCCCTGAGACACTGAGAGACTGAGGCCCTGAGACACTGAGACAGGGAGACACTGAACCCACTAGACACTGAGAGCTGAGACACTGAGACCCTGAGTCCCTGAGACACTGAGAGCCTGAGACACTGAGACAGTGTGACCGTGAGACCCTGGGACACTGAGACACTGAGACCCTGAGACTCAGAGCCCTGAGAAAATGAGACACTGTGACACTGAGACCCTGAGACTGAGAGACTCAGAGAAAATGAGACACTGTGACACTGAGACCCTGAGACTCAGAGACCCTGAGAAAATGAGACACTGTGACACTGAGACCCTGAGACACTGAGACCCTGAGAAACTGAGACTCTGGGACACTTGGACCCAGAGACCCTGAGAACTGGAGATCCAGAGACCCAGAGACCCTGACACCCTGAGACTCCAAGACCCTGAGACCCTGAGACACTGAGCCACTGAGACACTGAGACCATGAAACACTGAGAAACTGAGAAGCTGCGACCCTGAGGCCCTGCAACATTGAGACTTTGAGACCCAGAGACCAAGAGAACGAGAGAACTAGACACCCAGAGGCCCTGAGACACTGAGACCTAAAGACCCAGAGACCCAGAGATCCAGTGACCTAGAGACACAGAGACTGTGAGTTACTGCGACCCAGAGTCCCTGAGACTCAGAGACCCAGAGACCCTGAGACACTGAGACTCAGAGACCCAGAGACCCTGAGACAGTGAGACACTGAGACACTCAGACTCTGATACACTGAGACACAGAGACCCTGAGACACTGAGACACAGAGACCCAGAGACCCTGAGACAGTGAGACACTGAGACACTCAGACTCTGATACACTGAGACACAGAGACCCAGGGACGATGAGACCCTGAGATACTGAGACATTGAGACCCAGAGACCATGAGACACTGAGACACAGAGACCCTGAGTCCCTAAGACACTGAGATACTGAGACCCAGAGACCCTGAGGCCCAGACACCCAGTGACCCTGAGACACTGAGACATTGAGACCATGAGGCACTGAGGCAATGAGACACTGAGAACCTGAGACACTGAGACATTGAGACCCAGAGACGAAGAGAATCAGAGACCCATAGACCCAGAGGCCCAGAGGCACTGAGACCCAGAGACCCAGTGAACCAGTGAACCATAGACCCAGAGACCCTGAGACACAGAGACCGAGAGGCCTCGAGACCTACACCCTGAGAAACTGAGACCCTGAGACCCTGTGTCCCTGTGACACCGAGACACTGAGACCCAGAGACTCAGAGACCCTCAGTCTCTGAGAAACTGAGACCCAGAGACCGAGGCACACACAGAGCCAGAGACCCTGAGACACTGACATCCAGAGACCCAGAAACCCAGAGACTGAGTAACCCAGAGACACTAAGACCCTGAGATACTGGGTCACTGAGATCCAGAGATCCTGAGACCCTGAGACACTGAGAGACGGAGACCCTGACACCCTGAGGCACTGAGACCCGGAGACCCAGAGACACTGAGACCCTGAGACCCAGAGACCCTGAGACACTGAGAGCCAGTGACCCAGAGTCCCAGAAACACAGAGACCAGGGGACCCGCTGACCCTGACACAGTGACACACTGAGACAGTGAGACACTGAGACCCAGAGACCCAGTGACGCAGAGGCACAGAGACCCTGAGATACTGAGACCCTGAGACACTGAGACCCTGAAACACTGAGACACTGAGACAGTGAAACACTGAGACCCTGAGACTCTGAGACCCTGATTCCCTTAGACACTGAGACACTGAGACACAGAGACCCTGAGTAAATGTGACCCAGAGACCCAGAGACCCAGAGACCCGCAGAACCTGAGACACTGAGACACTGAGACCCTGAGACCATGGGACACTGAGACAGTGAGACACGGAGACCCAGAGACCCAGTGACGCAGAGGCCCAGAGACCCTGAGACACTGAGACCCTGAGACAATTAAAAAATGATACCAGATGTACAGAGACCCTGAGACATTGAGACACAGAGACCCTGAGACCCAGAGATCACGAGACACTGAGACCCTGAGGGACTGATACAATGAGACAGAGTGACCCAAAGACACTGAGACCCTGAGACTCTGAGACCCAGGGACCCTGAGACCCAGACACCCAGAGACCCTGAGAAACTGAGACCCTGAGACCCTGAGACACTGAGATACTGAGAAACTGAGACAATGAGACCAGAGACCCAAAGACCCTGAAACCTTGAGACACTGAGACCCAGAGACACTGAGACCCTGAGACACTGAGAACCAGAGACCCTGAGAAGCAGAGACCCAGAGACAATGAGACCCGGAGACCCGGAGACCCTGAGACACTGAGAACCAGAGACCCAGAAACAATGAGACACTGAGACCCTGAGACACAGAGACACTGAGACCCAGAGACCGAGCGACAATGAGACATTGAGAACCAGAGACCCAGACACCCTGAGAAACTGAGACCCTGAGACACTGACACATTGAGACCCAGAGACCCAGAGACCCTGAGACGCTGAGAAACTGAGACCCTGAGTCCCTGAGACACTGAGATCCAGAGACCCAGAGACCCTGAGACACTGAGACCCTGAGAAACTGAGACCCAGATACCCAGAGACACTGAGACACTGAGACCCAGGGACAAAGAGACCCTGAGAAACTGAAACACTGAGACCCAGAGACAATGAGACCCAGAGACCCAGAGACACTGAGACGCAGAGACCCAGAGACCCAGAGACTCTGAGACCCAGTTATACAGATACCCTCTGACGCTGAGACTCTGAGACACTGAGGCCCAGAGACTCAGAGACCCTGAAACCCAGAGAACCAGACACCCAGAGACCCTGAGACACTGAGACCCAGTGACAATGAGACATTGAGACACTGAGACACTGAGACCCTGAGACACTGAGACCCAAAGACACAGAGACCCAGAGACCCGGAGACCCTGAGACACTGAGACCCAGAGACCCAGGGACCCTGAAACCCTGAGACACGGAGAGGCTGAGACCCAGCGACCCTGAGACCCTGAGACACTGAGACACTGAGATACTGCGACATGAGACACTGAGACCCTGAGACATTGAGTCCTGAGACCCTGACACCCTGAGATACCGAGACTCTGAGACCCAGAGACCGTGAGACACTGAAACCCGGAGACCCAGAGGCCCTGAGGCCCAGAGAGGCTGAAACACTGAGACACTGAGACCCTCCGACACTGAGACATTGAGACACTGCAAACCTGAAACCCTGAGACACAGAGACCCTGAGACCCAGAGACACTGAGACCCTGAGACAGAGAGTCACTGAGACAGTGAGACACTGAGACTCTGAGACCGCGAGACCTTGAGAAAGTGAAACACTGAGATCCTGAGCCCCTGAGACACTGAGACACTGAGAACTGAGACCCTGAGACAATGAGACACTGAAACCCTGAGACACTGAAACACTGAGACCCGGAGGCCCTGAGGCATTGAGACCCAGAGACCAAGAGATGCAGAGACCCTGTGACCATGGGACCCAGAGAACCTGAGACACTGAGACACTGTTTCCCAGGGACCCTGAGACCCAGAGATCCAGAGACACTGAGAAACTGAGACACTGAGACAGTGAGACACTGAGACCCTGAGAAACTGAGAGTTGAGACTCTGAGACCCTGATTCCCTGAGACACTGAGACACTGAGAGACTGAGACCCTGAGACACTGAGACCCTGAGACACTGATACACAGAGACCCGGAGAAAATGTGACCCAGTGACCGAGAGACCCTGAGACACTGAGAGCCTGAGACACTGAGACACTGAGACCCTGAGACACTGAGACACTGTGACACTGAGACCCAGTTACCCAGAGACACAGAGGCTCTGAGACACAGAGACAGTGAGATCAACAGACCAAGAGACCCAGAGAACCAGACATCCAGAGACCCTGAGACACTGAGACCCAGACACGCAGGGACCCAGAGATCCTGAGACCCTGAGACCCTGAGTCTCCGAGACACAGAGACCCAGAGAAACTGAGACTCAGAGAACCTGGTTAACAGAGACCCTGAGACACAGAGACAGTGAGACCCACAGACCAAGAGACCCAGAGAACCAGAGATCCAGAGACCCTGAGACCCAGAGACCCAGAGATGCTGAGACCCTGAGACACTGAGACCCTGAGACCCTGAGACCCTGAGACACTGAGACCCTGAGACACTGAGACCCTGAGACACTGAGATCCTGAGACACTGAGACAATGCGACACTGAGACACAGAGACACAGAGACCCAGAGACCCTCAGGCACTGAGACCCTGAGACCCTGAGACACTGAGACACAGAGGCACTGAAACCCTGAGACACTGAGACTCTGAGACCCAGATTCCCTGAGACACTGAGACACTGAGAGATGGAGACCCTGAGACACTGAGACCCTGAGACACTGAGACACTGAGACCCTGAGAAAATGTGACCCAGAGACCGTGAGACCGTGAGACCCTGAGACACTAAGACCCTGAGACACTGAGGCACTGAGACACTGAGAGTCTGAAACACTGAGACACTGAGACCCTGAGGCTCTGAGCGACTGAGACACTGTGACACTCATACACTGAGTCCCTGAGACACTGAGGCACAGAGACAATGAGACACTGAGACTCTGACACACTGAGACACTGAGGCCCAGAGACACAGAGACACTGAGACACTGAGGCACAGAGACACTGAGTCAAAGAGACACAGAGACACTGAGACTCTGAGACACTGAGACACTGAGGCACAGAGACACTGAGACACTGAGACTCTGAGGCACTGAGACACAGAGACACTGAGACTCTGAGACACTGAGGCACTGAGACACTGAGACCCAGAGACCCAGAGGCCCTGAGACCCTGAGACACAGAGACCCAGAGACCCTGATACACTGAGACCCTGAGCCTTTAAGAGTCAGAGACCCAGAGACCCTGAGACCCTGAGACACAGAGACCCAGAGGCCCTGAGACCCTGAGAACCTCAGACACTGAGAGATTGAGACTCAGAGACCCAAAGGTCCTGAGACCCTGAGACACAGAGACCCAGAGACCCTGAGGGACTGAGACCCTGAGACCTAGAGGCCCTGAGACCCTGAGACATAGAGACCCAGATGCCCTGAGACCCTGAGACCCTGAGACACAGAGACCCAGAGGCCCTGAGACACTGAGACGCTGAGACTCTGAGACTCTGAGACACTGAGACCCTGAGTCCCTGAGACCCAGAGGCCCTGAGACCCTGAGACATAGAGACCCAGATGCCCTGAGACCCTGAGACCCTGAGACACTGAGACCCAGATGCCCTGAGACCCTGAGACACAGAGACCCAGAGGCCCTGAGACCCTGAGACCCTGAGACTCTGAGACACTGAGACCCTGTGTCCCTGAGACCCAGAGGCCCTGAGACCCTGAGGCACTGAGACTCAGAGGCCCTGAGACCCTGAGACACTGTGACTCAGAGACCCAGAGACCCAGAGGCCCTGAGACACTGAGACACAGTGACTCAGAGACCCAGAGACCCAGAGGCCCTGAGGCCCTGAGACCCTGAGACAGAGAAACCCAGAGGCCCTGAGACCCTGAGACCCAGAGACCCAGAGGCCCTGAGACCCTGAGACACAGAGACCCAGAGACCCTGATACACTGAGACCCTGAGACATTGAGAGTCAGAGACCCAGAGACCCTGAGACACAGAGACCCAGAGGCCCTGAGACGCTGAGACCCTGAGACACAGAGACCCAGAGGCCCTGAGACCCTGAGACCCTGAGACACTGAGAAATTGAGACCCAGAGACCCAGAGGCCCTGAGACCCTGAGACACTGAGACCCTGAGAACCGGAGACACCGAGAGACTGAGACTTTGAGACAGTGAGACCCAGAGACCCACAGAAACAGAGACACTGATACACAGAGACCCAGAGACCCTGAGTCACTGAGACACTGAGACACAGGGACCCCGAGACTCAGAGACCCTGTGACCTTGCAACACTGAGACACAGAGACCCAGAGACCCAATGACCCTGACACAGTGACCCAGAGACCTTGAGACATTGAGACACTGAGACACTGAGACCCTGAGACACTGAGAGACTGAGACTTTGAGACACAGAGACATTGAGACCCAGAGAAAAAGAGACCCTGAGAAACTGAAACACTGAGACCCATGGACGCTGAGACCCAGGGACCCAGAGACCCTGGGACCCAGAGGCCCAGAGACCCTGAGATCCAGAAACCCTGAGACCCTGAGACCCAGAGACACTGAGACACTAAGACGCAGAGCCCCAGAGACCCAGAGACTCTGAGACCCAGTTATCCAGAGACCATCTGACAATGAGACCCAGAGACCCGGAGACCCTGAGACACCGAGACCCAGAGACTCAGAGACCCTGAAACCCAGAGAACCAGACACCCAGAGACCCTGAGACACCGAGACCCAGAGACTCAGAGACCCTGAAACCCAGAGAACCAGGCACCCAGAGACCCTGAGACACTGAGACCCTGTGACACTGAGACACTGAGACCCTGAGACACTGAGAAACTGAGACACTGAGACCCAAAGACACAGAGACCCAGAGACCCGGAGACCCTGAGACACTGAGACCCAGAGACCCAGAGACACTGAGACCCTGAGACACTTAGACATTGAGACAGTGAGACACAGAGACACTGTGACCCTGAGACACTGAGACACAGAGACCCCGAGACCCAGAGACCCAGAGACACGGAGACACTGAGACACTGGGACCCTGAGACACTGAGAAACTGAGATACTGAGACATGAGACCCTGACACCCTGACACCCTGACACACTGAGACACTGCGTCACTGATACCCAGAGACTCTGAGGCACTGAGACCCTGAGACCCAGAGACCCTGAGACCCAGAGAGGCTGAGACACTGAGACACTGAGACCCTCCGCCACTGAGACACTGAGACACTGCAAACCTGAAACCCTGAGATCCTGAGCCGCTGAGACACCGAGAGACTGAGACTCTGAGAACCTGAGACACTGAGACCCGGAGACACTGAAACACTGAGACCCAGGGACCCAGAGATGCGGATACCCTGTGACCATGGGACCCAGAGAAAATTAGACACTGATTCCCAGGGACCCTGAGACCCAGAGACCCTGAGACCCTGAGACACTGGGACACTGAGACATTGAGACACTGAGACCCTGAGAAACTGAGAGCTGAGAAACTGAGAGCTGAGACTCTGAGAAATTGAGATCCAGAGACACAGAGACCCAGAGACCCTGAGAAACTGAGACCCAGAGACCCAGAGAAACAGTGACCCTGAGACACAGAGACAGTGAGACCAACAGACCAAGAGACCCTGAGACCCAGAGACCCTGAGATACAGAGACACAGAGACCCAGAGACCCTCAGACGCTGAGACACTGAGACCCTGAGACACTGGGACATTGAGAAACTGCAACCCTGAAACCCTCAGACCCTGAGACCCAGAGACCCAGAGACGCAGTGAAACTGAGACCCTGAGACACTGAGACCCGGAGACCCTGAGACACTGAGACCCTGAAACACTGAGACACTGAGAACTTGAGACACTGAGAGCTGAGACTCTGAGACCCTGAATCCCTGAGACACAGAGAGACTGAGAACATGAGACACTGAGACCCTGAGACACTGATACACTGAGACCCTGAGACCCTGAGAAGCAGAGACCCTGAGACCAAGAGAACCTGAGAACCTGAGACACTGAGACCCTGTGGCACTGAGACACTGAGACATTGAGACGCTGCAACCCTGAAACCCTGAGACCCTGACACCCTGATACCCAGAGACCCTGAGAAAATGAGACCCTGAGACACTGAGAAACTGAGACACTGAGACCCAGAGACTCTGAGAACCAGAGATCCAGAGACCCAGAGACCCTGAAACCCTGAGACACTGAGACCCTGAGACACTGAGCCACTGAGACCCTGAAAAACTGAAACACTGAGACACTGAGACACTGAGGCACAGAGACCCTGAGACACTGAGACCCTGAAACACTGAGACACTGAGAAGCTGAGACCCTGAGACACTGAGACACTGAGACACAGAGACCCTGAGACCCAGAAACCCTGAAACACTGAGACCCTGAGACCCTGAGACACTGAGACACAGAGACACAGAGAAACTGAGACCTAGAGACCCAGGGGCCCTAAGAAGCAGAGACCCTGAGACCAAGACAACCTGAGAACCTGAGGCACTGATACCCTGCGACAATGAGACCCTGAGACATTGAGACACTGCAACCCTGAAAACCTGAGACCCAGAGACCCAGTGACTCTTAGACCCTGAGACACTGAGACACTGATACCCAGAGACCCTGAGACCCTGAGACACTGATACCCTGAAACGCCGAGACACTGAGACAGTGAGACACTGAGACCCTGAGACCCTGAGACCCTGAGACACTGAGACCCTGAGACACTGAGACCCTGAGACACTGAAACACTGAGACACGGAGACATGGAGACACTGAGGCCCTGAGAGCCTGAGACCCTGAGACACTGAAACACAGAGACACTGAGACAGTGAGACACTGAGACCCTGAGACTCTGAGACCCTGAGACAGTGAGACACTGAGGCCCTGAGACACGGAGACATGGAGACACTGAGGCCCTGAGGCACTGAGACCCTGAGACACAGAGGCACTTCAGGCCCTGAGCCCCTCAGACACTGAGATTCTGAGTCCCTGAGACTCTGAGACACTGAGAAACTGAGACCCAGAGACCCTGAGAAGCTGAGACCCTGAGACCAAGAGACACTGAGACAATGTAACCGTGAGACCCTGAGACACTGAGACACTGAGATCCTGAGACACAGAGACTCTAAGAAAATGAGACACTGAGAACCTGAGACAATGACACACTGAGACCCTCCGACCCAGGGAACCAGAGACCTTGAGACACTGAGACACTGAGACCCTGCGACATTGAGAGACTGTGACCATGAGCCCCTGAGACCCAGAGACACTGAGACCTTGAGAGACTGAGACCCTGAGACACTGAGACACTGAGGCACAGAGACTCTGAGACCCAAAGGACCAGAGACGCAGAGACCCTGAGACCCGGAGACCCTGAGACACAGAGACACCGGGACACTGGGACAGAGACATTGAGGCACAGAGATGTTGCGACCCTGAAACCCTGAGAGCCTGAGACACTGAGACCCAGAGACCCAGAGTCCCTGAGAGCCATAGACCCAGAGACCCTGAGGCACTGAGACCCAGAGTCACTGAGACCCAGACACGCAGTGACCCAGAGACCCTGAGACCCTGAGACACTGAGACACAGAGACCCTGAAACCATGACAAACTGAGACCCAGAGACTCTGAGACACTGAGACCGTGCGATACTGAGACACTGAGACGCTGAGACTCAGAGACCCAGTGACACTGAGACCCTGAGACACTGAGATACTGAGACCCTGAGACACTGAGACCTTGAGACACTGAGACCCTGAGACACTGAGACCCTGAGACAATGAGACCCTGAGACACTGAGACCCTGAGCCCGTGAGACACTGAGACGCTGAGACGCTGAAACACAGAAATACTGAGACCCTGAGACACTGAGTCCCTGAAACACTGACACACTGAGACACAGAGACCCAGAGACCCTGAGACACTGGGGCACTGAGACCCTGAGACACCTAGACCCTGAGACACTGAGTCCCTGAGACCCTGAGACACTAAGCACTGAGACATTGAGGCACTGAGACCCTGAGACACGAGACCCTGAGACACTGGGACACTGAGACCCTGAGACATTGAGACACTAAGCACTGAGACCCTGAGACAATGAGACACTGAGACCCTGAGACACTGAGACCCAGAGGCCCTGAGACACTGAGACACTGAGACGCTGAGAAACGAAACACTTGGACATTGAGACACAAAGGCCCAGAGACCCTGAGACACTGAAACCCTGAGACACAGACACTGAGACATTGAGTCCCTGAGACCCTGAGACACTGAGACTCTGAGACTCAGAGACCCGGAGACCCAGTTTCCCAGAGACCCTGAGAAACTGAGACCCAAAGACACCGAGACACTAAGACCCTGAGACACTGAGACACTGAGACCCTGAGACACTGAGATGCTGAAACACAGAGACCCTGAGACCCTGAGACCCAGAGACACTGAGACCCTGAGACACTAAGACACTGAGACCCAGAGACCCTGAGACACTAAACACTGAGACATTGAGACACTGAGATCCTGTGACACTGAAACCCTGAGACTCTGAGACACTGAGCCCCTGAAACACCGAGACCCTGAGACATTGAGCCGCTGAGTCCCTGAGACACTAAGCACTGAGACCCAGAGACCCTGAGACACTGAGGCGATGAGACTCAGAGACCCGGAGACCCAGATTCCCAGAGATCCTGAGAAACTGAGACCCGAAGACACCGAGACACTGAAACACTGAGACCCTGAGACACTGAGACACTGAGACCCTGACTCACTGAGACCCTGAGATGCTGAAAAGCAGAGACCCAGAGACACTGAGACACTGTGTCCCTGAGACACTGCGACACTGAGTCCCTGAGACACGAAGCAATGAGACATTGAGACATTGAGACACTGAGACCCTGAGGCACTGAGACCATGAGACATTGACCCTGAGACCGTGAGACATTGACCCTGAGACCGTGAGACATTGACCCTGAGACACTGAGACACTGAGACATGGAGACACTGAGACCCAGACACCCAAAAACCCAAAGACCCTGAGACAGTGAGACACTGAGACCCTGAGACTCAGAGACCCGGAGACCCAGCTTCCAAGAGACCCTGAGAAACTAAGACCCTGAGACACCGAGACACTGAGACACTGAGCCCCTGAGACGCTGAGATACTGAGACCCTGAGACACTGAGACCCAGAAACCCAGAGACCCTGAGACACTAAGCACTGAGACATTGAGACACTGAGGTCCTGAGACACTGGGGCCCTGAGACGCTGAGATACTGAGACCCTGAGACACTGAGACCCAGAGACCCAGAGACCCTGAGACCCTGAAACACTGATACACTGAGACACAGAGACCCTGAGATACTGAGACCCTGAGACAATGAGTCCCCGAGACCCTGAGAAATGAAGCACTGGGACACTGAGACACTGAGACCCGGAGACCCTGAAACCTTGAGACTCAGAGACCCTGAGACCCTGAGATACTGAGATACTGAGACCCTGAGAGCCTGAGACACTGAGACCCGGATACCCTGAGACACTGAGACCCCGAGACACTGAGACACAGAGACCTTGAGACACTGAGACACGGACACACTGAGACCCTGAGAACTTTAGACCCTGAGACACTGAGACACTGAAACCTTTAGACACTGAGACCCTGAGACCTGAGGCCCACATCGCTGAGACACTGAGACCCTGAGAAACTGAGACACTGAAACCCTGTGACCCAGACCCTGAGACAATGAGGCTCTGAGACCCTGAGACACTGAGACACTCAGAACTTGAGACACTGAGACCCTGAGACCCTGAGACACTAAGCACTGAGGCCCAGTGACCCTGAGACCCTGAGACACTGAGACACAGAGACACTGAGACACTGAGACCCAGAGACACTGAGACCCTGAGACACTGAGACACTACGACCCTGAGACCCAGAGACCGAAAGACTCTGAGACACTGAGACACAGAGACTCTGTGACGCTGAGACACTGAGACCCTGACTCACTGAGATGCTGAGACCCTGAGACACTGAGACACAGAGACCCTGAGACCCTGCGACACTGAGTCTCTGAGACCCTGAGACATGAAGCACTGAGACATTGAGACACTGAGACCCTGAGACACTGAGACCCTGAGACCCAGAGGCCCTGAGACCCAGAGACACTGAGACCCAGAGACCCTGAGACCCTGAGACCTAGAGGCCCTGAGACCCAGAGACACTGAGACCCAGAGACACTGAAACCCTGTGACCCTGAGACAGTGAGAACCTGTGACTCAGACACACGGGCACCCTGAGACACAGAGACCAGGAGTCCCAGAGACCCAGACCCTGAGACACTGAGACACTGAAACCCTGAATCCCTGAGACCCAGAGACCCAGAGGCCCTGAGACCCTGAGACACTGAGGCCCTGAGACCCAGAGGCCCTGAGACCCTGAGACTCTGAGACCCTGAGACACTAAGCACTGAGGAACAGGGACCCTGAGACCCTGAGACACGTAGACGCTGAGATCCAGAGACCCAGAAACCCAAAGGCCATGAGACCCAGGGACCCTGGGACACTGAGACACTGTGACCCTGACACCCTGAGGCCCTGTGGCCCTGAGACCCAGAGACCCTTAGACGCAGAGACCAAGAGACCCAGAAACCCAGAGACCCTGAGACACTGAGAGACTGAAACACTGAGTCCCAGAGACCCTGAGACCCAGACCCTGAGGAACTGACACACTGACACTCTGAGACTCTGAGACACTGAGACACTGAGACCCAGAGACCCAGAGGCCCTGAGACGTTGAGACACTGAGACCCTGAGACACTGAGACGCTGAGACCCTGACACACTGAGACCCTGAGACCCTGAGACACTGAGACCCTGAGACCCTGAGACACTGAGACCCTGAGACACTGAGACACTGAGACCCTGAGACACTGAGACACTGAGACCCTGAGACACTGAGACCCTGAGACATTGAGACACCGAGTCCCTGCGACACTGAGACACTGAGACCCTGAGACATTCAGTCCCTGAGACCCTGAGATACAAAGCACTGAGACCCAGAGACTCTGAGACTCTGAGACACGGAGACCCTGTGACCCAGAACCCCAGAGACCCTGAGACAGTGTGACACTGAGACCCTGAGACTCAGAGACCCGGACACCCAGTTTCCCAGAGACCCTGAGAAATTGAGACCCTGAAACACCGAGACCCTGAGACACTGAGACACTGAGACCCAGAGGCCCTGAGAACCTGAGACCCTGAGACCCAGAGTCCCTGAGGCCGTGAGACCCTGAAACACAGTGACCCAGAGGCCTTGAGGGACTGAAACCCTGAGACCCTGAGACACTGAGACCCTGAATCCCAGAGGCCCTGAGACCCTGAGACAATGAGACACAGAGACCCAGAGGCCCTGAGACCCAGAGACCCTGAGACCCTGAGACACAGAGACCCAGAGACCCTGAGACACTGAGACATTGAGAATCAGAAACCCAGAGACCCAGAGGACATGAGACAGAGAGACCCCGAGGCCCTGAGAACCTGAGACACTGAGACACTGAGACCCAGAGGCCCTGAGAACCTGAGACCCTGAGGCACTGAGACCCTGAGACCGAGAGGCCCTGAGACCCTGAGAGACAGTGACCCAGAGGCCCTGAGACAGTGAGACACAGAGACCCAGAGGCCCTGAGACCCTGAGACTCAGAGACCCAGAGGCACTGAGACCCTGAGACAATGAGACACAGAGACCCAGAGGCCCTGAGACCCAGAAGCCCTGAGACCCTGAGACATAGAGACCCAGATGCCCTGAGACCCTGAGACCCTGAGACACAGAGACCCAGAGGCCCTGAGACCGTGAGACCCTGAGACTCTGAGACACTGAGACCCTGAGACCCAGAGGCCCTAAGACCCTGAGACACTGAGACTCAGAGGCCCTGAGACCCTGAGACACTATGACTCAGAGACCCAGAGACCCAGAGGCCCTGAGACCCTGAGACACTGTGACTCAGAGACCCAGAGGCCCTGAGACCCTGAGACTCTGAGACACAGAGACCCAGAGGCCCTGAGACCCTGGGAACCAGAGACCCAGAGGCCCTGAGACCCTGAGACACAGAGACCCAGAGACCCTGAGACCCTGAGACCTATAGGCCCTGATACCCTGAGACCCTGAGGCACTGAGACCCTGAGACCGAGAGGCCCTGAGACCCTGAGAGGCAGTGACCCAGAGGCCCTGAGACAGTGAGACACAGAGATCCAGAGGCCCTGAGACCCTGAGACCCTGAGACACAGAGACCCAGAGGCCCTGAGACCCTGAGACACTGAGACACTGAGACTCAGAGACACAGAGACCCAGAGGCCCTAAGACACTGAGACACTGAGACTCAGAGACACAGAGACCCAGAGGCCCTGAGACACTGAGACCCAAAGTCCCTGAGGCCGTGAGACCCTGAGACACAGAGACCCAGAGGCCTTGAGGACTGAGACCCTGAGACCCTGAGACACTGAGACCCTGAATCCCAGAGGCCCTGAGACCCTGAAACAATGAGACACAGAGACCCAGAGGCCCTGAGACCCAGAGACCCTGAGATACAGAGACATAGAGACCCAGATGCCCTGAGACCCTGAGACCCTGAGACACAGAGTCCCAGAGACCCTGAGACACTGAGACTCAGAGACCCAGAGGCCCTGAGACCCTGAGACACTGAGACACTGAGACTCAGAGACTCAGAGACACAGAGACCCAGAGGCCCTGAGACACTGAGACCCTGAGACCCAGAGTCCCTGAGGCCGTGAGACCCTGAGACACAGTGACCCAGAGGCCTTGAGGGACTGAGACCCTGAGACCCTGAGACACTGAGACCCTGAATCCCAGAGGCCCTGAGACAATGAGACACAGAGACCCAGAGGCCCTGAGACCCTGAGACACAGTGACCCAGAGGCCTTGAGGGACTGAGACCCTGAGACCCTGAGACATTGAGAAATTGAGACCCAGAAACCCAGAGGCCCTGAGACACTGAGACCCAGAGACCTATAGGCCTGAGACACAGAGACCCAGAGGCCCTGAGACCCTGAGACCCTGAGACACTGAGACTCAGACACACAGAGACCCAGATGCCCTGAGACACAGAGACACTGTGACTCTGAGACCCAGAGACCCAGAGGACATGAGACAGAGAGACCCTGAGGCCCTGAGACCCTGAGACCCTGAGACACTGAGACATTGAGACTCAGAAACCCAGAGACACAGAGGACATGAGACGGAGAGACCCAGAGGCCCTGAGAATCTGAGACACTGAGGCACTGAGACCCTGAGACCCTAAGGCATTGAGACCCTGAGACCGAGAGGCCCTGAGACCCTGAGAGACAGTGACCCAGAGGCCCTGGGACAGTGAGACACAGAGACCCAGAGGCCCTGAGACAGTGAGACACAGAGACCCAGAGTCCCTGAGGCCGTGAGACCCTGAGACACAGAGACCCAGAGGACCTGAGACCCTGAGACACTGAGACACTGAGACCCTGAGACCCAGAGTCCCTGAGGCCGTGAGACCCTGAGACACAGAGACCCAGAGGCGTTGAGGGACTGAGACCCTGAGACACTGAGACCCTGAATCCCAGAGGCCCTGACACCCTGAGACAATGAGACACAGAGACCCAGAGACTCTGAGAACCAGAGATCCAGAGACCCAGAGACCCTGAAACCCTGAGACACTGAGGCCCTGACACCCTGAGTCACTGAGACCCTGAGACACTGAGACCCTGAGACCCTGAGACCCTGAGACACTGAGACACTGAGACCCAGAGACACTGAGACCCTGAGACCCTGAGACACTGAGACACTGAGACCCTGAGACCCTGAGACACCGAGACACTGAGACCCTGAGACACTGAGACACTGAGACCCTGAGACACTGAGACACTGCGACACTGAGACACAAGGCACTGAAACATTGAGACACTGAGACCCTGAGACACTAAGACCCTGAGGCCCTGAGACATTCAGTCCCTGAGACCCTGAGATACAAAGCACTGAGACCCAGAGACTCTGAGACACGGAGACCCTGAGACCCAGAACCCCAGAGACCCTGAGACAGTGTGACACTGAGACCCTGAGACTCAGAGACCCGGACACCCAGTTTCCCAGAGACCCTGAGAAATTGAGACCCTGAAACACCGAGACCCTGAGACACTGAGACACTGAGACCCAGAGGCCCTGAGAACCTGAGACCCGGAGGCACTGAGACCCTGACACCGAGATGCCCTGAGACCCTGAGAGACAGTGACCCAGAGGCCCTGAGACAGTGAGACACAGAGACCCAGAGGCCCTGAGACCCTGAGACCCTGAGACCCAGAGGCCCTGAGACCCTGAAGCCCTGAGAACCTGAGACACAGAGACCCAGAGGCCCTGAGACCCTGAGACCCTGAGACCCAGAGGCCCAGAGGCCCTGAGACACTGAGTCTCAGAGACCCAGAGGCCCTGAGACCCTGAGACACTGAGACACTGAGACTCAGAGACACAGAGACCCAGAGACCCAGAGGCCCTGAGACACTGAGACCCTGAGACCCAGAGTCCCTGAGGCCGTGAGACCCTGAGACACAGTGACCCAGAGGCCTTGAGGGACTGAGACCCTGAGACCCTGAGACACTGAGACCCTGAATCCCAGAGGCCCTGAGACCCTGAGACAATGAGACCCAGAGGCCCAGAGGCCCTGAGACCCAGAGACCCTGAGACCCTGAGACATCGAGACCCAGATGCCCTGAGACCCTGAGACCCTGAGACACAGAGACCCAGAGGCCCTGAGAACCTGAGACCCTGAGGCACTGAGACCCTGAGACCGAGAGGCCCTGAGACCCTGAGACACAGAGACCCTGAGACACAGAGACCCAGAGGCCCTGAGACACTGAGACTTGAGACCCTGAGACACAGAGACCCTGAGACCCAGAGGAACTGAGACCCTGAGACACTGAGACATTGAGACTCAGAGACCCAGAGATCCAGAGGCCCTGAGACACTGAGACCCTGAGACCCAGAGGCCCTGAGCCAGTGATAAACAGAGACCCAGAGGCCCTGAGGCCCTTTGACCCTGAGACACAGAGACCCAGAGGCCCTGAGACCCTGAGACACAGAGACCCTGAGACCCTGAGACACTGAGAAATTGAGACCCAGAGACCCAGAGGCCCTGGGACCCTGAGACACAGAGACCCAGAGGCCCTGAGACACTGAGATCCTGAGACCCTGAGACACAGAGACCCAGAGGCCCTGAGACACTGAGACCCAGTGACCCAGAGACCCAGAGGCCCTGAGACCCTGAGACACAGAGACCCAGTGACCCTGAGACCCTGAGATCTATAGGCCCTGAGACCCTGAGACCCTGAGGCACTGAGACCCTGAGACCAAGAGGCCCTGAGACCCTGAGAGACAGTTACCCAGAGGCCCTGGGACCCTGAGACACAGAGACCCAGAGGCCCTGAGACACTGAGACCCTGAGACCCTGAGACACAGAGACCCAGAGGCCCTGAGACCCTGAGACCCAGTGACCCAGAGACCCAGAGGCCCTGAGACCCTGAGACACAGAGACCCAGTGACCCTGAGACCCTGAGACCCTGAGACCCAGAGGCCCTGAGACCCTGAGACCCTGAGACACTGAGACCCAGAGGCCCTGAGACCCTGAGACCCTGAGACACAGAGAAACTGAGACACAGAGACACAGAGACCAGACGCTCTGAGACCCTGAGACCCAGAGTCCCTGAGGCCGTGAGACCTGAGACACTGAGACCCAGAGGCACTGAGACCCTGAGACACTGAGACCCAGAGGCCCTGAGACCCTGAGACACAGAGACCCTGAGACCGAGAGGCCCTGAGACCCTGAGAGACAGTGACCCAGAGGCCCTGAGCCACTGAGACACAGAGACCCAGAGACCCTAAGACCCTGAGACACAGGGACCCAGAGGCCCTGAGACCCTGAGACACAGAGACCCTGAGACCGAGAGGCCCTGAGACCCTGAGAGACAGTGACCCAGAGGCCCTGAGCCAGTGAGACACAGAGACACAGAGACCCAGAGTCCCTGAGACCCTGAGACCCTGAGAGCCTGAGACACTGAAACCCAGAGACCCTGAGACACCGAGACACAGACCCTGAGACCCAGAGAGCCGGATACCCAGAGACCCAGAGACCCTCAGAAACTGAGACTCTCAGTCATTGAGACACAGAGACTCTGAGACACCAAGACACTGAGCCCCTGAGACACTGAGACCCTTACTCACTGAGACCCTGAAACACAGGAACACTGAGACCCTGAGGCCCTGAGACACTGAGACATTGACACATTGAGGCACCGAGACCCTGAGTCACTGAGACACTGAAAAGCTGAGAGACTGAGACCCTGAGACACTGAAACCCTGAAACACAGAGACACTGAGACCCTGAGACACTGAGATAACCAGACACTGAGACCTTGAGACACTGAGACCCTGACACCCTGAGACCCAGAGACACTGAGACCCTGAGACGCAGAGGCACAGAGAAACTGAGACACTGAGACACAGAGACCCAGACACCCAGAGACTCTGAGACCCCGAGACCCCGAGACCCTGAGACCCCGAGACCCCGAGACCCAGAGACCCAGGGACCCTGATTCCTGCGACACTGAGACCCAGAGACCTTGAGACACTAAACACTGAGACACTGAGACATTGAATCCCTGAGACCCAGAAACCCAGAGAACCTGAGACCCAGACACCCAGAGTCCCAGAGACCCAGATAACCATGGACTCTGAGACCCTGAGGCACTGAGACCCTGAGACACAGAGACCCTCAAACCCAGAGACCCAGAGACACACAGGCCCTGAGACCCTGAGACACTGAGAGCCAGAGACCCTGAGACACTGGGACATTGAGACCCGGATACCCTGAGACACTGACACCCTGAGACACTGAGACCCTGAGACACTGAGGCCCAGAGGCCCAGAGACCCTGAGACCAAGAGACCAAGAGACCCAGAGACCCAGAGTCACTGAGACCCTGAAATACTGAGATACTGAGACCCTGAGATCCTGAGACACTGAGACCGACAGTCACAGAGACACTGAGACACTGAGACCCTGAGACACTGAGACACTGGGATCCAGGGTCCCTGAAACCCTGAGACCCTGAGACACAGAGACACGGGCACCCTCAGACACAGAGACCAGGAGTCCCAGAGACCCAGACCCTGAGACACTGACACACTGAGACACTGAGACACTGAAACCATGAAACCCTGAAACCCTGAGACCCAGAGACCCAGAGGCCCTGAGACCCTGAGACCTAGAGGACCTGAGACCCAGAGACACTGAGACCCAGAGACACTGAAACCCTGTGACCCTGAGACAGTGAGACCCTGAGACTCAGACACACGGGCACCCTGAGACACAGAGACCAGGAGTCCCTGAGACCCAGAGGCCCTGAGACCCTGAGACTCTGAGACCCTGAGACACTAAGCACTGAGGAACAGGGACCCTGAGACCCTGAAACACGAAGACACTGAGATCCAGAGACCCAGAAACCCAAAGGCCATGAGACCCAGGGACCCTGAGACACTGAGACACAGTGACCCTGACACCCTGAGGCCCTGTGGCCCTGAGACCCAGAGACCCTTAGGCGCAGAGACCAAGAGACCCAGACACCCAGAGACACTGAGACCCTGAGAGACTGAAACACTGAGTCCCAGAGACCCTGAGACCCAGACCCGGAGGAACTGACACACTGACACTCTGAGACTCTGAGACACTGAGACACTGAGACCCAGAGACCCAGAGGCCCTGAGACTCTGAGACACTGAAACCCTGAGACCCTGAGTCACTGAGACCCTGAGACACTGAGACCCTGAGACCCTGAGACACTGAGACCCTGAGACACTGAGACCCTGAGACACTGAGACACTGAGACCCTGAGACCCTGAGACACTGAGACCCTGAGACACTGAGGCACTGAGACCCTGAGACACTGAGACACTGAGACACTGAGACCCTGAGACACTGAGACACTGAGACCCTGAGACATTCAGTCCCTGAGACCCTGGGATACAAAGCACTGAGACCCAGAGACCCTGAGACTCTGAGACACGGAGACACTGAGGCCCAGAACCCCAGAGACCCTGAGACAGTGTGACACTGAGACCCTGAGACTCAGAGACCCGGACACCCAGTTTCCCAGAGACCCTGAGAAATTGAGACCCTGAAACACCGAGACCCTGAGACACTGAGACACTGAGACCCAGAGGCCCTGAGAACCTGAGACCCTGAGACCCAGAGTCCCTGAGGCCGTGAGACCCTGAGACACAGTGACCCAGAGGCCTTGAGGGACTGAGACCCTGAGACACTGAGACCCTGAATCCCAGAGGCCCTGAGACACTGAGACAATGAGACACAGAGACCCAGAGGCCCTGAGACCCAGAGACATAGAGACCCAGATGCCCTGAGACCCTGAGACCCTGAGGCACTGAGACCCTGAGACCGAGAGGCCCTGAGACCCTGAGAGACAGTGACCCAGAGGCCCTGAGACAGTGAGACACAGAGACCCTGAGACCCTGAGACAACGAGACTCAGAGACCCAGAGGCACTGAGACACTGAGACCCTGAGACCCAGAGTCCCTGAGGCCGTGAGACCCTGAGACACAGTGACCCAGAGGCCTTGAGGGACTGAGACCCTGAGACACTGAGACCCTGAATCCCAGAGGCCCTGAGACACTGAGACAATGAGACACAGAGACCCAGAGGCCCTGAGACCCAGAGACATAGAGACCCAGATGCCCTGAGACCCTGAGACCCTGAGACACAGAGACCCAGAGACCCTGAGACACTGAGACATTGAGAATCAGAAACCCAGAGACCCAGAGGACATGAGACAGAGAGACCCCGAGGCCCTGAGAACCTGAGACACTGAGACACTGAGACCCAGAGGCCCTGAGAACCTGAGACCCTGAGGCACTGAGACCCTGAGACCGAGAGGCCCTGAGACCCTGAGAGACAGTGACCCAGAGGCCCTGAGACAGTGAGACACAGAGACCCAGAGGCCCTGAGACCCTGAGACTCAGAGACCCAGAGGCACTGAGACCCTGAGACAATGAGACTCAGAGACCCAGAGGCCCTGAGACCCTGAGACCCAGAGTCCCTGAGGCCGTGAGACCCTGAGACACAGTGACCCAGAGGCCTTGAGGGACTGAGACCCTGAGACACTGAGACCCTGAATCCCAGAGGCCCTGAGACCCTGAGACAATGAGACACAGAGACCCAGACGCCCTGAGACCCAGAGACATAGAGACCCAGATGACCTGAGACCCTGACACCCTGAGACACAGAGACCCAGAGACCCTGAGACACTGAGACATTGAGAATCAGAAACCCAGAGACCCAGAGGATATGAGACAGAGAGACCCCGAGGCCCTGAGAACCTGAGACACTGAGACACTGAGACACTGAGACCCAGAGGCCCTGAGAACCTGAGACCCTGAGGCACTGAGACCCTGAGACCGAGAGGCCCTGAGACCCTGAGAGACAGCGACCCAGAGTCCCTGAGACAGTGAGACACAGAGACCCAGAGGCCCTGAGACCCTGAGACTCAGAGACCCAGAGGCACTGAGACCCTGAGACAAAGAGACACAGAGACCCAGAGGCCCTGAGACCCAGAAGCCCTGAGACCCTGAGACATAGAGACCCAGATTTCCTGATACACTGAGACCCTGAGACACAGAGACACTGAGACCCTGAGACCCAGAGGCCCAAAGACCCTGAGACACTGAGACTCAGAGGCCCTGAGACCCTGAGACACTGTGACTCAGAGACCCAGAGGCCCTGAGACACAGAGACCCAGAGACCCAGAGACCCTGAGACCCTGAGACCTATAGGCCCTGAGACCCTGAGACCCTGAGGCACTGACACCCTGAGACCGAGAGGCCCTGAGACCCTGAGAGACAGTGACCCAGAGGCCCTGAGACAGTGAGACACAGAGACCCAGAGGCCCTGAGACAGTGAGACACAGAGACACAGAGACCCAGAGGCCCTGAGACCCTGAGACCCTGAGACACAGAGACCCAGAGGCCCTGAGACCCTGAGACACTGAGACACTGAGACTCAGAGACTCAGAGACCCAGAGGCCCTGAGACCCAGAGACATAGAGACCCAGATGCCCTGAGACCCTGAGACCCTGAGACACAGAGACCCAGAGACCCTGAGACACTGAGACATTGAGAATCAGAAACCCAGAGACCCAGAGGACATGAGACAGAGAGACCCCGAGGCCCTGAGAACCTGAGACACTGAGACACTGAGACCCAGAGGCCCTGAGAACCTGAGACCCTGAGGCACTGAGACCCTGAGACCGAGAGGCCCTGAGACCCTGAGAGACAGTGACCCAGAGGCCCTGAGACAGTGAGACACAGAGGACCCAGAGGCCCTGAGACCCTGAAACTCAGAGACACAGAGACCCCAGAGGCCCTGAGACCCTGAGACCCAGAGTCCCTGAGGCCGGTGAGACCCTGAGACACAGTGACCCAGAGGCCTTGAGGGACTGAGACCCTGAGACACTGAGACCCTGAATCCCAGAGGCCCTGAGACCCTGAGCCAATGAGACACAGAGACCCAGAGGCCCTGAGACCCAGAGACATAGAGACCCAGATGCCCTGAGACCCTGAGACCCTGAGACACTGAGACTCAGACACACAGAGACCCAGATGCCCTGAGACACAGAGACACTGTGACTCTGAGGACCCAGAGACCCAGAGGACATGAGACAGAGAGACCCTGAGGCCCTGAGACCCTGAGACCCTGAGACACTGAGACATTGAGACTCAGAAACCCAGAGACACAGAGGACATGAGACGGAGAGACCCAGAGGCCCTGAGAATCTGAGACACTGAGGCACTGAGACCCTGAGACCCTAAGGCATTGAGACCCTGAGACCGAGAGGCCCTGAGACCCTGAGAGACAGTGACCCAGAGGCCCTGGGACAGTGAGACACAGAGACCCAGAGGCCCTGAGACAGTGAGACACAGAGACCCAGAGTCCCTGAGGCCGTGAGACCCTGAGACACAGAGACCCAGAGGACCTGAGACCCTGAGACACTGAGACACTGAGACCCTGAGACCCAGAGTCCCTGAGGCCGTGAGACCCTGAGACACAGAGACCCAGAGGCGTTGAGGGACTGAGACCCTGAGACACTGAGACCCTGAATCCCAGAGGCCCTGACACCCTGAGACAATGAGACACAGAGACCCAGAGACTCTGAGAACCAGAGATCCAGAGACCCAGAGACCCTGAAACCCTGAGACACTGAGGCCCTGACACCCTGAGTCACTGAGACCCTGAGACACTGAGACCCTGAGACCCTGAGACCCTGAGACACTGAGACACTGAGACCCAGAGACACTGAGACCCTGAGACCCTGAGACACTGAGACACTGAGACCCTGAGACACTGAGACCCTGAGACACTGAGACCCTGAGACCCTGAGACACCGAGACACTGAGACCCTGAGACACTGAGACACTGAGACCCTGAGACACTGAGACACTGCGACACTGAGACACAAGGCACTGAAACATTGAGACACTGAGACCCTGAGACACTAAGACCCTGAGGCCCTGAGACATTCAGTCCCTGAGACCCTGAGATACAAAGCACTGAGACCCAGAGACTCTGAGACACGGAGACCCTGAGACCCAGAACCCCAGAGACCCTGAGACAGTGTGACACTGAGACCCTGAGACTCAGAGACCCGGACACCCAGTTTCCCAGAGACCCTGAGAAATTGAGACCCTGAAACACCGAGACCCTGAGACACTGAGACACTGAGACCCAGAGGCCCTGAGAACCTGAGACCCGGAGGCACTGAGACCCTGACACCGAGATGCCCTGAGACCCTGAGAGACAGTGACCCAGAGGCCCTGAGACAGTGAGACACAGAGACCCAGAGGCCCTGAGACCCTGAGACCCTGAGACCCAGAGGCCCTGAGACCCTGAAGCCCTGAGAACCTGAGACATAGAGACCCAGAGGCCCTGAGACCCTGAGACACAGAGACCCAGAGGCCCTGAGACCCTGAGACCCTGAGACCCAGAGGCCCAGAGGCCCTGAGACACTGAGTCTCAGAGACCCAGAGGCCCTGAGACCCTGAGACACTGAGACACTGAGACTCAGAGACACAGAGACCCAGAGACCCAGAGGCCCTGAGACACTGAGACCCTGAGACCCAGAGTCCCTGAGGCCGTGAGACCCTGAGACACAGTGACCCAGAGGCCTTGAGGGACTGAGACCCTGAGACCCTGAGACACTGAGACCCTGAATCCCAGAGGCCCTGAGACCCTGAGACAATGAGACCCAGAGGCCCAGAGGCCCTGAGACCCAGAGACCCTGAGACCCTGAGACATCGAGACCCAGATGCCCTGAGACCCTGAGACCCTGAGACACAGAGACCCAGAGGCCCTGAGAACCTGAGACCCTGAGGCACTGAGACCCTGAGACCGAGAGGCCCTGAGACCCTGAGACACAGAGACCCTGAGACACAGAGACCCAGAGGCCCTGAGACACTGAGACTTGAGACCCTGAGACACAGAGACCCTGAGACCCAGAGGAACTGAGACCCTGAGACACTGAGACATTGAGACTCAGAGACCCAGAGATCCAGAGGCCCTGAGACACTGAGACCCTGAGACCCAGAGGCCCTGAGCCAGTGATAAACAGAGACCCAGAGGCCCTGAGGCCCTTTGACCCTGAGACACAGAGACCCAGAGGCCCTGAGACCCTGAGACACAGAGACCCTGAGACCCTGAGACACTGAGAAATTGAGACCCAGAGACCCAGAGGCCCTGGGACCCTGAGACACAGAGACCCAGAGGCCCTGAGACACTGAGATCCTGAGACCCTGAGACACAGAGACCCAGAGGCCCTGAGACACTGAGACCCAGTGACCCAGAGACCCAGAGGCCCTGAGACCCTGAGACACAGAGACCCAGTGACCCTGAGACCCTGAGATCTATAGGCCCTGAGACCCTGAGACCCTGAGGCACTGAGACCCTGAGACCAAGAGGCCCTGAGACCCTGAGAGACAGTTACCCAGAGGCCCTGGGACCCTGAGACACAGAGACCCAGAGGCCCTGAGACACTGAGACCCTGAGACCCTGAGACACAGAGACCCAGAGGCCCTGAGACCCTGAGACCCAGTGACCCAGAGACCCAGAGGCCCTGAGACCCTGAGACACAGAGACCCAGTGACCCTGAGACCCTGAGACCCTGAGACCCAGAGGCCCTGAGACCCTGAGACCCTGAGACACTGAGACCCAGAGGCCCTGAGACCCTGAGACCCTGAGACACAGAGAAACTGAGACACAGAGACACAGAGACCAGACGCTCTGAGACCCTGAGACCCAGAGTCCCTGAGGCCGTGAGACCTGAGACACTGAGACCCAGAGGCACTGAGACCCTGAGACACTGAGACCCAGAGGCCCTGAGACCCTGAGACACAGAGACCCTGAGACCGAGAGGCCCTGAGACCCTGAGAGACAGTGACCCAGAGGCCCTGAGCCACTGAGACACAGAGACCCAGAGACCCTAAGACCCTGAGACACAGGGACCCAGAGGCCCTGAGACCCTGAGACACAGAGACCCTGAGACCGAGAGGCCCTGAGACCCTGAGAGACAGTGACCCAGAGGCCCTGAGCCAGTGAGACACAGAGACACAGAGACCCAGAGTCCCTGAGACCCTGAGACCCTGAGAGCCTGAGACACTGAAACCCAGAGACCCTGAGACACCGAGACACAGACCCTGAGACCCAGAGAGCCGGATACCCAGAGACCCAGAGACCCTCAGAAACTGAGACTCTCAGTCATTGAGACACAGAGACTCTGAGACACCAAGACACTGAGCCCCTGAGACACTGAGACCCTTACTCACTGAGACCCTGAAACACAGGAACACTGAGACCCTGAGGCCCTGAGACACTGAGACATTGACACATTGAGGCACCGAGACCCTGAGTCACTGAGACACTGAGAAGCTGAGAGACTGAGACCCTGAGACACTGAAACCCTGAAACACAGAGACACTGAGACCCTGAGACACTGAGATAACCAGACACTGAGACCTTGAGACACTGAGACCCTGACACCCTGAGACCCAGAGACACTGAGACCCTGAGACGCAGAGGCACAGAGAAACTGAGACACTGAGACACAGAGACCCAGACACCCAGAGACTCTGAGACCCCGAGACCCCGAGACCCTGAGACCCCGAGACCCCGAGACCCAGAGACCCAGGGACCCTGATTCCTGCGACACTGAGACCCAGAGACCTTGAGACACTAAACACTGAGACACTGAGACATTGAATCCCTGAGACCCAGAAACCCAGAGAACCTGAGACCCAGACACCCAGAGTCCCAGAGACCCAGATAACCATGGACTCTGAGACCCTGAGGCACTGAGACCCTGAGACACAGAGACCCTCAAACCCAGAGACCCAGAGACACACAGGCCCTGAGACCCTGAGACACTGAGAGCCAGAGACCCTGAGACACTGGGACATTGAGACCCGGATACCCTGAGACACTGACACCCTGAGACACTGAGACCCTGAGACACTGAGGCCCAGAGGCCCAGAGACCCTGAGACCAAGAGACCAAGAGACCCAGAGACCCAGAGTCACTGAGACCCTGAAATACTGAGATACTGAGACCCTGAGATCCTGAGACACTGAGACCGACAGTCACAGAGACACTGAGACACTGAGACCCTGAGACACTGAGACACTGGGATCCAGGGTCCCTGAAACCCTGAGACCCTGAGACACAGAGACACGGGCACCCTCAGACACAGAGACCAGGAGTCCCAGAGACCCAGACCCTGAGACACTGACACACTGAGACACTGAGACACTGAAACCATGAAACCCTGAAACCCTGAGACCCAGAGACCCAGAGGCCCTGAGACCCTGAGACCTAGAGGACCTGAGACCCAGAGACACTGAGACCCAGAGACACTGAAACCCTGTGACCCTGAGACAGTGAGACCCTGAGACTCAGACACACGGGCACCCTGAGACACAGAGACCAGGAGTCCCTGAGACCCAGAGGCCCTGAGACCCTGAGACACTGAGACCCTGAGACCCAGAGGCCCTGAGACCCTGAGACTCTGAGACCCTGAGACACTAAGCACTGAGGAACAGGGACCCTGAGACCCTGAAACACGAAGACACTGAGATCCAGAGACCCAGAAACCCAAAGGCCATGAGACCCAGGGACCCTGAGACACTGAGACACAGTGACCCTGACACCCTGAGGCCCTGTGGCCCTGAGACCCAGAGACCCTTAGGCGCAGAGACCAAGAGACCCAGACACCCAGAGACACTGAGACCCTGAGAGACTGAAACACTGAGTCCCAGAGACCCTGAGACCCAGACCCGGAGGAACTGACACACTGACACTCTGAGACTCTGAGACACTGAGTCACTGAGACCCAGAGACCCAGAGGCCCTGAGACTCTGAGACACTGAAACCCTGAGACCCTGAGTCACTGAGACCCTGAGACACTGAGACCCTGAGACCCTGAGACACTGAGACCCTGAGACACTGAGACCCTGAGACACTGAGACACTGAGACCCTGAGACCCTGAGACACTGAGACCCTGAGACACTGAGGCACTGAGACCCTGAGACACTGAGACACTGAGACACTGAGACCCTGAGACACTGAGACACTGAGACCCTGAGACATTCAGTCCCTGAGACCCTGGGATACAAAGCACTGAGACCCAGAGACCCTGAGACTCTGAGACACGGAGACACTGAGGCCCAGAACCCCAGAGACCCTGAGACAGTGTGACACTGAGACCCTGAGACTCAGAGACCCGGACACCCAGTTTCCCAGAGACCCTGAGAAATTGAGACCCTGAAACACCGAGACCCTGAGACACTGAGACACTGAGACCCAGAGGCCCTGAGAACCTGAGACCCTGAGACCCAGAGTCCCTGAGGCCGTGAGACCCTGAGACACAGTGACCCAGAGGCCTTGAGGGACTGAGACCCTGAGACACTGAGACAATGAGACACAGAGACCCAGAGGCCCTGAGACCCAGAGACATAGAGACCCAGATGCCCTGAGACCCTGAGACCCTGAGGCACTGAGACCCTGAGACCGAGAGGCCCTGAGACCCTGAGAGACAGTGACCCAGAGGCCCTGAGACAGTGAGACACAGAGACCCTGAGACCCTGAGACAACGAGACTCAGAGACCCAGAGGCACTGAGACACTGAGACCCTGAGACCCAGAGTCCCTGAGGCCGTGAGACCCTGAGACACAGTGACCCAGAGGCCTTGAGGGACTGAGACCCTGAGACACTGAGACCCTGAATCCCAGAGGCCCTGAGACACTGAGACAATGAGACACAGAGACCCAGAGGCCCTGAGACCCAGAGACATAGAGACCCAGATGCCCTGAGACCCTGAGACCCTGAGACACAGAGACCCAGAGACCCTGAGACACTGAGACATTGAGAATCAGAAACCCAGAGACCCAGAGGACATGAGACAGAGAGACCCCGAGGCCCTGAGAACCTGAGACACTGAGACACTGAGACCCAGAGGCCCTGAGAACCTGAGACCCTGAGGCACTGAGACCCTGAGACCGAGAGGCCCTGAGACCCTGAGAGACAGTGACCCAGAGGCCCTGAGACAGTGAGACACAGAGACCCAGAGGCCCTGAGACCCTGAGACTCAGAGACCCAGAGGCACTGAGACCCTGAGACAATGAGACTCAGAGACCCAGAGGCCCTGAGACCCTGAGACCCAGAGTCCCTGAGGCCGTGAGACCCTGAGACACAGTGACCCAGAGGCCTTGAGGGACTGAGACCCTGAGACACTGAGACCCTGAATCCCAGAGGCCCTGAGACCCTGAGACAATGAGACACAGAGACCCAGATGCCCTGAGACCCAGAGACATAGAGACCCAGATGACCTGAGACCCTGACACCCTGAGACACAGAGACCCAGAGACCCTGAGACACTGAGACATTGAGAATCAGAAACCCAGAGACCCAGAGGATATGAGACAGAGAGACCCCGAGGCCCTGAGAACCTGAGACACTGAGACACTGAGACACTGAGACCCAGAGGCCCTGAGAACCTGAGACCCTGAGGCACTGAGACCCTGAGACCGAGAGGCCCTGAGACCCTGAGAGACAGCGACCCAGAGTCCCTGAGACAGTGAGACACAGAGACCCAGAGGCCCTGAGACCCTGAGACTCAGAGACCCAGAGGCACTGAGACCCTGAGACAAAGAGACACAGAGACCCAGAGGCCCTGAGACCCAGAAGCCCTGAGACCCTGAGACATAGAGACCCAGATTTCCTGATACACTGAGACCCTGAGACACAGAGACACTGAGACCCTGAGACCCAGAGGCCCAAAGACCCTGAGACACTGAGACTCAGAGGCCCTGAGACCCTGAGACACTGTGACTCAGAGACCCAGAGGCCCTGAGACACAGAGACCCAGAGACCCAGAGACCCTGAGACCCTGAGACCTATAGGCCCTGAGACCCTGAGACCCTGAGGCACTGACACCCTGAGACCGAGAGGCCCTGAGACCCTGAGAGACAGTGACCCAGAGGCCCTGAGACAGTGAGACACAGAGACCCAGAGGCCCTGAGACAGTGAGACACAGAGACACAGAGACCCAGAGGCCCTGAGACCCTGAGACCCTGAGACACAGAGACCCAGAGGCCCTGAGACCCTGAGACACTGAGACACTGAGACACTGAGACTCAGAGACTCAGAGACCCAGAGGCCCTGAGACCCAGAGACATAGAGACCCAGATGCCCTGAGACCCTGAGACCCTGAGACACAGAGACCCAGAGACCCTGAGACACTGAGACATTGAGAATCAGAAACCCAGAGACCCAGAGGACATGAGACAGAGAGACCCCGAGGCCCTGAGAACCTGAGACACTGAGACACTGAGACCCAGAGGCCCTGAGAACCTGAGACCCTGAGGCACTGAGACCCTGAGACCGAGAGGCCCTGAGACCCTGAGAGACAGTGACCCAGAGGCCCTGAGACAGTGAGACACAGAGACCCAGAGGCCCTGAGACCCTGAAACTCAGAGACACAGAGACCCAGAGGCCCTGAGACCCTGAGACCCAGAGTCCCTGAGGCCGTGAGACCCTGAGACACAGTGACCCAGAGGCCTTGAGGGACTGAGACCCTGAGACACTGAGACCCTGAATCCCAGAGGCCCTGAGACCCTGAGCCAATGAGACACAGAGACCCAGAGGCCCTGAGACCCAGAGACATAGAGACCCAGATGCCCTGAGACCCTGAGACCCTGAGACACAGAGACACAGAGACACTGAGACACTGAGACATTGAGAATCAGAAACCCAGAGACCCAGAGGACATGAGACAGAGACACACCGAGGCCCTGAGAACCTGAGACACTGAGACACTGAGACACTGAGACCCAGAGGCCCTGAGAACCTGAGACCCTGAGGCACTGAGACCCTGAGACCGAGAGGCCCTGAGACCCAGAGAGACTGAAACACTGAGTCCCAGAGACCCTGAGACCCAGACCCGGAGGAACTGACACACTGACACTCTGAGACACTGAGACACTGAGACACTGAGACCCAGAGGCCCAGAGGCCCTGAGACACAGAGACAATGAGACACAGAGACCCAGAGGCCCTGAGACCCAGAGACATAGAGACCCAGATGCCCTGAGACCCTGAGACCCTGAGACACAGAGACCCAGAGACCCTGAGACACTGAGACATTGAGAATCAGAAACCCAGAGACCCAGAGGACATGAGACAGAGAGACCCCGAGGCCCTGAGAACCTGAGACACTGAGACACTGAGACCCAGAGGCCCTGAGAACCTGAGACCCTAAGGCACTGAGACCCTGAGACCGAGAGGCCCTGAGACCCTGAGAGACAGTGACCCAGAGGCCCTGAGACAGTGAGACACAGAGACCCAGAGGCCCTGAGACCCTGAGACTATGAGACTCAGAGACCCAGAGGCACTGAGACCCTGAGACACTGAGACCCTGAGACACTGAGACACTGAGAACCTGAGACACTGAGACCCTGAGACACTGAGACACTGAGACCCTGAGACACTGAGACCCTGAGACACTGAGACACTGAGACCCTGAGACATTCAGTCCCTGAGACCCTGGGATACAAAGCACTGAGACCCAGAGACTCTGAGACTCTGAGACACGGAGACACTGAGACCCAGAACCCCAGAGACCCTGAGACAGTGTGACACTGAGACCCTGAGACTCAGAGACCCGGACACCCAGTTTCCCAGAGACCCTGAGAAATTGAGACCCTGAAACACGAGACCCTGAGACACTGAGACACTGAGAACCAGAGGCCCTGAGAACCTGAGACCCTGAGACCCAGAGTCCCTGAGGCCGTGAGACCATGAGACACAGTGACCCAGAGGCCTTGAGGGACTGAGACCCTGAATCCCAGAGGCCCTGAGACACTGAGACAATGAGACACAGAGACCCAGAGGCCCTGAGACCCAGAGACATAGAGACCCAGATGCCCTGAGACCCTGAGACCTTGAGGCACTGAGACCCTGAGACCGAGAGGCCCTGAGACCCTGAGAGACAGTGACCCAGAGGCCCTGAGACAGTGAGACACAGAGACCCAGAGGCCCTGAGACCCTGAGACTCAGAGACCCAGAGGCACTGAGACCCTGAGACAATGAGACTCAGAGACCCAGAGGCACTGAGACACTGAGACCCTGAGACCCAGAGTCCCTGAGGCCGTGAGACCCTGAGACACAGTGACCCAGAGGCCTCGAGGGACTGAGACCCTGAGACACTGAGACCCTGAATCCCAGAGGCCCTGAGACACTGAGACAATGAGACACAGAGACCCAGAGGCCCTGAGACCCAGAGACATAGAGACCCAGATGCCCTGAGACCCTGAGACCCTGAGACACAGAGACCCAGAGACCCTGAGACACTGAGACATTGAGAATCGGAAACCCAGAGACCCAGAGGACATGAGACAGAGAGACCCCGAGGCCCTGAGAACCTGAGACACTGAGACACTGAGACCCAGAGGCCCTTAGAACCTGAGACCCTGAGGCACTGAGACCCTGATCCCGAGATGCCCTGAGACCCTGAGAGACAGTGACCCAGAGGCCCTGAGACAGTGAGACACAGAGACCCAGAGGCCCTGAGACCCTGAGACTCAGAGACCCAGAGGCACTGAGACCCTGAGACAATGAGACTCAGAGACCCAGAGGCACTGAGACACTGAGACCCTGAGACCCAGAGTCCCTGAGGCCGTGAGACCCTGAGACACAGTGACCCAGAGGCCTCGAGGGACTGAGACCCTGAGACACTGAGACCCTGAATCCCAGAGGCCCTGAGACCCTGAGACAATGAGACACAGAGACCCAGACGCCCTGAGACCCAGAGACATAGAGACCCAGATGACCTGAGACCCTGACACCCTGAGACACAGAGACCCAGAGACCCTGAGATACTGAGACATTGAGAATCAGAAACCCAGAGACCCAGAGGATATGAGACAGAGAGACCCCGAGGCCCTGAGAACCTGAGACACTGAGACACTGAGACACTGAGACCCAGAGGCCCTGAGAACCTGAGACCCTGAGGCACTGAGACCCTGAGACCGAGAGGCCCTGAGACCCTGAGAGACAGTGACCCAGAGTCCCTGAGACAGTGAGACACAGAGACCCCGAGGCCCTGAGAACCTGAGACACTGAGACACTGAGACCCAGAGGCCCTTAGAACCTGAGACCCTGAGGCACTGAGACCCTGAGACCGAGAGGCCCTGAGACCCTGAGAGACAGTGACCCAGAGGCCCTGAGACAGTGAGACACAGAGACCCAGAGGCCCTGAGACCCTGAGACTCAGAGACCCAGAGGCACTGAGACCCTGAGACAATGAGACTCAGAGACCCAGAGGCCCTGAGACCCTGAGACCCTGAGACCCAGAGTCCCTGAGGCCGTGAGACCCTGAGACACAGTGACCCAGAGGCCTTGAGGGACTGAGACCCTGAGACACTGAGACCCTGAATCCCAGAGGCCCTGAGACCCTGAGACAATGAGACACAGAGACCCAGACGCCCGGAGACCCAGAGACATAGAGACCCAGATGACCTGAGACCCTGAGACACAGAGACCCAGAGACCCTGAGACACTGAGACATTGAGAATCAGAAACCCAGAGACCCAGAGGATATGAGACAGAGAGACCCCGAGGCCCTGAGAACCTGAGTCACTGAGACACTGAGACACTGAGACCCAGAGGCCCTGAGAACCTGAGACCCTGAGGCACTGAGACCCTGAGACCGAGAGGCCCTGAGACGCTGAGAGACAGCGACCCAGAGTCCCTGAGACAGTGAGACACAGAGACCCAGAGGCCCTGAGACCCTGAGACTCAGAGACCCAGAGGCACTGAGACCCTGAGACAATGAGACACAGAGACCCAGAGGCCCTGAGACCCAGAAGCCCTGAGACCCTGAGACATAGAGACCCAGATTTCCTGATACCCTGAGACCCTGAGACACAGAGACACTGAGACCCTGAGACCCAGAGGCCCAAAGACCCTGAGACACTGAGACTCAGAGGCCCTGAGACCCTGAGACACTGTGACTCAGAGACCCAGAGACCCAGAGGCCCTGAGACACTGAGACACTGTGACTCAGAGACCCAGAGGCCCAGAGACCCTGAGACTCTGAGACACAGAGACCCAGAGGCCCTGAGACCCTGAGAACCAGAGACCCAGAGGCCCTGAGACACAGAGACCCAGAGACCCAGAGACCCTGAGACCCTGAGACCTATAGGCCCTGAGACCCTGAGACCCTGAGGCACTGACACCCTGAGACCGAGAGGCCCTGAGACCCTGAGAGACAGTGACCCAGAGGCCCGGAGACAGTGAGACACAGAGACCCAGAGGCCCTGAGACAGTGAGACACAGAGTCACAGAGACCCAGAGGCCCTGAGACCCTGAGACCCTGAGACACAGAGACCCAGAGGCCCTGAGGCCCTGAGACACTGAGACACTGAGACACTGAGACTCAGAGACTCAGAGACCCAGAGGCCCTGAGACCCAGAGACATAGAGACCCAGATGCCCTGAGACCCTGAGACCCTGAGACACAGAGACCCAGAGACCCTGAGACACTGAGACATTGAGAATCAGAAACCCAGAGACCCAGAGGACATGAGACAGAGAGACCCCGAGGCCCTGAGAACCTGAGACACTGAGACACTGAGACCCAGAGGCCCTGAGAACCTGAGACCCTGAGGCACTGAGACCCTGAGACCGAGAGGCCCTGAGACCCTGAGAGACAGTGACCCAGAGGCCCTGAGACAGTGAGACACAGAGACCCAGAGGCCCTGAGACCCTGAGACTCAGAGATACAGAGACCCAGAGGCACTGAGACCCTGAGACCCAGAGTCCCTGAGGCCGTGAGACCCTGAGACACAGTGACCCAGAGGCCTTGAGGGACTGAGACCCTGAGACACTGAGACCCTGAATCCCAGAGGCCCTGAGACCCTGAGCCAATGAGACACAGAGACCCAGAGGCCCTGAGACCCAGAGACATAGAGACCCAGATGCCCTGAGACCCTGAGACCCTGAGACACAGAGACCCTGAGACACTGAGACATTGAGAATCAGAAACCCAGAGACCCAGAGGACATGAGACAGAGAGACCCCGAGGCCCTGAGAACCTGAGACACTGAGACACTGAGACCCAGAGGCCCTGAGAACCTGAGACCCTGAGGCACAGAGACCCTGAGACCGAGAGGCCCTGAGACCCTGAGAGACTGAAACACTGATCCCAGAGACCCTGAGACCCAGACCCGGAGGAACTGACACACTGACACTCTGAGACTCTGAGACACTGAGACGCTGAGACCCAGAGACCCAGAGGCCCTGAGACACAGAGACAATGAGACACAGAGACCCAGAGGCCCTGAGACCCAGAGACATAGAGACCCAGATGCCCTGAGACCCTGAGACCCTGAGACACAGAGACCCAGAGACCCTGAGACACTGAGACATTGAGAATCAGAAACCCAGAGACCCAGAGGACATGAGACAGAGAGACCCCGAGGCCCTGAGAACCTGAGACACTGAGACACTGAGACCCAGAGGCCCTGAGAACCTGAGACCCTGAGGCACTGAGACCCTGAGACCGAGAGGCCCTGAGACCCTGAGAGACAGTGACCCAGAGGCCCTGAGACAGTGAGACACAGAGACCCAGAGGCCCTGAGACCCTGAGACTCAGAGACCCAGAGGCACTGAGACACTGAGACAATGAGACTCAGAGACCCAGAGGCACTGAGACCCTGAGACCCAGAGTCCCTGAGGCCGTGAGACCCTGAGACACAGTGACCCAGAGGCCTTGAGGGACTGAGACCCTGAGACAATGAGACACAGAGACCCAGACGCCCTGAGACCCAGAGACATAGAGACCCAAATGACCTGAGACCCTGAGACCCTGAGACACAGAGACCCAGAGACCCTGAGACACTGAGACATTGAGAATCAGAAACCCAGAGACCCAGAGGACATGAGACAGAGAGACCCCGAGGCCCTGAGAACCTGAGACACTGAGACACTGAGACACTGAGACCCAGAGGCCCTGAGAACCTGAGACCCTGAGGCACTGAGACCCTGAGACCGAGAGGCCCTGAGACCCTGAGAGACAGTGACCCAGAGGCCCTGAGACAGTGAGACACAGAGACCCAGAGGCCCTGAGACCCTGAGACACAGAGACCCAGAGGCCCTGAGACCCAGAAGCCCTGAGACCCTGAGACATAGAGACCCAGATTTCCTGATACCCTGAGACCCTGAGACTCTGAGACACTGAGACCCTGAGACCCAGAGGCCCAAAGACCCTGAGACACTGAGACTCAGAGGCCCTGAGACCCTGAGACACTGTGACTCAGAGACCCAGAGACCCAGAGGCCCTGAGACACTGAGACACTGTGACTCAGAGACCCAGAGGCCCTGAGACCCTGAGACTCTGTGACACAGAGACCCAGAGGCCCTGAGACCCTGAGACCCAGAGACCCAGAGGCCTTGAGACACAGAGACCCAGAGACCCAGAGACCCTGAGACCCTGAGACCTATAGGCCCTGAGACCCTGAGACCTATAGGCCCTGAGACCCTGAGACATAGAGACCCAGATTTCCTGATACCCTGAGACCCTGAGACACAGAGACCCAGAGTCCCTGAGACCTTGAGACCCTGAGACTCTGAGACACTGAGACCCTGAGACCCAGAGGCCCAAAGACCCTGAGACACTGAGACTCAGAGGCCCTGAGACCCTGAGACACTGTGACTCAGAGACCCAGAGACCCAGAGGCCCTGAGACACTGAGACACTGTGACTCAGAGACCCAGAGGCCCTGAGACCCTGAGACCCAGAGACCCAGAGGCCCTGAGACACAGAGACCCAGAGACCCTGAGACCCTGAGACCTATAGGCCCTGAGACCCTGAGACCCTGAGGCACTGAAACCCTGAGACCGAGAGGCCCTGAGACCCTGAGAGGCAGTGACCCAGAGGCCCTGAGACAGTGAGACACAGAGACCCAGAGGCCCTGAGACAGTGAGACCCTGAGACACAGAGACCCAGAGGCCCTGAGGCCCTGAGACACTGAGACACTGAGACTCAGAGACTCAGAGACCCAGAGGCCCTGAGACCCAGAGACATAGAGACCCAGATGCCCTGAGACCCTGAGACCCTGAGACACAGAGACCCAGAGACCCTGAGACACTGAGACATTGAGAATCAGAAACCCAGAGACCCAGAGGACATGAGACAGAGAGACCCCGAGGCCCTGAGAACCTGAGACACTGAGACACTGAGACCCAGAGGCCCTGAGAACCTGAGACCCTGAGGCACTGAGACCCTGAGACCGAGAGGCCCTGAGACCCTGAGAGACAGTGACCCAGAGGCCCTGAGACAGTGAGACACAGAGACCCAGAGGCCCTGTGACCCTGAGAATCAGAGACCCAGAGGCACTGAGACCCTGAGACAATGAGACACAGAGACCCAGAGGCCCTGAGACCCAGAAGCCCTGAGACCCTGAGACATAGAGACCCAGATTTCCTGATACCCTGAGACCCTGAGACACAGAGACCCAGAGTCCCTGAGACCCTGAGACCCTGAGACTCGGAGACACTGAGACCCTGAGACCCAGAGGCCCAAAGACCCTGAGACACTGAGACTCAGAGGCCCTGAGACCCTGAGACACTGTGACTCAGAGACCCAGAGACCCAGAGGCCCTGAGACACTGAGACACTGTGACTCAGAGACCCAGAGGCCCTGAGACCCTGAGACTCTGAGACACAGAGACCCAGAGGCCCTGAGACCCTGAGACCCAGAGACCCAGAGGCCCTGAGACACAGAGACCCAGAGACCCAGAGACCCTGAGACCCTGAGACCTATAGGCCCTGAGACCCTGAGACCCTGAGGCACTGACACCCTGAGACCGAGAGGCCCTGAGACCCTGAGAGACAGTGACCCAGAGGCCCTGAGACAGTGAGACACAGAGACCCAGAGGCCCTGAGACAGTGAGACACAGAGACACAGAGACCCAGAGGCCCTGAGACCCTGAGACCCTGAGACACAGAGACCCAGAGGCCCTGAGGCCCTGAGACACTGAGACACTGAGACACTGAGACTCAGAGACACAGAGACCCAGAGGCCCTGAGACCCTGAGACACTGAGACACTGAGACTCAGAGACGCAGAGACCCAGAGGCCCTGAGACACTGAGACCCTGAGACCCAGAGTCCCTGAGGCCGTGAGACCCTGAGAAACAGTGACCCAGAAGCATTGAGGGACTGAGACCCTGAGACCCTGAGACACTGAGACCCTGAATCCCAGAGGCCCTGAGACCCTGAGACAATGAGACACAGAGACCCAGAGGCCCTGAGACCCTGAGACACAGGGACCCAGAGGCCCTGAGACCCTCAGACACAGAGACCCTGGGACCCTGAGACACTGAGTAATTGAGACCCAGAAACCCAGAGGCCCTGAGACCCTGAGACACTGAGATACTGAGACTCAGTGACACAGAGACCCAGAGGCCCTGAGACCCTGAGATGCTGAGACCCTGAGACACAGAGGCCCAGAGGCCCTGAGACCCTGAGACACTGAGACCCTGAGACCGAGAGGCCCTGAGACCCTGAGACACTGAGACATTGAGACTCAGAAACCCAGAGATCCAGAGGCCCTGAGACCTGAGATGCTGAGACACTGAGACACTGAGACCCTGAGACCCTGAAACACAGAGATCCAGAGGCCCTGAGACCCTGAGACCCAGACACCCAGAGACCCAGAGGCCCTGAGACACAGAGACCCAGAGACCCAGAGACCCAGAGACCCAGAGACCTATAGGCCTAAGACACAGACACCCAGAGGCCCTGAGATCCTGAGACCCTGAGACACTGAGACTCAGAGACACAGAGACCCAGAGGCCCTGAGACCCTGAGACCCTGAGACACTGAGACATTGTGACTCAGAAACCCAGAGACCCAGAGGACATGAGACAGAGAGACCCAGAGGCCCTGAGAACCTGAGACACTGAGGCATTGAGACCCTGAGACCCAGAGGCCCTGAGACCCTGAGAGACAGTGACCCAGAGGCCCTGAGACAGTGAGACACAGAGACCCAGAGGCCCTGAGACCCTGAGACACTGAGACACTGAGACTCAGAGACACAGAGACCCAGAGGCCCTGAGACACTGAGACCCTGAGACCCAGAGTCCCTGAGGCCGTGAGACCCTGAGACACAGAGACCCAGAGGCCTTGAGGGACTGAGACCCTGAGACCCTGAGACACTGAGACCCTGAATCCCAGAGGCCCTGAGGCCCTGAGACAATGAGACACAGAGACCCAGAGACTCTGAGAACCAGAGATCCAGAGACCCAGAGACCCTGAAACCCTGAGACACTGAGCCCCTGAGACACTGAGCCACTGAGACCCTGAAAAACTGAAACACTGAGACACTGAGACACTGAGGCACAGAGACCCTGAGACACTGAGACCCTGAAACACTGAGACACTGAGAAGCTGAGACCCTGAGACACTGAGACACAGAGACCCTGAGACCCAGAAACCCTGAAACACTGAGACCCTGAGACACTGAGACACAGAGACACAGAGACACAGAGAAACTGAGACCTAGAGACCCAGGGGCCCTAAGAAGCAGAGACTCTGAGACTAAGACAACCTGAGGCACTGATACCCTGCGACAATGAGACCCTGAGACATTGAGACATTGCAACCCTGAAAACCTGAGACCCTGAGACCCAGAGACCCAGTGACTCTTAGACCCTGAGACACTGAGAAACTGATACCCAGAGACCCTGAGACCCTGAGACACTGAGACACTGATACCCTGAAACGCCGAGACACTGAGACAGTGAGACACTGAGACCCTGAGACACTGAGACCCTGAGACAGTGAGACACTGAGACCCTGAGACACTGAGACCCTGAGACACTGAGACACTGAGACACGGAGACATGGAGACACTGAGGCCCTGAGAGCCTGAGACCCTGAGACACTGAGACACTGATACCCAGAGACCCTGAGACCCTGAGACACTGATACCCTGAAACACAGAGACACTGAGACAGTGAGACACTGAGACTCTGAGACACGGAGACATGGAGACACTGAGGCCCTGAGCCCCTGAGACACTGAGACTCTGAGTCCCTGAGACTCTGAGACACTGAGAAACTGAGACCCAGAGACCCTGAGAAGCTGAGACCCTGAGACCAAGAGACACTGAGACAATGTAACCGTGAGACCCTGAGACACTGAGACACTGAGATCCTGAGACACAGAGACCCTAAGAAAATGAGACACTGAGAACCTGAGACAATGAGACCCTGAGAGACTGTGACCATGAGCCCCTGAGACCCAGAGACACTGAGACCTTGAGAGACTGAGACCCTGCGAGACTGAGACACTGAGGCACAGAGACCCTGAGACCCAAAGGACCAGAGACGCAGAGACCCTGAGACCCGGAGACCCTGAGACACAGAGACACCGGGACACTGGGACAGAGACATTGAGGCACAGAGATGTTGCGACCCTGAAACCCTGAGAGCCTGAGACACTGAGACCCAGAGACCCAGAGTCCCTGAGAGCCATAGACCCAGAGACCCTAAGGCACTGAGACCCAGAGTCACTGAGACCCATACACGCAGTGACCCAGAGACCCTGAGACCCTGAGACCCTGAGACACTGAGACACAGAGACCCTGAAACCATGACAAACTGAGACCCAGAAACCCTGAGACACTGAGACCGTGCGACACTGAGACACTGAGACCCTGAGACTCAGAGACCCAGTGACACTGAGACCCTGAGACACTGAGATACTGAGACCCTGAGACACTGAGACCTTGAGACACTGAGACCCTGAGACACTGAGACCCTGAGACACTGAGACGCTGAGAGCTGAGACTCTGAGACCCTGATTCCCTGAGTCCCAGAGGCCCAGAGAGACGGAGACCCTGAGACACTGAGACCCTGAGACCCTGAGACACAGATACACAGAGACCCTGAGACACTGAGGTCCTGAGAAACTGAGATCCTCAGACACTGAGGTCCTGAGAAACTGAGATCCTGAGGTAGTGAGACACTGAGATCCTGAGACACTGAGACAATGCAACACTGAGACCCTGAGACCCCGAGACCCTGAGACACTGGGACCCTGAGACCCAGAGACCCTGACACACTGAGCCACAGAGACGCAGAGACCCTCAGGCACTGAGACACTGAGCCCTGAGACACAGAGACACTGAGCCCTGAGACACTGAGGCACTGAGGCCCAGAGCCCCTGAGACACTGAGGCCCTGAGCCCCTGAGACACTGAGACCCAGAGACCCCGAGACACAGCGACACAGAGACCCTGAGACCCTCAGACACTGAGACACTGAGACCCTGGGACCCAGGGAACCAGAGACCCTGAGACACTGAGACCCTGAGACACTGAGACACTGTGACACTGAGACCCAGTTACCCAGAGACACAGAGACTCTGAGACACAGAGACAGTGAGATCAACAGACCAAGAGACCCAGAGAACCAGACATCCAGAGACCATGAGACCCTGAGACACTAAGACCAGGCACGCAGTGACCCAGAGATCCTGAGACTCTGAGACACTGAGACCCTGAGACACAGAGACTCAGACACCCTGAGGAACTGAGACCCAGAGACCCAGAGAAACAGAGACCCTGAGACACAGAGACAGTGAGACCCACAGACCAAGAGACCCAGAGAACCAGAGATCCAGAGACCCTGAGACCCTGAGACACTGAGACCCTGAGACACTGCGACACTGAGACACTGAGACCCTGAGACCCACAGAACCTGAGACACTGAGACACTGAGACCCTGAGACACTGAGACACAGAGACACTTAGCCCGGAGACACAGAGACACTGAGACACAGAGGCACTGAGTCCCTGAGCCCCTGAGACACTGAAACTCTGAGTCCCTGGCACTCTAAGACACTGAGACACTGAGACCCTGAGGCACTGACACAATGTGACCATGAGACCAAGAGACACTGAGACCCTGAGAAAACTGATACACTGAGACCCAGAAACCCTGAAAACGAGAGATCCAGCGACCCCGAAGCCCAAAGGCCCTGAGACCCTGAGACACAGAGACCCAGAGGCCCTGATACCCTGAGACACTGAGACCCTGAGACCCAGAGGACCTGAGACCCTGAGACCCAGAGGCCCTGAGACCCTGAGAGACAGTGACCCAGAGGACCTGAGACCCTGAGACCCAGAGGACCTGAGACCCTGAGACACAGAGACCCAGAGACCATGAGACCCAGACCCTGAGACACTGAGAAATTGAGACCCAGAGGCCCTGAGACCCTGAGACACTGAGACACTGAGACTCTGAGACACGGAGACCCAGAGGCCTTGAGATCCTAAGACACTGAGACCCAGAGGCCCTGAGACACTGAGACCCTGAGACACTGAGACCCAGAGGCCCTGAGACCCTGAGACACTGAGACTCTGAGACACGGAGACCCAGAGGCCTTGAGATCCTAAGACACTGAGACCCAGAGGCCCTGAGACACTGAGACCCTGAGACACTGAGACCCAGAGGCCCTGAGACCCTGAGACACTGAGACACTGAGAAACAGAGACACGGAGACCCAGAGGCCTTGAGACCCTAAGACACTGAGACCCAGAAGCCCTGAGACGCTGAGACCCTGAGACACTGAGACCCAGAGGCCCTGAGGCCGTGAGACCCTGAGACACAGAGGCCCTGAGGCCCTGAGACCCTGAGACCCTGAGACACAGAGACCCTGAGGCCCAGAGGCCCTGAAACCCTGAGACACTGAGACATTGAGACTCAGAGACCCAGAGATCCAGAGGCCCTGAGACCCTGAGACCCTGAGACCCTGTGACACAGAGACCCTGAGACAGTGAGACACTGAGACACTGAGACCCTGAGACATGGAGACACTGAGGCCCTGAGACACTGAGACCCTGAGACACAGAGGCACTGAGGCCCTGAGCCCCTGAGACACTGAGAAACTGAGACCCAGAGACCCTGAGAAGCTGAGACCCTGAGACCAAGAGACACTGAGACAATGTAACCGTGAGACCCTGAGACACTGAGACACTGAGATCCTGAGACACAGAGACCCTAAGAAAATGAGACACTGAGAACCTGAGACAATGACACACTGAGACCCTCCGACCCAGGGAACCAGAGACCTTGAGACACTGAGACCCTTAGACACTGAGGCACTGAGACCCTGAGACAGTGAGAGACTGTGACCATGAGCCTCTGAGACCCAGAGACACTGAGACCTTGAGAGACTGAGACCCTGAGACACTTGGGAACAGAGACCCTGAGACCCAAAGGACCAGGGACGCAGAGACCCTGAGACCCGGAGACCCTGAGACACAGAGACACCGAGACACTTGGACAGAGACATTGAGGCACAGAGACGTTGCGAACCTGAAACCCTGAGACCCTGAGACACTGAGACCCAGAGACCCAGAGTCCCTGAGTGCCATAGACCCAGAGACCCTGAGGCACTGAGACCCAGAGTCACTGAGACCCAGACACGCAATGACCCAGAGACCCTGAGACCCTGAGACACTGAGACACAGAGACCCTGAAAACATGACAAACTGAGACCCAGAGACCCTGAGACACTGAGACCCTGAGACCCAGAGACCCAGTGACACTGAGACCCTGAGACACTGAGATACTTGAGACCCTGAGACACTGAGACATTGAGACACTGAGACCCTGACACACTGAGACCCTGAGACACTGAGACACTGAGACACTGAGACACTGAGACCCTGAGACACTGAGACACTGAGACCCTGAGACACTGTGACCCTGAGACACTGAGACCCTGAGACCCTAAGACACTGATACACAGAGACCCTGAGACCCTCAGACACTGAGACCCTGAGACCCTGAGACACTGAGGCCCAGAGAAACTGAGATCCTGAGGCAGTGAGACACAGAGATCCTGAGATACTGAGACACTGAGACCCTGAGACACTGGGAACCTGAGACCCAGAGACCCTGAGACACTGAGCCACAGAGACGCAGAGACCCTCAGGCACTGAGACACTGAGCCCTGAGACACAGAGACACTGAGCCCTGAGACACTGAGGCACTAAGACACTGAGGCACTGAGGCCCTGAGCCCCTGAGACACTGAGGCCCTGAGCCCCTGAGACACTGGGACACTGAGACCCAGAGTCTCTGAGACACAGCGACACAGAGACCCTGAGACCCTCAGACACTGAGACACTGAGACCCTGGGACCCAGGGAACCAGAGACCCCGAGACACTGAGACCCTGAGACACTGAGACACTGTGACACTGAGACCCAGTTACCCAGAGACACAGAGGCTCTGAGACACAGAGACAGTGAGATCAACAGACCAAGAGACCCAGAGAACCAGACATCCAGAGACCATGAGGCCCTGAGACACTAAGACCCAGGCACGCAGTGACCCAGAGATCCTGAGATCCTGAGACTCTGAGACACTGAGACCCTGGGACACAGAGACCCAGACACCCTGAGGAACTGAGACCCAGAGACCCAGAGAAACAGAGACCCTGAGACACAGAGACAGTGAGACCCACAGACCAAGAGACCCAGAGAACCAGAGATCCAGAGACCCCGAGACCCTGAGACACTGAGACCCTGAGACATTGAGACACTGCGACACTGAGACATGGAGACCCTGAGACCCACAGAACCTGCGACACTGAGAAACTGAGCCCCTGAGACACTGAGACACAGAGACACTGAGCCCGGAGACACAGAGACACTGGGACACAGAGGCACTGTGGCCCTGAGCCCCTGAGACACTGAAACTCTGAGTCCCTGACACTCTGAGACACTGAGAAACTGAGACCCTGAGACACTGAGACCCTGAGGCACTGAAACTCTGAGTCCCTGACACTCTGAGACACTGAGAAACTGAGACCCTGATACAGTGAGACACTGAAACCCTGAAATCCAGAGGCCCTGAGAACCAGAGACACAGAGACCCAGAGGCCCTGAGTCGCTGAGACCCTGAGGCACTGAGACATTGAGATATTGAGACCCAGAGGCACAGAGACCCTGAGACACTGAGACATTGGGACTCAGAGGGACAGAGACCCAGAGGCCCTGAGACCCTGTGACCCTGAGACACAGAGACCCTGAGACACAGAGACCCAGGGGCCCTGAGACCCTGAGACACAGAGACCCTGAGACCCACAGGCCCTGAGACCCTGAGACACAGAGACCCAGAGTCCCTGAGACCCTGAGACACTGAGGCATTGAGACTCAGAGACCCAGAGATCTAGAGGCCCTGAGATCCTGAGACACTGAGACCCTGTGACCCAGAGGCCATGAGAACCTGAGACACAGAGACACAGAGGCCCTGAGACCCTGAGACACTGAGATACAGAGACACAGAGACCCAGAGGCCCTGAGACCCTGAGACACTCAGACCCTGAGACCCAGAGGCCATGAGACCCTGAGACACTGAGACGCAGAGGCCCTGAGACCCTGAGACACTGAGACACTGACACCCAGAGGCCCTGAGACCCTGGGACCCTGAGACACTGAGACATTGAGACTCAGAGACCCAGAGACCCATAGGCCCTGAGACCCTGAGACCCTGAAACATTGAGACTCAGAGACCCAGCGACCCAAAGGCCATGTCACCCTGAGACCCTGAGACATTGAGACTCAGAGACCCAGAGACATAGAGGCCCTGAGACCCTGAGTCCCTGAGGCACAGAGATCCTGAGACCCTGAGAGACTGAGACCCAGAGGCCCTGAGACCCTGAGACCCTGAGACACAGAGACCCAGAGGCCCTGAGACCCTGAGACACTGAGACCTAGAGGCCCTGAGACCCTGAGACACTGAGACACTGAGACCGAGAGGCCCTGAGACCCAGAGACCCTGAGACCCTGAGACCCAGAAGCCCTGAGACCCTGAGACACAGTGACCCAAGGGCCCTGAGACCCTGAGACAGTGAGGCACAGAGACCCTGAGACCCAAAGGCACTGAGCCCATGAGACCCTGAGACATTGCGACCAAGAGACCCAGAGGCCCTGAGACCCTAAGACACAGAGGCCCTGAGGCCCTGAGACATTGAGACCCAGAGACCCAGAGGCTCTGAGAACCTGAGAGACTGAGACACTGAGACTCAGAGATCCAGAGACCCAGAGGCCCTGAGACCCTAAGACACTGAGACCCACAGCCCCTGAGACCCTGAGACCCTGAGACCCTGAGACACTGAGACACTGAGACATTGAGATCAGAGACCCAGAGACCCAGAAACCCAGAAGCCCTGAGACCCTGAGACACTGAGACCCACAGGCCCTGAGACCCTGAGACACTGAGACATTGGAACTCAGAGACCCAGAGACCCAGAGGCCATGAGACACTTAGACACTGAGACCCAGAGGCCCTGAGACACAGAGACCCAGAAGCCCTGAGACCATGAGACACTGAGACATTGAGACTCAGAGACTCAGAGGCCCTGACACCCTGAGAACCTGAGACCAAGAGACCCAGAGGCCCTGAGACCCTGAGACCCAGAGGCCCTGAGACCCTGAGACACTGAGACATTGAGACTCAGAGGCCCTGAGACACTGAGACCCTGAGACCCAGAGGCCCTGAGGCCCTGAGACCCTGAGACACTGAGACACTGTGACACTGACACTCAGAGACCCAGAGGCCCTGAGACCCTTAGACACTGAGATACTGAGACTCAGAGACCCAGAGACCCAGAGGCCCTGAGACCCTGAGCCACTGAGACGCAGAGGCCCTGAGACCCTGAGACCCTGAGACACAGAGGCCCTGAGATACAGTGACCCAGAGGCCCTGAGACACTGAGACACTGAGACTCAGAGACACCGAGACCCAGAGGCCCTGAGACCCTAAGACACTGAGACCCAGAGGCCCTGAGGCCGTGAGACCGCGAGACCCTGAGACACTGAGAGCCTGAGACTAGAGGCCCTCAGACCCTGAGACCCTGAGACCCAGAGGCCCTGAGACCCTGAGATACTGAGAAACTGAGACTCAGAGACCCAGAGGCCCTGAGACCCTGAGACACTGAGATATTGAGACTCAGAGACCCAGAGACCCAAAGGCCCTGAGACCCTGAGACCCTGAGACACTGAGACCCAGAGGCCCTGAGACCCTGAGGCAATGTGACCCTGAGACCCAGAGGCCCTGAGACCCTGAGACACGGCGACCCAGAGACCCTGAGGTCCTGAGACCCTGAGACAAGAGACCCAGAGACCCTGAGACACTGAGACCCAGAGGCCCTGAGACCTTGAGACACTGAGACACTGAGACATTGAGACTCAGAGTCGCAGGGGCCGTGAGACCCTGAGACCTTGAGACACAGAGACCCTGAGGCCCTGAGACCCTGAGACCCAGAGACCCTGAGACACTGAGACCCAGAGGCCCTGAGACCCTGAGACACTGAGGCACACAAACCCAGAGACCCTGAGACCCTGAGACACAGAGACCCTGAGTCCCTGAGACCCAGAGGCCCTGAGACCCTGAGACACTGAGATTCTGAGGCCCTGAGACCCTGAGACACTGAGACATTGAGACTCAGAGTCCCAGAAGCCCTGAGACCCTGAGACACAGAGACCCTGAGACACTGATACCCTGAAACACAGAGACACTGAGACAGTGAGACACTGACATCCTGAGACACTGAGACCCTGAGACAATGAGACACTGAGACCCTGAGACACGGAGACACTGAGACAGAGAGACACTGAGACCCTGAGACACTGAGACCCTTAGACATTGAGACACTGAGACACTGAGACCCTGAGACACGGAGACATGGAGACACTGAGGCCCTGAGGCACTGAGACCCTGACACACAGAGGCACTGAGGCCCTGAGCCCCTGAGACACTGAGACTCTGAGTCCCTGAGACTCTGAGACACTGAGAAACTGAGACCCAGAGACCCTGAGAAGCTGAGACCCTGAGACCAAGAGACACTGAGACAATGTAACCGTGAGACCTGAGACACTGAGACACTGAGATCCTGAGACCCAGAGACCCTAAGAAAATGAGACACTGAGAACCTGAGACAATTACACACTGAGATCCTCCGACCCAGGGAACCAGAGACCTTGAGACACTGAGACCCTGAGACACTGAGACACTGAGACCCTGAGAAACTGAGAGACTGTGACCATGAGCCCCTGAGACCCAGAGACACTGAGACCTTGAGAGACTGAGACCCTGAGACACTGAGGCCCAGAGACCCTGAGACCCAAAAGTCCAGAGACGCACAGACCCTGAGACCCGGAGACCCTGAGACACTGAGACCCTGAGACCCAGAGAGCCTGAGACCCTGAGACCATGAGACACTGAGACACTGGGACAGAGACATTGAGGCACAGAGACGTTGCGACCCTGAAACCCTGAGACCCTGAGACACTGAGACTCAGAGACCCAGAGTCCCAGAGAGCCATAGACCCAGAGACCCTGAGGCACTGAGACCCAGAGTCACTGAGACCCAGACACGCAGTGACCCAGAGACCCTGAGACCCTGAGACACTGAGACACAGTGACCCTGAAATCATGACAAACTGAGACCCTGAGACCCAGAGACCCTGAGACACTGAGACGCTGAGACCCTGAGACCCTGAGACATTGAGACACTGAGACCCTGAGACCCTGAGACACTGAGACATTGAGACACTGAGAGCTGAGACTCTGAGACCCTGATTCCCTGAGTCCCAGAGGCCCAGAGAGACTGAGACCCTGAGACACTGAGACACTGAGATCCTGAGACCCTGAGACACTGATACACAGAGACCCTGAGAGCCTGAGACATTGAGACCCTGAGACACTGATACACAGAGACTCTGAGACACTGAGACCCTGAGACACTGAGCCCTGTGACACAGAGACACTGAGCCCTGAGACACTGAGACACTGAGGCACTGAGAGACTGTGACCATGAGCCCCTGAGACCCAGAGACACTGAGACCTTGAGAGACTGAGACCCTGAGACACTGAGGCACAGAGACCCTGAGACCCAAAGGACCAGAGACGCAGAGACCCTGAGACCCGGAGATCCTGAGGCACAGGGACCCTGAGACCCAGAGAGCCTGAGACCCTGAGGCCATGAGACACTGAGACACTGAGACCCTGAGACACTGAGACCCTGAGACACTGAGACACCGAGACACTGGGACAGAGACAATGAGGCACAGAGACGTTGCGACCCTGAAACCCTGAGACCCTGAGACATTGAGACCCAGAGACCCAGAGTCCCTGAGAGCCATAGACCCAGAGACCCTAAGGCACTGAGACCCAGAGTCACTGAGACCCTGAGACACTGAGAGCTGAGACTCTGAGACCCTGATTCCCTGAGTCCCAGAGGCCCAGAGAGACTGAGACCCTGAGACACTGAGACCCTGAGACACTGAGATCCTGAGACCCTGAGACACTGATACACAGAGACCCTGAGACCCTGAGACACTGATACACTGAGACCCTGGGACCCAGATACCCTGAGACACTGAGACTCTGAGACACTGAGACCCTGCGACACTGAGGCACTGAGACACTGAGACCCTGAGACCCACGGACCCTGAGACACTGAGAACCTGAGACACTGAGACACAGAGACACTGAGCCCGGAGACACAGAGACACTGAGACACAGAGGCACTGAGGCCCTGAGCCCCTGAGACACTGAAACTCTGAGTCCCTGACACTCTGAGACACTGAGAAACTGAGACCCTGAGACACTGAGACCCTGAGGCACTGACACAATGTGACCATGAGACCCTGAGACACTGAGACACTGAAAACCCTGAAGCCGAGAGACCCTGAGAAAATGAGACACTGAGAACCTGAGACAATGACACACTGAGACCCTGGGACCCAGGGAACCAGAGACCCTGAGACACTGAGACCCTGAGAGACTGAGAGACTGTGACCCTGAGACACAGAGACACTGAGACCCTGAGAAAACTGATACACTGAGACCCAGAAAACCTGAGAACGAGAGATCCAGAGACCCTGAGACACAGAAACCGTGAGACCCTGAGACACAGAGGCCCTGAGACCCTTGGACCCTGAGACACTGAGCCACTGAGACATTGAGACTCAGAGACCCAGAGGCCCTCAGACCCTGAGACACTGAAACATTGAGACTCAGAGACCCAGCGACCCAAAGGCCATGTGACCTTGAGACCCTGAGTCATTGAGACTCAGAGTCCCAGAAGCCCTGAAACACTGAGACCCTGAGACCAAGAGACTCTGAGGCCCTGAGACCCTGAGACCCAGAGGCCCTGAGACACTGAGACACAGAGACACAGAGACCCAGAGGCCCTGAGACACAGAGACCCAGAGGCCCTGAGACCCTGAGACACTGAGACATTGAGACTCAGAGACCCTGAGGCCCTGAGACACAGAGACCCAGAGACCCTGAGGCACTGAGACCCTGAGACCTAGAGGCCCTGAGACCCTGAGACACTGAGACTCTGAAACCCAGAGTCCCTGAGACCCTGAGACACTGAGACATTGAGACTCTGAAACCCAGAGTCCCTGAGACCCTGAGACACAGAGACCCAGATGCCCTGAAACCCTGCGACCCTGAGACCCTGAGACACAGAGACCCAGAGGCCATGTGACCCTGAGACCCTGAGACATTGAGACTCAGAAACCCAGAGGCCCTGAGACCCTGAGACACTGAGACACTGAGACTCAGAGACACAGAGGCCCTGAGACACTGAGACACTGAGAGACTGAGACTTAGAGACACAGAGACCCAGAGGCCCTGAGACACTGAGACCCTGAGACCCAGAGTCCCTGAGGCCGTGAGACCCTGAGACACTGAGACACAGAGACCCAGAGGCCCTGAGACCCTGAGACACTGAGACCCAGACACCCAGATGCCCTGGGACCCTGAGACACAGAGACCCTGGACCCTGAGACCTAGAGGCCCTGAGACCCTGAGACGCTGAGACCCTGAGACACAACGGCCCTGAGACCCTGAGACACTGAACACCTAAGACCCTGAGACACTGAGACCCTGAGACCCTGAGACCCTGAGACACAGAGACCCAGAGGCCCTGAGACCCTGAGACACTGAGACACTGAGACTCAGTGACACAGAGGCCCTGAGACCCTGAGACACTGATACAGACAGACCCAGAGGCCCTGAGTCCCTGAGACCCTGAGGCACTGAGACTTTGAGACCCAGAGGCCCTGAGACCCTGAGACACTGAGACATTGAGACTCAGAGACACAGAGACGCAGAGGCCCTGAGACACAGAGACCCAGAGGCCCTGAGACACAGAGACCCTGATACACAGAGGCCCTGAGACACTGAGACCCTGAGACCCAGAGGCCCTGAGACCCTGAGACACAGAGACCCAGAGTCCCTGAGAGCCTGAGACACTGAGACATTGAGACTCAGAAACCCAGAGATCTAGAGGCCCTGAGAACCTGAGACCCTGTGACCCAGGGGCCCTGAGACCCTGAGACACTGAGATACTGAGACACAGAGACCCAGCGTCCCTGGGACCCTGAGACACTCAGACCCTGAGACCCAGAGGCCTTGAGGCCCTGAGACACTGAGACGCAGAGTCCCTGAGACCCTGAGACACTGAGACACTGAGACACTGACACCCAGAGGACCTGAGACTCTGGGATCCTGAGACACTGAGACTCAGAGACCCAGAGACCCAAAGGCCCTGAGACCCTGAGACACTGAGACCCAGAGACCCAGAGGCCCTGTGACCCTGAGACCCTGAGACACTCAGACCCTGAGACCCAGAGGCCTTGAGACCCTGAGACACTGAGACGCAGAGTCCCTGATACACAGAGGCCCTGAGACACTGAGACCCTGAGACCCAGAGGCCCTGAGACCCTGAGACACAGAGACCCAGAGTCCCTGAGAGCCTGAGACACTGAGACATTGAGACTCAGAGACCCAGAGATCTAGAGGCCCTGAGAACCTGAGACCCTGTGACCCAGGGGCCATGAGAACCTGAGACACAGAGACCCAGAGGCCCTGAGACCCTGAGACACTGAGATACTGAGACACAGAGACCCAGAGTCCCTGGGACCCTGAGACACTCAGACCCTGAGACCCAGAGGCCTTGAGACCCTGAGACACTGAGACGCAGAGTCCCTGAGACCCTGAGACACTGAGACACTGACACCCAGAGGACCTGAGACTCTGGGATCCTGAGACACTGAGACTCAGAGACCCAGAGACCCAAAGGCCCTGAGACCCTGAGACACTGAGACCCAGAGACCCAGAGGCCCTGTGACCCTGAGACCCTGAGACATTGAGACTCTGAGACCCAGAGGCCCTAGGACCCTGAGACACTGAAACATTCAGACTCAGAGACCCAGCGACCCAAAGGCCATGTGACCCTGAGACCCTGAGACATTGAGACACAGAGACCCAGAGACCCAGACGCCCTGATACCCTGAGACACTGAGACATGGAGACTCAGAGACCGTGAGACCCAGAGACCCTGAGACCCTGAGATCCTGAGACCCTGAGACCCTAAGACCCTGAGACACTGAGACCCAGAGACCCAGAGGCCCTGAGACACTGAGACACTGAGACACAGATACTCAGAGGCACAGAGACCCAGAGACCCTGAGACTCTGAGACACCGAGACACAGAGACCCAGAGGCCCTGAGTCCCTGAGACCCTGATACACAGAGGCCCTGAGACCCTGAGACACAGAGACCCAGGGGCCCTGAGACACTGAGACCCTGAGACCCAGAGTCCCTGAGACCCTGAGACACAGAGACCCAGAGTCCCTGAGACCCTGAAACACTCAGACATTGAGACTCAGAGACCCGGAGATCTAGAGGCCCAGAGACCCTGAGACACTGAGATCGTGAGACCCAGAGGCCGTGAGAACCTGAAACACAGAGATACTGAGACACAGAGACCCAGAGGCCCTGAGACCCTGAGACCTAGAGGCCTTGAGACCGAGACACAGAGACGCAGAGGCCCTGAGACCCTGATACACTGAGACACTGACACCCAGAGGCCCTGAGACCCTGGGACTCTGAGACACTGAGACACTGAGACATTGAGACTCAGAGACCCAGAGGCCCTGAGACCCTGAGACCCTGAGACACTGAGACATTGAGACTCAGAGACCAAGAGACCCAGAGGCCCTGAGACCCTGAGACACTGAGACCCTGAGACACAACGGCCCTGAGACCCTGAGACACAGTGACCCAGAGGCACTGAGACCCTGAGACACTGAGACACCGAGACACTGGGACAGAGACATTGAGGCACAGAGACGTTGCGACCCAGAAACCCTGAGACCCTGAGAAACTGAGACCCTGAGACCCAGAGTCCCTGAGAGCCATAGACCCAGAGACCCTGAGGCACTGAGACCCAGAGTCACTGAGACCCAGACACGCAGTGACCCAGAGACCCTGAGACCCTGAGACACTGAGACACAGTGACCCTGAAACCATGACAAACTGAGACCCAGAGACCCTGAGACACTGAGAGCGTGCGACACTGAGACACTGAGACCCTGAGACCCAGTGACCCAGTGACACTGAGACCCTGAGACACTGAGATACTTGAGACCCTGAGACACTGAGACATTGAGACACTGAGACCCTGAGACACTGAGACCCTGAGACACTGAGAGCTGAGACTCTGAGACCCTGATTCCCTGAGTCCCAGAGGCCCAGAGAGACTGAGACCCTGAGACACTGAGATCCTGAGACCCTGAGACACTGATACACAGAGACCCTGAGACCCTGAGACACTGAGACCCTGAGACACTGATACACAGAGACCCTGAGACCCTGAGACACTGAGCCCTGAGACACAGAGACACTGAGCCCTGAGACACTGAGACACTGAGGCACTGAGAGACTGTGACCATGAGCCCATGAGACCCAGCGACACAGAGACCCTGAGACCCTCAGACACTGAGACACTGAGACCCTGGGACCCAGACACCCCAAGACCCTGAGACACTGAGACCCTGAGACACTGAGACACTGCAACACTGAGGCACTGAATCACTGAGACCCTGAGACCCACGGACCCTGAGACACTGAGACCCTGAGACACTGAGACACAGAGACACTGAGCCCGGAGACACAGAGACACTGAGACACAGAGGCACTGAGGCCCTGAGACACTGAAACTCTGAGTCCCTGACACTCTGAGACACTGAGAAACTGAGACCCTGAGGCACTGACACAATGTGACCATGAGACCCTGAGACACTGAGACACTGAAAACCCTGAAGCCGAGAGACCCTGAGAAAATGAGACACTGAGAACCTGAGACAATGACACACTGAGACACTGAGACCCTGGGACCCAGGGAACCAGAGACCCTGAGACACTGAGACCCTGAGACACTGAGAGACTGTGACCATGAGACCCAGAGACACTGAGACCCTGAGAAAACTGATACACTGAGACCCAGAAACCCTGAGAACGAGAGGTCCAGAGACACTGAGACACAGAAACCGTGAGACCCTGAGACCCTGAGACACTGAGGTCCTGAGACCCTGGGACCCTGAGACACTGAGCCACTGAGACATTGAGACTCAGAGACCCAGAGGCCCTCAGACCCTGAGACACTGAAACATTGAGACTCAGAGACCCAGCGACCCAAAGGCCATGTGACCCTGAGACCCTGAGTCATTGAGACTCAGAGACCCATAAGCCCTGAAACACTGAGACCCTGAGACCAAGAGACTCTGAGGCCCTGAGACCCTGAGACCCAAAGGCCCTGAGACCCTGAGACACTGAGACACAGAGACACAGAGACCCAGAGGCCCTGAGACACAGAGACCCAGAGGCCCTGAGACCCTGAGACACTGAGACATTGAGACTCAGAAGCCCTGAGGCCCTGAGACACAGACCCAGAGGCCCTGAGACACTGAGACACTGAGACACTGAGACTCAGAGACACAGAGGCCCTGAGACCCAGAGACACTGAGACACAGCGACCAGAGGCCCTGAGTCCCTGAGACCCTGAGGCACTGAGACTTTGAGACCCAGATACCCAGAGGCCCTGAGACCCTGAGACACTGAGACATTGAGACTCAGAGGCACAGAGACCCAGAGGCCCTGAGACCCTGAGACACTGAGACACAGAGACCCAGAGGCCCTGAGACACAGAGACCCTGATACACAGAGGCCCTGAGACACTGAGACCCTGAGACCCAGAGGCCCTGAGACCCTGAGACACTGAGACACAGAGACCCTGAGGCCCTGAGACACAGAGACCCTGATACACAGAGGCCCTGAGACACTGAGACCCTGAGACCCAGAGGCCCTGAGACCCTGAGACACTGAGACACAGAGTCCCTGAGAGCCTGAGACACTGAGACATTGAGACTCAGAGACCCAGAGATCTAGAGGCCCTGAGACCCTGAGACCCTGTGACCCAGGGGCCATGAGAACCTGAGACACAGAGACCCAGAGGCCCTGAGACCCTGAGACACTGAGATACTGAGACACAGAGACCCAGAGTCCCTGGGACCCTGAGACACTCAGACCCTGAGACCCAGAGGCCTTGAGACCCTGAGACACTGAGGCGCAGAGGCCCTGAGACACTGAGACACTGACACCCAGAGGACCTAAGACCCTGGGACCCTGAGACACTGAGACATTGAGACTCAGAGACCCAGAGACCCAAAGGCCCTGAGACCCTGAGACACTGAGACCCAGAGACCCTGAGACATGAGACCCAGAGACCCAGAGGCCCTGAGACCCTGAGACCCTGAGACATTGAGACTCTGAGACCCAGAGACCCATATGCCCTGAGACCCTGAGTCCCTGAGACACAGAGATCCTGAGACCCTGAGACCTGAGGCACTGAGACCCAGAGGCCCTGAGACCCTGAGACCCTGAGACACAGAGACCCAGAGGCCGTGAGACCATGAGACACTGAGACCCAGAGACCGAGAGGCCCTGAGACTCAGAGACCCTGAGACCCTGAGACCTAGAGGCCCTGAGACACTGAGACCCTGAGACCCAGAGGCCCTGAGACCCTAAGACACAGTGACCCAAGGGCCCTGAGACCCTGAGACAGTGAGACACAGAGACCCTGAGACCCTGAGACCTAGAGGCACTGAGCCCATGAGACCCTGAGACATTGAGACCAAGAGACCCAGAGGCCCTGAGACCCGAAGACACAGAGGCCCTGAGACATTGAGACCCAGAGACCCAGAGGCCCTGAGACCCTGAGACACTGAGACACTGAGACTCAGAGATCCAGAGACTCAGAGGCCCTGACACCCTGAGAACCTGAGACCAAGAGACCCAGAGGCCCTGAGATCCTGAGACCCAGAGGCCCTGAAACCCTGAGACACTGAGACACACAGACATAGAGACCCAGAGGCCCTGAGACCCTGAGACACTGAGACATTGAGACTCAGAGGCCCTGAGACCCTGAGACCCTGAGAGACTGAGACACTGTGACACTGACACTCAGAGACCCAGAGGCCCTGAGACCCTGAGACCCTGAGAGACTGTGACACTGACACTCAGAGACCCAGAGGCCCTGAGACCCTGAGACACTGAGATATTGAGACTCAGGGACCCAGAGACCCAGAGGCCCTGAGACCCTGAGACACTGAGACACAGAGACCCAAAGACCATGAGATTATGAGACCCAGAGGCCCTGAGACCCTGAGAGACAGTGACCCAGAGGCCCTGAGACACAGTGACCCAGAGGCCCTGAGACACTGAGACACTGAGACTCAGAGACACCGAGACCCAGAGGCCCTGAGACCCTAAGACACTGAGACCCAGAGGCCCTGAGGCCGTGAGACCGTGAGACCCTGAGACACTGAGACCCTGAGACGAGAGGCCCTGAGACCCTGAGACACAGAGACCCTGAGACCCTCAGACACTGAGACCCAGAGGCCCTGAGGCCGTGAGACCGTGAGACCCTGAGACACTGAGAATCTGAGACTCAGAGACCCAGAGGCCCTGAGACCCTGAGACCCTGAGACACTGAGATATTGAGACTCAGAGACCCAGAGACCCAAAGGCCCTGAGACACTGAGACCCAGAAGCCCTGAGACCCTGAGGCAATGTGACCCTGAGACCCAGAGGCCCTGAGACCCTGAGACACGGCGACCCAGAGACCCTGAGGTCCTGAGACCCTGAGACAAGAGACCCAGAGACCCAGAGACCCTGAGACACTGAGACACTGAGACACTGAGACCCAGAGGCCGTGAGACCCTGAGACCCTGAGACACAGAGACACAGAGGCCCTGAGACCCTGAGACCCAGAAACCCTGAGACACTGAGACCCAGAGGCCCTGACACCCTGAGACACTGAGGCAGAGAAACCCAGAGACCCTGAGACCCTGAGACACAGTGACCCTGAGTCCCTGAGACCCAGAGGCCCTGAGACCCTGAGACACTGAGATTCAGAGACCCTGAGACACTGAGATTCAGAGACCCTGAGACACTGAGACACTGAGACATTGAGACTCAGAGTCCCAGAGGCCCTGAGACCCTGAGACACAGAGACACAGAGACCCTGAGACCCTGAGACACTGATACCCTGAAACACAGAGACACTGAGACCCTGAGACAGTGAGACACTGAGACACTGAGACCCTGAGACACGGAGACACTGAGACAGTGAGACACTGAGACACTGAGACCATGAGACACTGAGACCCTGCGACAGTGAGACATTGAGACACTGAGACCCTGAGACACAGAGACACAGAGGCCCTGAGACCCTGAGACCCAGAGACCCTGAGACACTGAGACCCAGAGGCCCTGACACCCTGAGACACTGAGGCAGAGAAACCCAGAGACCCTGAGACCCTGAGACACAGAGACCCTGAGTCCCTGAGACCCAGAGGCCCTGAGACCCTGAGACACTGAGATTCAGAGACCCTGAGACCCTGAGACACTGAGATTCAGAGACCCTGAGATTCAGAGACCCTGAGACTCTGAGACACTGAGACATTGAGACTCAGAGTCCCAGAGGCCCTGAGACCCTGAGACCCTGAGACACAGAGACCCTGAGACCCTGAGACACTGATACCCTGAAACACAGAGACACTGAGTCCCTGAGACAGTGAGACACTGAGACACTGAGACCCTGAGACATTGAGACACTGAGACAGTGAGACACTGAGACACTGAGACCATGAGACACTGAGACCCAGAGGCCCTGACACCCTGAGACACTGAGGCAGAGAAACCCAGAGACCCTGAGACCCTGAGACACAGAGACCCTGAGTCCCTGAGACCCAGAGGCCCTGAGACCCTGAGACACTGAGATTCAGAGACCCTGAGACACTGAGATTCAGAGACCCTGAGACACTGAGACATTGAGACTCAGAGTCCCAGAGGCCCTGAGACCCTGAGACCCTGAGACACAGAGACCCTGAGACCCTGAGACACTGAAACCCTGAAACACTGAGACACTGAGACCCTGAGACAGTGAGACACTGAGACACTGAGACCCTGAGACACGGAGACAGTGAGACACTGAGACCATGAGACACTGAGACCCTGAGACAGTGAGACATTGAGACACTGAGACCCTGAGACACGGAGACATAGAACATAGAACATAGAACATAGAACATTACAGCGCAGAACAGGCCCTTCGGCCCACGATGTTGCGCCGACCAGTTACAAAAACAATGACCCACTAACCTAAACCAATCCCTTTTCGTCCATAAACCTATCCACAGATCTCTTAAACGCCCCCAAACTAGGCGCATTTACAACTGCAGCAGGCAGGGCATTCCAATCCCTCACCACCCTCTGGGTAAAGAACCTACCCCTGACATCTGTCCTATAACTACCCCCCCTTAATTTAAAGCCATGCCCCCTCGTGCTAGCTTTCTCCATCCGAGGAAAAAGGCTATCACCATCCACCCTATCTAAACCTCTAATCATCTTATATGTTTCAATAAGATCCCCTCTTAGCCGCCTTCTTTCCAACGAAAACAACCCCAAATCCCTCAGCCTCTCCTCATAGGATCTCCCCTCCATACCAGGCACCATCCTAGTAAACCTCCTCTGCACCCTCTCCAAAGCCTCCACATCCTTCTTGTAATGCGGGGACCAGAACTGCACACAGTACTCCAAGTGCGGCCGCACTAGAGTAGTGTACAGTTGCAACATTACACTGCGACTCCTAAATTCAATCCCCCTACCAATAAACGCCAAGACACCGTACGCCTTCTTAACAACCTTATCTACTTGATTCCCAACTTTCAGGGATCTATGTACACATACACCTAGATCCCTCTGTTCATCCACACTATTCAAAGTCCTCCCGTTAGCCCTATACTCAACACATCTGTTATTCCTACCAAAGTGAATTACCTCACATTTCTCTGCATTAAACTCCATCCGCCACCTCTCGGCCCAGCTCTGCAACCTGTCTAAGTCTTCCTGCAAACTATGACACCCTTCCTCACTATCTACCACACCTCCGACTTTGGTGTCATCAGCAAATTTACTAATCCACCCAACTATACCCTCATCCAGATCATTAATAAAAAATTAATAAAAAACACAAACTGAGACTTTGAGACCCAGAGTCCCTGAGAGCCATAGATCCAGAGACCCTAAGGCACTGAGACCCAGAGTCACTGAGACCCAGACACGCAGTGACCCAGAGACCCTGAAACCCTGAGACACTGAGCCCTGAGACACTGAGACACTGAGTACTGAAGCCCTGTGCCCCTGAGACACTGAGGCACTGAGGCCCTGAGCCCCTGAGACACTGAGACACTGAGACCCTGAGACCCAGAGACCCTGAGACACAGCGACACAGAGACCCTGAGACCCTCAGACACTGAGGCCCTGGGACCCAGAGACCCCAAGACCCTGAGACACTGAGACCCTGAGACACTGAGACACTGCGACACTGAGACACGGAGACCCTGAGACCCACAGACCCTGAGAAACTGAGACACTGAGACCCTGAGACACAGAGACACTGAGCCCGGAGACACAGAGACACTGAGACACAGAGGCACTGAGGCCCTGAGCCCCTGAGGCACTGACACAATGTGACCATGAGACCCTGAGACACTGAGACACTGAAAACCCTGAAGCCGAGAGACCCTGAGAAAATGAGACACTGAGAACCTGAGACAATGAGACACTGAGACCCTGGGACCCAGGGAACCAGAGACCCTGAGACACTGAGACCCTGAGAGACTGAGAGACTGTGAAACTGAGACACAGAGACACTGAGACCCTGAGAAAACTGATACACTGAGACCCAGAAACCCTGAGAACGAGAGGTCCAGAGACCCTGAGACACAGAAACCGTGAGACCCTGAGACCCTGAGACACAGAGGCCCTGAGACCCTGGGACCCTGAGACACTGAGACATTGAGACTCAGAGACCCATAAGCCCTGAAACACCGAGACCCTGAGACCAAGAGACTCTGAGGCCCTGAGACCCTGAGACCCAGAGGCCCTCAGACCCTTACACAGAGACATTGAGACTCAGAGGCCCTGAGACACAGAGACACAGACACCCAGATGCCCTGAAACCCTGAGACCCTGAGACAGAGAGACCCAGAGGCCCTGAGACCCTGAGACATTGAGACTCAGAAACCCAGAGGCCCTGAGACCCTGAGACACTGAGACTCAGAGACACAGAGACCCAGAGGCCCTGAGACACTGAGACCCTGAGACCCAGAGTCCCAGAGGCCGTGAGACCCTGAGACACTGAGACACTGAGGCCCTGAGACCCTGAGACACTGAGACCCTGAGACCCAGAGGCCCTGAGACCCAGAGACACTGAGACCCAGAGACCGAGAGGCCCTGAGACCCTGAGACACAGAGAACCTGGACCCTGAGACCTAGAGGCCCTGAGACCCTGAGAACCTGAGACCCTGAGACCCTGAGACACAGAGACCCTGGACCCTGAGACCTAGAGGCCCTGAGACCCTGAGACCCTGAGACACTGAGACCCTGAGACACAACGGCCCTGAGACCCTGAGACACTGAACACCGAAGACCCTGAGACACAGAGACCCAGAGGCCCTGAGACCCTGAGACCCTGAGACACTGAGACTCAGAGACACAGAGGCCCTGAGACCCTGAGACACTGAGACAGACAGACCCAGAGGCCCTGAGACCCTGAGACACTGAGACACAGAGACCAGAGGCCCTGAGTCCCTGAGACCCTGAGACACAGAGACCCTGATACACAGAGGCCCTGAGACCCTGAGACCCAGAGGCCCTGACACCCTGAGACACTGAGACATTGAGACTCAGAGACCCAGAAATCTAGAGGCCCTGAGACCCTGAGACCCTGTGACCCAGAGGACATGAGAACCTGAGACACAGAGACCCAGAGGTCCTGAGACCCTGAGACACTGAGATACTGAGACACAGAGACCCAGAGTCCCTGGGACCCTGAGACACTCAGACCCTGAGACCCAGAGGCCTTGAGACCCTGATACACAGAGGCCCTGAGACCCTGAGACACAGAGAACCAGAGGCCCTGAGCCCCTGAGACACTGAGACCCTGAGACCCAGAGTCCCTGAGACCATGAGACACAGAGACCCAGAGTCCCTGAGACCCTGAAACACTGAGACATTGAGACTCAGAGACCCGGAGATCTAGAGGCCCTGAGACCCTGAGACACTGAGACCCTGAGACCCAGAGGCCGTGAGAACCTGAGACACAGAGACCCAGAGGCCCTGAGACCCTGAGACCCTGAGACACAGAGAACCAGAGGCCCTGAGACACTGAGACCCTGACACCCAGAGGCCTTGAGACCCTGAGACACAGTGACCCAGAGGCCCTGAGACCCTGAGACAGTGAGACACAGAGACCCTGAGACCCTGAGACCTAGAGGCACTGAGACCCTGAGACACAGAGGCCCTGAGACCCTGAGGCATTGAGACATTGAGACCCAGAGACCCAGAGGCCCTGAGACCCTGAGAGACTGAGACACTGGGACTCAGAGACCCAGAGACCCAGAGGCCCTGAGACCCTGAGACACTGAGACCCACAGGCCCTGAGACCCTGAGACCCTAAGACACTGAGACATTGAGTCTCAGAGACCCAGAGACCCAGAAACCCAGAGGCCCTGAGACCCAGAGACCCAGAGGCCGTGAGAACCTGAGACACTGACACCCAGAGGCCCTGAGACCCTGGGACCCTGAGACACTGAGACACTGAGACATTGAGACTCAGAGACCCAGAGGCCCTGAGACCCTGAGACACAGAGACCCTGAGACACAGAGACCCAGAGGCCCTGAGTCAATGAGACACAGAGACCCAGAGGCCCTGAGACCCTGAGACACAGAGACCCAGAGGCCCTGAGACCCTGAGACACTGAGACACTGAGACTCAGAGACCCAGAGGCCCTGAGACCCTGAGACATAGAGACCCAGAGACCCTGAGACCCTGGAACCAAAAGGTAGTGAGACCCTGAGACCCTGAGACACTGAGAACCTCAGACCCAGAAGCCCTGAGACCATGAGAGACAGTGACCCAGAGGCCCTGAGACCCTGAGACACAGAGACCCAGAGACCCAGAGGTCCTGAGACCCTGAGACCCAGAGACCCAGAGACCATGAGACCCTGAGACCCAGAGACCCTGAGACACAGAGAAATTGAGACACAGAGACCCAGAGGCCCTGAGACCCTAAGACACTGAGACCCAGAGGCCCTGAGACCCAGAGGCCCTGACGCCGTGAGACCCTGAGACACTGGGACCCTGGGACCCAGAGGCCCTGAGACCCTAAGACACTGAGACCCAGAGACCCAGAGATCCAGAGGCCCTGAGAACCTGAGACACAGAGATCCAGAGGCCCTGAGACACTGAGTTCCAGAGGCCCTGAGACACTGAGACACTGAGACCCAGAGGCCCTGAGATCCTGAGACCCTGAGACACAGAGACCCAGAGGCCCTGAGACACTGAGACACTGAGACCCTGAGACACAGAGGCCCTGAGACCCTGAGACACAGAGACCCTGAGACCCAGAGGCCCTGAGGCCCTGAGACCCTGAGACACGGAGACACAGAGACCCTGAGGCCCAGAGGCCCTGAGACCCTGATACACAGTGACACTGAGGCCCAGAGACCCAGAGGCCCTGAGACCCTGAGAGACAGTAACCCAAAGGCCCTGAGACCTGAGACACTGAGACACAGACACTCAGAGGCCCTGAGACCATGAGACCCTGAGACACTGAGACATTGAGACTCAGAGGCCAAGAGACCCACAGGCCCTGAGACTCTGAGACACTGAAACACTGAGACATTGAGACCCAGAGACGCAGAGGCCCTGAGACCCTGAAGACTGAGACCCTGAGACCCAGAGGTCCTGAGACACTGAGACACAGAGGGCCTGAGACCCTGAGACACTGAGACATTGAGACTCAGAGACACAGAGACCCAGAGGCCCTGAGACACAGAGACCCAGAAGCCCTGAGACCCTGAGACACTGAGACCCAGAGACCCAGAGGCCCTGAGACCCTGAGACACAGAGACCCAAAGGCCCTGAGACCCTGAGACACTGAGACACTGAGAATCAGAGACCCGGAG